>NW_028292149.1:2197500-2550000 GCF_963383615.2 Lipophrys pholis
TAACGTTTGAAAATCTTACTTTAAAAGGCAAATTGCAGACTTCCTGTCAGATTTAGGTTCAGGGGTTCCAGCATGTGATTTGTTGGGCTCAATGAGACGGACAATTGAGTTTTGGTTTGATCTGTCTACGACATTCCTATGGGCCGTTTAAGTGTTTTTGGTGGCCGTTGTAGTGTTTGTAGGTGGCGCTAGAGAGCACATTTTGGTTCTCTGGGGGTTTATTTTTACATTTTCATTTAATATCACCCAGTGTTAATGAGTGTGCCAAATGTGGTGAGTCCCTGAGCATGTTTAGGGGGTCAAATGTATTCTCCTTCAGAGGTTGAGGGCCGTTTTTGATAGAAAATCTTACTTTGAAAGGCAAACTTCGGACTTCCTGTCAGATTTAAGTCAGGGGTAGCAGTACGTGATTTTTAGGTCTCGATGAGACGAACAATTGAGTTTTGGTTTGATCTCTCTATGACATTCCTATGGGCTGTGGTCACCGTTTTGGTTTTTCTAGGTGGCGCTAGAGAGACATTTTGGCTCTCTGGGGGTTAATGATCGTGCCAAATTTGGTGAGTTTTTGAGCATGTTTAGGAGGGTTTTATACAGGTTTTATTTTTTTTTTTGCAAAAAACTAATAATAAGAAACATTCCAAATACAACAGGGTCTTGGCCTCCAGGTCCAGGCCTCATTTGGAGGTCCTGGCCTCCTTTGGAGGTCCTGGTCTTTCTGCTCGGTCCCTCATAATGGTCACATCAGCTCAAACATCTGCAATTAAAAAATCTTTTACTGCCAGAGTGCAGAATACCTGCAGATGTTCCAGCCCTTGGTTTGGCATGTTGCTCTGATTTTGGCCCTCGAGGAAAACTAATTGAGGAGCCCCGGTGTTAAGGATTAAAACAAGGTGCAGCAATTTAAAGCGTATTTAAAAGATGTTAAAAAGTCAATAGGACTAAATTACAGCTCAGGGTTAAAACAATAAATGAAATAAGTTCAAAGTGATTAAAACTACCCTATAGATATATTTTATTGTACTGTGTCTCAAATAGAGTTTAAAAGGCTCAAACAGAGTTGTACTTTTCAGTTGAAAGCAGTAGTGTGTTACTCTAAAAGGCCAGCAGAGGGCGCATGGCGATTGAAGGAGCCTAAAAGCTGCACAGAGGCAGCAGCATATTAAATCCTGCAGCCGAGCCAAACCCCAGCTCAAGTGGTCTGCCTCTTTGTTTCCTATTACAGGATGGAATCACACCCCTACATGACACACACTGGGTCAGGGGGGGCAACAATGGCAGAGTGAGGGAGAGTTTGGAGCTCCAGCTGGGAGATCAGTGACTCTTCATCCAGGAGAGATCAGCCTGCTTTGAAAGCTGAAGCTCAACATGGAGCGTGTCAGAGGTTGACGGAGAATTCTCCACTGCAGCACCTTGCTTCTTCTACCAAGCTTTGAAATGTGGAGCTCCACACGGCTCTGCCACAGTCACAGGACTAAAGCCCAGAGAAGAAGTCTCAGTTTCTCATGGAGATCCTCAGTGTGGATCATCTCATATCAGCCTGATGTCTGACCTTTAGTGTCAACACAACTTTCACTGCACACAAACTCAAACATGGAGTCTGACCTCAGAGTCTCCAGACTACAGAGTGGACTCTCCAGAAGACCACACAGCTGCTCAACTCCTGAATCCTGCAGCTGGTTCCCACTCAGGTCCAGATGTTTCAGATGTTTCAGGAGGGAGGGGTTGGACTTCAGAGCTGAGGCCACAGAAGAACAGCTGATCTCTGACAACCTGCAGCCCCTCAACCTGAATAAAGAGAGAAAGAAGTGAGATTAGAGGACAAAGTTTGATGTTGAAGTCATTGAGACTGAAGAAGGTTCAGACTGGAAGACAAGACCAAGACAGTGGTTCATGAAGCTTCATCTGGCCATCACTAGAATAAACTATTCTATTCTATTTTGTCCCGTCGCTGTGCTTCACTCCACTGATTTGACTGGTTGCTTCATAAGAAGTACTGGTCACTGTGAGGCTCTTGCCTCTGCTCTCTCATCCTCCTCTCTTTCCTTGGTGGATCCTCAGCCTCCTAAGTGATGATATTTTCATCCAGCCACAGGAGCACACCTGAAGTGAGTGTCCTGCTGCTGCTGTGCTTGTCTCATGTGTGGTGTTCTTGCTCGTAGTCGTGTCGGTGTCAGAGTCTGAGGCAGAACTCTGTGACATGGAGCATCACAAACACAGTGAGTGGAGGAAGTAAAGCTGCTGCTCTCCACCTGAACTTACACTGGAAACTTTACTTTGTAGTTTTACTTCCTGATTAATAGAGGAGAAAATATCAAGAGGCTGCAGTGTTCTACTGAGATGTTTAGCTGATGTTCTAGAGATGTGAGCAGGAGAACAGAGAGTGGTGGATATTAATGATCAATAAAGTCAGAACCTGAGAGCTTCCAGTTTACAGTGAGGACTCTCCAGTCCAGCCGAGAGCAGCTTCACTCCTGAATCCTGCAGCTTGTTGTCACTCAGGTCCAGATGTGTCAGACTGGAGGACTGAGAGCTGAGGACTGAGGACAGAGCTCCACAGCTTCTCTCTGACAGACCACATCTGCTCAACCTGAAGAAGAAGCAACAATGAAAACCAGTTCAATGTTTGTCATGGACTCAGTTCTACATATTTGTTCATGAACCACGTACACAGCTTTGTTGGAGGCTTTGACCACTGGCAGCAGCTTCAGAAGAGCCTCCTCTGAAGCAGAGTATTTCTTCAGGTCAAACTCCTTCAGATCTTCTTCTGATGACAGTAAGATGAAGACCAGAGCTGACCACTGAGCAGGAGACAGTCTATCAGTGGAGAGACGTCCTGATCTCAGGGACTGTTGGATCTCCTCCACCAGAGAACCATCGTTCAGTTCATTCAGACAGTGGAACAGATTGATGCTTCTCTCTGCAGACAGATTCTCACTCAGCTTCTCCTTGATGTACTGGACCGTTTTCTGATTGGTCTGTGAGCTACTTCCTGTCTGTGTCAGCAGACCTCGGAGGAGACTCTGGTTGGTCTGCAGTGAAAGACCCAGGAGGAAGCGGAGGAACAAGTCCAGGTGTCCATTTGGACTCTTCAAGGCCTCGTCCACCGCTCTCTGATGGAGATGGTGGAGATCAACTTTCTTCTTCAACACTTTTGACTTCCAGGACATTTGTTGTTGTTCATCCAGGAGGTTGATTCCAGAGCTGATGAAGGTCTGATGGACATGAAGGGCAGACAGAAACTCCTGAAGGCTCAGATGGATGAAGCAGAAGACCTTGTCCTGGTACAGACCTTGCTCCTCTTTAAAGACCTGTGTGAACATTCCTGAGTACAGTGAGGCTGCTCTGAGATCCAGGCCACACTCTGTCAGGTCGGAGTCATAGAAGATCAGATTTCCTTTCTGCAGCTCATCAAAAGCCAATTTTCCCAGAGACTCCACCATCTCCCTGCTCTCTGGACTCCAGTGTGGATCTGTGGCAGCTCCTCCATCATACTTGACCTTCTTGACTTTGGCCTGGACCACCAGGTGGTGGATGTACATCTGAGTCATGGTCTTGGGCAGCTCTCCTCCCTCTCTGCTCTTCAACACCTCCTCCAGAACTGTAGCAGTGATCCAGCAGAAGACTGGGATGTGGCACATGATGTGGAGGCTTCGTGAGGTCTTGATGTGGGAGATGATCCTGCTGGCCTGCTGCTCCTCTCTGAACCTCCTCCTGAAGTACTCCTCCTTCTGTGGGTCAGTGAACCCTCGGACCTCCGTCACCATGCCGACACAGTCAGGAGGGATGTGATTGGCTGCTGCAGGTCGTGTGGTGATCCAGAGGCGAGCAGAGGGAAGCAGGTTCCCCCTGATGAGGTTTGTCAGCAGCACATCCACTGAGGTGGACTCTGTAACATCAGTCAGGATCTCAGGGTGCTGGAAGTCCAGAGGGAGTCGACACTCATCCAGACCGTCAAAGATGAAGACCACCTGGAGGTCTTCAAAGCTGCAGAGTCCTGCTTCTTTGGTTGGAGTGAAGAAGTGATGAACAAGTCCCACCAAGCTGAACTTCTTCTCCTTCAGCACATTCAGCTCTCTGAAGGTGAATGGAAATGTGAAGTGGACGTCCTGGTTGCTTTGGTCTTCAGCCCAGTCCAGAGTGAACTTCTGTGTCAGGACTGTTTTCCCAATGCCAGCCACTCCCTTTGTCAGCACTGTTCTGATTGGTGGAGATCTTCCAGGTGAGGCTTTAAAGAGGTCTCCTGGTCTGATGCTGCTTTCTGCTCTGGCTGCTCTCCTGGATGCTGTTTCAATCTGTCTGACCTCATGTTCCTCATTGACCTCTGCAGTCCCTCCCTCTGTGATGTGGAGCTCTGTGTAGATCTGCTTCAGGAGGGTGGACTCTCCTGCTTTAGAGAGCCCCTCAAACACAACCTGGAACCTCTCCTTCAGGGCACATTTCACCTTCTGTTGGCAGACTCCAGGAGAAGTTCCTGAAAAGAAGAAAGCAGGAATGAGTTGAGTGTGTTTGACATTGAATGTGAAGATGACAGTGTGTTAGTGGAGATGTTTCTCCTCCATCAGCTCCATCCAGCTCCTCAGTGGAGACCAAACAGCCTCTGATCTGATGCAGATGTTTGCATCACATGAGCAGCAGAGTTCAGCAACTCTCTTGGTGTCTCCTCTTCTCTGCTGCTTGTTTTGGACTTTCTGCCTGTTTCACACTTTCTGTGTCTGACCTGGAAATGACCTGTGTTCTCTGGAAGGACTCTGTTTCTGACTGCTTTCTGCTCCAGCTGAGAACATTTCAGCTTCATCTCCATCCTGTGAAATGAGATCAAATCCTCTTACTGCTCCACAGACGCTCAGCCAGCTCCTCCTGCTTCATCCTCCTCAGGAAGTCCAGGGTGATCCTCAGAAATGACTCTCTGCTGCTCCTCTGCTCTTCATCCTCATCCTCCCTCTCACTCTCTGAGCATGCTGGGTAATCTGGACTCAGGAGCTTCTTCATCTTCTTCAGCTCCTTCTTCATGAAAGTCACCATGTTGTCCTCCAGCAGCTGGAACAGAGAAACATCTGGAGTTGACTTTGAGCTGAAACTGAAGCCAGATTGAGATGTGAGTGTAAATCCAGTGCAGAGAGCAGGATGGACAACATGTGAAGCCAAATCACACTTCATGTGGGATCTCCAGCAGAAGCAGCTTCAAGCATCAGTGAAGACTGGAAGCTGGATGAAGGTTGGACTGTTTCACTTTGGACCTGAATGGATCTAATAAGCTGAGTGTCTGTTTCATGTTTCAGCTGGAAGTCACAGCAGCTTCTTCTGTCTCATGATGTGACAGTAAAGTGTTGAATGGAGACGTGTTCTCACCATAAATGTGGAGTCCAGATGTCTTTGATGCTGAGGGGCGGAGCCACCACGGAGAAGCTGGGAGCTCTGCTGGCTCACGCTGCAGAAACATGTTGACTTTGTTAAAGCTGCTGTGTGGTGTGATGAGGAATCCTGAGACAAACACTGATTCTCACCCCTCATCACCACTTCCTGCTCCACATTTAAAGGATAAGGGTTCCCCCCTAGAGCAGTCACTCTTCATGGACACACAGCTGGATGGAAACCCAGAGTCAGAGCTAAAAACAAACACAACATCAGGAACAGACTGACTGGAACAATGGAAGATACATGGAAGAACTGAGACTTTGATTCTCTAAGTCAGACTTTGTGAAAATACTGTGAGGATATTTAATAGTTATAAACTGTAGTTCCACATTTAAAGTCACTCTACCAGAAAAACAATCTTCAAAATGTACTTCCCATAAAACATCTCCCTTCTGCAGAGAGAATAAACCAAAACACCAAAACAAGACCATCAACACTCATTTGGACTCATTTCCAACCTGCAGTTTCCCAAATCGATCCACCAAAGTTGATGTTTACAAACAAAACATCAAACTGTGTTGATGTTTCCTAACTGACATCATCTTGGGAAATCTGCCACAAGGGTTTCTGGGATATCAAAGATGGCGTCGCTGAAGCTGAAGCAAAATGATCAACATTGTACCGATTCAGCCCAAAATAAAAGACTGGACTTTCTCAGATAAAGAGGATTAGAACCTCCAGAATATTCTTAAATGTTGTGAAACTGATCATTAATCAGCAAGAGGTCAACACACTGGTATGTTCCTTTAAATTTAAATGCTGGAATTATGTGTTTGTGTGAGTGTCATGACCAATTCCATTCAGAAAGGTATTAATGTATCAGAGATCAACATCAACAACTGAAACTGGATCCTACATTTTTCATGTTTCCCAAATGGATTCTGGTCGAATAACTTTAAAGTTGAAAGTTAAAAGAAGTTCTCCTCATATGATTCAGGTCCATTAAAGTTCCTAGTTTTTCCACCATCATCAACAGCTCCTCTGGTTCCCCTCCAGAAACTCCATCTGGACTAAAACTCAGTTCCCTAAAATACTGGAAGTGAATCTTAGAGTGAGCACAACTTCTCTCACTCTGGTTTGGAGGAAATAAAAGAAAAGAAAGAGTTTCTTACTTTGTGTCTGAAGGTCCAGGTTCAGCACTGAAGTCTGGTGGAATATCATTGGACCAGTCACTCTTCATAGACAAGCTGCTGGATACTGAAGACCCTGCTGTGTGTCTGAGCTTCTCACCTCTACACACACACACACACACACACACACACACACACACACACACACACACACACACACACACACACACACACACACACACACACACACACACACACACACACACACACACACACACACACACACACAGTCAGAATGTTGTATTAGATCAACAGATCACACTTGGTTCTTATCATTTCATTTCCTGTTTTCAACAAAAGAACTTTAATGTTATTTTCTTCTGGAAAAGTTTTCAGGACTTGATCAGTAAAAATATGTTTGATGAAAGAACTTCAATAACCTTCATGTCATTTCCAATCTGCCATTTGTTTCAAAGTTCCTGGAAAAGTACTAGCATCTCATCTTGACTCTGACTTTTCCAACAATAATCTGTATTCTGAATTTCACCTCTTACAGATTAAACTTGGATTAGAAAGGCCCACGAAGCAACAGCAAGTGAGCGGCTCTGCGGTGAAGCCTGGAAGAGCATTAAAATAGAGGAAACCCAGCGAGGGCCTGCTGACGTCATGAGTTCACAACTTCAGCCAGTCATTGCCTGCAAAGGCTTTTCAACATGTGTGAGAGATGAAGGATTGATTCTCTCTTATTTCATTGGTTCAGTGACTTTTGAGCCTCTGACATGAAGGGATTGTGTTCAAATCCTTTAGTTCCTCACATTGTTCTGGGATGTTTTAGTTGAAGCCACTGAATTAAAGCTGAAGTCTGGAGGGTTTCATTTCTATTTACTGTGGTAATATACAGAACAAAATGAGACAAACTTTGTCTCTGGACAAATCTTTGTGGACCAAACTGTAAGTTAGTGATGTGGGACGTTTGGACTTCAGTGTCATGTGGAGACGTCCACTTCCTTTAAACTCCCTGTTGGAAAGGTGACACTGCTCTGACCTTGGATCAGGTTAAGAGGAGTTAGAAACTCTGACCTGAAAGACAACACATGATCTTCTAGTCTTTGTCCTTTCTACTGCTTGTCCTTGTGTCTTTCATGATCACATTGGGACTGATCATGGGGACGGTGGAATGTCTCTGCACCTCATGTCCTTTACTGCAGCTCTTTTTCTGCTGCCTGTTGAAATCACTTCAGCTCACTTTGGATGACTTGAAATCACTGAGCCTTGAGACGTGTCAATACAGCAGAGCCACTTTTACTACATTTCATCTTTCTATGGAGTTTACATTTAGTGTCCATTCTTCTGTTTGCTGTTTGACTGAATGCAGGAGGGGGGGATGTCTCTTACCTGTCCACACACTCTGGTGGGTCTTCTTCATCCACGTCCCACATGTTGAGTCAGACAGAGAGAAACACACCAACCTGCTCAACACACACACACACACACACACACACACACACACACACACACACACACACACACACACACACACACACACACACACACACACACACACACACACACACACACACACACACAGAGGAAATCATGTGTGTGGTTCAGCAGGAAACAGAAACACAGTAAAGAAAACATTCAGTTTGACTCATGACATTTCTAAACAAAACTGAACAAATGTAAACCTGAAAGAAAAGAACGATGCAGATCAAAGCAGTTGGACTATAAAGGAACCATCATCAAAGAAAACATCACAAAGCAAAAGGATCAGACTGAACATCTTCCAGGATATTCTGACTCTACATCCATTATATAGAGTCACCATTTTGCTCCACCTGCACCCTGACACCATGTTGCTCCACCAACATCCTGACACCATGTTGCTCCACCTCCATCCTGACACCATGTTGCTCAACCTACTAACATCTTGTAACCATGCTGCTCCACCCACTAACATCCTGACACCATGTTGCTCCACCTACACCCTGAAACCATGTTGCTCCACCTGCATCCTTAAACCATATTGCTCCACCTCCATCCTGACACTATGTTGCTCCACCGGCATCCTGACACCATGTAGATCCACCTAAATCCTGACACCATGTTGCTCCACCTACATCTTGATACCATGTTGCTCCACCTGCATCATGACATCATGTTGCTCCACCTCCATCCTGCAACCATGTAGACCCACCTACATCCTGACACCATGTTGCTCCACCTACCAACATCCTGACGCCATGTTGCTCCACCTACATCCTGACACCAGGTAGCTTCACCCACATCCTGACACCATGTTGCTCCACCTACATCCTGACACCATGTTACTCCACCTTCCAACATCCTGACACCATGTTGCTCCACCTACTAACATCTTGACACCATGTTACTCCACCTCCATCCTGACACCATGTTGCTCCACCTACCAACATCCTGAAACCATGTTGCTCCACCTAGGTCCTGACACCATTTTGCTACATCTGCTAACATCCTGACACCATGTTGCTCCACCTACACCCTGACTTCATGTTGCTTCGTCTATCAACATCTTGACACCCTGTTGCTCCACCTACACCCTGACACCATGTTGCTCCACCTACCAACATCCTGACACCATGTTGCTCCACCTGCATTCTGACACCATGTTGCTCCACCTACCAACATCTTAACACGTGTCTCCACCTATATCCTGACAGATTTTGCCCCACTTACCAACATCCTGACACCATCTTGCTCCACCTACATCCTGTCAACATTTTGCTCCACCTACCAACATTTTGACACCAAATTGCTCCACCTACGAACATCTTGACATCATATTGCTTCACCTACCAAGATCCTGACACCTTGTTGCTCCACCTACCGTGGACACACACACACACACACACCCACACCCACACCCACACACACACACACACACACACACACACACACACACACACACACACACACACACCCTTTACTTTACAGGACAAACCCATATCTGGAGGACATTTTGTGTCTTATTGTTTTATTACAGTTTTTACTGTTTCAGATTGTCTTGTGTTGACCAGACTTATCTTTTATCTCATCTTGCTCTATGACCTTTACATGTCGGTTCCTCATAATGTTCACATGTCTCCTTCTGTGATTGGCTGAAATATGCTTCCTAGACACATTATTGATTCATGTTGATGACCGATTGTGGATTGTGTGTATAAATGTTCACTGGAGATATACATATGAGTTGCCCCTTGAGACACACACACACACACACACACACACACACACACACACACACACACACACACACACACACACACACACACACACACACACACACACACACACACAGACTAGAAGAACACGTCCCCATAACGTGTGCTGGACACACACACACACACACACACACACACACACACACACACACACACACACACACACACACACACACACACACACACACACACACACACACACACACACACAGACTAGAAGAAGACGTCCCCATAACGTGTGCTGGACACACACACAGACACAGACACACACACACACACACAGACTAGAAGAAGACATCCCCATAACGTATGCTGGACAGACACACACACACACACTAGAAGAAGATGTCCCCATAACGTGTGCTGGACACACACACACACACACACACACACACACACACACACACACACACACACACACACACACACACACACACACACACAGACTAGAAGAACACGTCCCCATAACGTGTGCTGGACACACACACACACACACTCACACACACACACACACACACACACAGACTAGAAGAAGACGTCCCCATAACGTGTGCTGGACACACACACACACACACACACACACACACACACACACACACACACACACACACACACACACACACAGACTAGAAGAAGACGTCCCCATAACGTGTGCTGGACAGACACACAGACACACAGCGAGCAGCCACAGTGAAATCAGACAGACAGCGTGATGAAAGCTTTGTTAGGAGCTGACGGAGATTCTCACCTGCTGAACTCTTCACTTCTTCTCACAGACACTTGGAGAGAAGAAGCTGCTCTTCGTCCCTTGTCTTCCTTCTGTCACTGAGTATGCCGTCACACCCTCATAGCTCACAGTGTCAAAGTCCATGTTGTTCAGCTCGGACACGCCCTCATGACGTCACCGTCCATCTGAACTGAGACAAGCTGATCTGGAGAGCAGCCTCCAGAGACAAGTCAATGATTGATGAGACGTCCTGGATTGGCCGTCAGCAGCTTCATTTAGGGCCGTGATGAGAGCAGTGGATCCTCCAACAAGGGGAATTACAGGGAGTTTACAGAAACAGGAGCTAAATAGGACTCTGTCCCGCCACACAGCTCCAGTCCTCAGCTGGCTTTTCTGCTTCGTCCCATTCAGTCCAAACACTTGATCTCTTCTGTCCAGCTCTCTGTCATTGTCCACTCTGTGGACGCTGCAGGAAACATCCAGGAGGGCTTGATTGGATTAGGATGTTTCAGTTTTTCACGTCTTCAATGAGAATATTATTACTTCATTCCATCAGTCCTCAGAGGAGCAGAGGACGTCCACACAATGACACCACTCTGAACCGTCTTGAGCTCATCTGGACATCTTCTGCCAGTCTGACCCTGTTTGAACCACTTCCTGTTCCGCTGATGGTTTCCAGCTCAGTTTGAGGCTCATCTTCTCTTGGCCAAGAAAGAAGAAAACATGTTGAATAAATCTATCAAACCAAACCATTGATACCAAGACAAGTGAAGATGTCTGAAAAGGAGCAGGAGGAAGCAGAAGCTGATTAAATCTTCTCCAGTCAATCTGTTTGTTTGTTGTTTCTTTATCCAGTCACACCCTCCTCTCCTCAGGAGCCCACAGTCAATGAAAGACAGTACAGGAGTGTGTGAGCCACGATGGAGACAACCAAACAATCCACAGAAGATCTGGACCACACTAAAAAGTCCCTGGACTTCCTGTCAGAGGAGGTTTCTGCTGTCAGGACCACAGAGGGTACTCCGTCTGATTGGGTGGAGTGACAGGTGGTCCAGGGGAATAGAGGTGGAGCAGAACACCCTGGAGGTCCGTCACCTGCTGCCCAGGAGGAGCAACAACCACAAAGCAGCCATCATCATGACGTTTGTCAAGACAAAACATCAAACTGAGCTCCTGAAACAAAGGAGGAAACTGAAAGGAGGGGACGTCTACATCAATGGACATTTGACCAAAAGGAAGGCGGACATCAGCAGGAAAGCCCGCTTCCTGAAGAAACAGGGGAGGATCCAGGCAACGTGGACCTCAGATCTTCATCAAGCTGAACGGGACACCGGAGGAGGAGAAGGTCCTGGTGATCCCAGACATGGAGGACCTGGAGAGATTTAGCTGAGTTCTGGA
The DNA here is from genome assembly GCF_963383615.2 of Lipophrys pholis. Classification (NCBI taxonomy): domain Eukaryota; kingdom Metazoa; phylum Chordata; class Actinopteri; order Blenniiformes; family Blenniidae; genus Lipophrys; species Lipophrys pholis. The sequence continues at coordinate 2,209,371 of NW_028292149.1, forward strand.
CAAAAGGTCAAACTACATGGACTCACCACATTCTGAAGACACTCAATATGAGGACGAACTCATCATCAGCTGCTGACTGATCATCAGCTACAATGACCGTCAACTCCAATCATCTAGAAGTGAAATCATTTCATTCCACTGAACACAAACATCAGGACATGGAGGACGATGTTGACGGACAATACCTTCTACTAGGACATCACTGACAACTGCTGCTCCGACTCTGAAGATCAGTTCAAACAGACAATAAACTTTCTGTGATACATTTCAACAGCAGGAGCTTTGGAGTCAAACTTTAGTCCAACCAAACAGTATGGAGGACATTTCAAACAACCTTCAGTGTTTTTACCGTCTCTGAAACGTGGATCTGCACTGAGAAGGAAGCTGATTGGACCTGATGGACACGAGTTCAGCTACTTGAACAGAGAGAGGAGGACTGGTGGAGGAGGAGCTGTATATGTGGAGGTATTATTGGTGGAAAAGGTTTGTGTACTTGTAAAAGTGAATTTGTAGTTGTGTACCGTGAGTTGTGTACCTGTAGAATTGTTGTGTGTACCTGAAGAATTGTTGTGTGTACCTGTGGAATTGTTTTGTGTACCTGAAGTTTTGTGTACCTGTAGAATTGTTGTGTGTACCTGTAGAATTGTTTTGTGTACCTGTAGAATTGTTTTGTGTACCTGTAGAATTGTTGTGTGTACCTGTAGAATTGTTTTGTGTACCTGTAGATTTGTTGTGTGTACATGTAGAATTGTTTTGTGTACCTGAAGTTTTGTGTACCTGTAGAATTGTTGTGTGTACCTGTAGAATTGTTTTGTGTACCTGTAGATTTGTTGTGTGTACCTGTAGAATTGTTGTGTACCTGTAGAATTCTTTTCTCTCCATAAATACAACACCACACTGACAAAGTCACAACTTCTTCATTACAGGAGCACAAATCCTGTTTTACAAGTCACGGATTAAAAAAAACTGTCTTGCTGATATTCTTCCTCCGATTGTTGCAGTACATCTGGTGAAAAACATATTTGTGCTCCTGTATCGAGGTGAAGTTCTTCCACACGAGTCACAGATTGTTTTCTTCATCTACTAATCACACATGGCGGCTCTCAGCTGAGATATGTGGTGAAAAAGACCTGTGTGTTCGGTCAGTGGAGAAAAGGGGCGGTGCTTATCTGAGATTGACGGACTTCACAGCCAACCAGGAGAGAGGGTTTTGTCCCACAGCCAATCAGATTGGCTGTGGAACAAATGTCAGAATAAGAGAAAGAGAATGTACTTGTAAAGTGCATCTATAGAACAGCCGGTTCTAACCTAGAACTCTTCAGGGATTGGCTTGAAGAAAGGTTTACAGCTTCAACTCAGAAGGTTTTGATTTTAACATCCATCTGCTGAAGCCAAATCATCACAAACCAACAAAAGAGTTTCTAGATACGATGTACAGTCTGAGCCTTTACCCTAAAATCACCAGAGCAGTAGAGTCCCGTCTCATAGAGCCACATTAATAGATCACTTATTCACAAACCTGATAGACAATAAAACTATAAGTGGATTATTGATTAACAATATCAACAATCATTTCCTGGTTCGTCTACAGAACTGAGAGTCTGTATGAAGTGAAGACAACACTGATAAAGCATAAGAATCGTTTTTATATACCTTCAAACTGTTTTATGATAAAAACTGTCCAATAAAGAAATACACTGAAATAAATAAGTATTAAGACACACCATGGATCACAAAGGAGTATAAAATACCTGTAAAAAAAAGAACACACTTTAAGTAGAATTCATTAAATATAGAACTGAAACAGCAGAGAATAAATACTAAAAATATAATGAACTATTTCATGGATATCTAAACCAGAATACTATAGATACTATTAGATAAGAATACAAACAAGATGAAAAGCATTTGGAATATATTAAATAATGTCATTAGAAACAGATCAAAACAAAGTAGCAATCCACACTTTTTTACTAATAATGAAAAGAACATTGATGATATGAATGATCATTAGCAATCCTGTTTCTGAAGCTTCCTGCCCTGATCACAACACCCCTTAATACAACTACATGGAGCGGCAATATGTTGCTGGCAGGAAGCTGTGGTCTGTCAGGAGGACATTGTTTAGAGACACAGGACATTTCAGGAGCACCAGGAGACACAAACACACCACTGATATGCTTCCTGCCATGAATGTGGACATGAAGCTTGGAGAAGCTGAGGATTGAAACAAGGAGCTCAAACATACTAAGCCTCCTCCACCACTGAGCTCCACCCTCTCTGGTTCCTCTCTTTTTCTGGATTGTTTTCCCAACTGAATCAGCTCCTGAAAGACAATGAGTCCAGGTCCTGAGAAGCAGATCTTCCTGTCCCACAGTGAAAGCAGTGATTGTGTCTCTGCTTGCTAAGTGGTGTCCTCATCAGGGACCGTAAGCTGTGTACTGAACATGTGTCCTGATGGGGAGACACAAGACAGACAGGCTCTGACACGTCTCACTCACAACCATGAGACACTTTCCTGTCCCATTCTACAAACTTCAGGTGAAGCCACTCAAAGTAGTGATGGTGTTCTGGTGGTGAGCATAGCTGCTGAGGTGACTCAGGTGGTGATGAGGAGAATGAAAAGAACTTCACTGATGCCGTCTTGCGTGAACATAGAAACTATTTCATATCAAATTGGTGGCATCAGAATCACAGACGATGGAATGAGTCTGTGGGAGCAGCGTGTCAATATGCTTCTCTCCCAGAGCAGAAGTTCTGGCTGATTAGATACCGTTAAGAGATGGTGAACATGTGATTTACCTGGGAGGTGCAAAACAACTGATATGATCAGAACATCAAGATAAAAACAGAACATGGATCTTTGCTCAGAGGCTTTACAAGCCGCACCCATCATACCAGGGTGAATCATTAACCTGGAGCCTGGGCTTCTCAGTGCCAAGCTCCAGGGTGCGGAATAAGTAGATAAGAAAAGAAATTTCATATGGAAAATATACTTCACTGCCTTCCAAGCAGGGGACCTGGGTTTGATTCCCGGCCGTCAGAGAGGAGTGACTTTACAAGCTTGTATGTGTGATCTTTTCCAGTTCATTGAAATGATCCTCTCATGATCATCAAATGTCCAGGTAGAGCAGGGGTGTCCAACCTCGGTCCTCCAGGGTCCCTGTCCTGCAGGTTTAGCTCCTCCCAGTTCCAACACACCTGATATCAATGAGGGGCTCGTTATTGGGCTTTTTAACACCCTTGGTGATGACATCATCATTAGATCCAGGTATGCTGAAGCAGTTGGTCATTGTGGTATCAACGTCTGTTACCAACTGAGATCGGATGTCCCATGTGTTGTTTTGCCCGGAGACGCTTACCAAGCAAACTGAGTCGAGGATGTTTCAGTCGTTCTAATCTCAGGTCAGTGACTCAGAGACTCCTGCAGGTGTATCACGGAACTGCTCCGGGTTCTCCACGACTCACTGGTGCAGGCATTTTTTATTCCAACTCAGAGGAGCATTGAAGCTCAGTTACACATATTATTTTCCCTCCCTTCACCCCCTTCTAGTGTGATCCCTTCTTCCCAGTGCAACCACAACACCATGTTGATTTCAGTGTGATTCAGGGAGTCGCTACAGAGGAGCTGAAGAGCCACATGTTGAACAGCTGTCATAAGAAAGAGCAGTTAAAGGAGCAGCTTCTTCTCTCCACAAGTTTCCTCACACATGGGAAAGTGTCTGTAAGAAGAAGTGAAGAGAGTTCAGGTGAGAATCTGTCAGCTCTTTAGAAGCTTCCACAACGGAGCAAAAGACTTTCTAACTTCTCTTTTTCTCTTTCATTCACACCATCACAAACCTCTGACAGCTGCTTTCTTCTTCTTCACCTGTTGGACAATCATCTCCTTATTTATCTTCCAGACGCTTCATTTTTTCCCTGAAACCTCCATCTGACATTAATCCTATTAATTGTTGTATTTTTCATGTTTCTATATTTTCTTCTCTCATCTTATTTCCTCTTATAATGCATTGTATTATATTTAAGTGAAAATGATGGTAAATTGTATAGAAAGAATGTTTGTTTGTCGCTCTAGTATTAAACTTATTATCTTATTGAAAATACATGACTTTATGTTCCATTGCTTCATTACACATTCAGGATTGCTTGAAGTTGAGCACTTTTGCAATTTGTTTTGTTTTGTTTCAGAAAATGGCTTCAAAGAAGAGCCACAAGGCGATGGATGACCCGGAGTCGCGTTCACGCCTCACAATGTTTGCAGCCACTGGTGCCGGGCCGTCCAGCGCAGGAAGAACCTCTGGCACCACCTTTACAATAAGGTGGTGCCGGGCCATCCAGCGCAGGCAGCAGGCAGAACCTCTGGCACCACCTTTACAATAAGAATACAAAACGCTTCTGACTTAGAAGTGTTGATAGAAATGGCAGCTTGGACTTTATTTCTTTGAGGACGAGGACAGAGAGCAGATGAAGACAACGTTATTAAATGAAGATGGATTCTGTAAGACAGTAGAAAGGTTTTCTCTGGTTGCAGTTAGACAAGTGTCCTCTGTAACAGAGGGGCCAGAGGACCTTACTGGAAGAGCCTCTGTAACAGAGGGGCCAGAGGACCTTACTGGGAGAGCCTCTGTAACAGAGGGGCCAGAGGACCTTACTGGGAGAGCCTCTGTAACAGAGGGGCCAGAGGACCTTACTGGGAGAGCCACGGCGGGGCCTTTGTGGATTTCACACCAGGTAACTACATATACATCTAAAAGCTGCAAATATGATTTAATGTATTTCTAATGTGAAGTGCAATACTCACACTGAAAGTACATGAGCAACCCTCCATGTCTGTCCTTTGTTTTCAGTCGTCCTCCGCACAGCAACATGAGTCCACATCGCCGGGCAGTGGAGTTATTTCCTATTAAATCATCCTAGAAAACAAGAGACTAGTCAGGGACAAATACTAGTGTTTTTACTTCAACTGAGCTTAAGAGAAAACTGTAGTTGTGTACATCATAGTACATGAGCTCCAATGCCAGTGTTAGGAGTTTGTTCAAGGAGACCCCAAAGCAGAGACTGAAGCAAATGAAATGTTCCCACAAAAAGGTAAAGAGGGAAGCAGGTCGGCCAAAACCAGGAAAGCACAAGATGAAGTCAGAGAGGCAGTGAGGAATCCCACCGACCACGACACAGTGGAATGCTCTGGCAGAGCAGTGGAGTGAAGACCAGGCTTTTAAAGGGAGGATGACGAGCTGGGTGGAGTCAGGCGTGCCTCGTCTGCTGCTGGAGATTTGAGTTTTCTGTCTCATTGAACTCATTTCTCAGAGCAGTTGGATGGAATATTGCAGAAAGTATTTAACCTTCTGGAAATGGAGGTCATCTTCAAACAGTACTATCTGGGCCAAATCTAAAAACCTCCAAACTACTCTGCAGGAAACATCAGGGTACAGTCTTCTGTAGTAATACGACTTTAGCTGGGTATTTGCTGTGAAGTATTCTGGAATGACAGGAGTAAAACCCTCCTGTCACTGGATGGCTTGTGTTCTGGTAATGGATGGTTTGTGTTCTGGTAATGGAGTGTTCTGGTAATGGATGGTTTGTGTTCTGGTAATGGAGTGTTCTGGTAATGGATGGTTTGTGTTCTGGTAATGGAGTGTTCTGGTAATGGATGGTTTGTGTTCTGGTAATGGAGTGTTCTGGTAATGGATGGTTTGTGTTCTGGTAATGGAGTGTTCTGGTAATGGATGGTTTGTGTTCTGGTAATGGACCATCAAAGCAGCAGTTCCATTGTTCTGATGAAGAAATGGAACTACTGACCATCAGGTATAAAAACACTGAGCTACACAAAATACTAACACAATGTAGTTTTATACTTTAAGGGTGATTGTGGATCAGTGGTAGAGTCAATCATCCAATAACTGGAGGGTTGGCAGTTTGAATCCCACTCTATCAAAAAGTCATTGTCATTGTGTCCTTGGGCAAGGCACTTTACCCACATTGCCTCGTATGAATGTTGGTGGTGGTCGGAGGGGTTGTTGGTGCAAAATGGCAGCTACGCCTCTGTCAGCAGCCCCAGAGCAGCTGTGGCTACAACGTAGCTTAGCATCACTGGTGGGACTGGAATGAATGAATAATGGTCTCTGGATGTGCTTTGAGTCAGCGTGAAGAAAGTACTATATAAATCCAATTATTACAGTTTTCATGCATCCCACAGGCACTAATGGGTACTAATGGGTACTAATGGGTACTAACCAGGCACAGTTGGTGGTAGTAATGATTGTGTGAAATGACTGATTAGTTATGCTTTACATCCAAAAGACAAGAGGATTGTTAGAATGTGTTTGTGAATTCACACTTAATATAGACATAGAGCATTTAGACATAGAGCATATAGACATAGAGCTTAATACATAGAGCATATAGACATAGAGCATATAGACATCGAGCCTATAGACATCGAGCATGTAGACATAGATAATATAGACATAGAGCAAGTAGAGATATAGCATGTAGACATAGTGCATATAGACATAGAGCAAGTAGACATATAGCATGTAGACATAGAGCATATAGACATAGAGCAAGTAGACATAGAGCATATAGACATATAGCATATAGACATAGAGCATGTAGACAAAGAGCATATAGACATAGAGCATATAGACATAGAGCATGTAGACATGGAGCAAGTAGACATAGAGCATGTAGCCATAGAGCATAAAGACATAGAGCATACAGAAATATAGCAAATAGACCTAGAGCAAATAGATATAGAGCATAGAGACATAGAGCAAGTAGACAGACAGCATATAGATATAGAGCAGGTAGACATAGAGCATGTAGCCATAGAGCATAAAGACATAGAGCATATAGACATAGAGCATATAGTGCAAGTAGGCATAGAGCATATAGATATAGAGCATTTAGACATAGAGCATATAGACATAGAGCATGTACACATAGAGCATATAGACATTGAGCATATAGACATAGAGCATATAGACATAGAGCATGTAGACATAGAGCATAAAGACTTAGAGCATTTAGACATAGAGTATGTAGACATAGAGTTATGTAGACATAGAGCATAAAGACTTAGAGCATATAGACATAGAGCTTATAGACATTGAGTATGTAGACATAGAGCATGTAGATATAGACATATAGTATATAGACATATAGCATGTAGACATAGAGCATGTAGACATAGAGAGTGTAGTCGTAGAGCATATTGACATAGGGTATGTAGACATAGAGCATGTAGAGATAGAGCATATAGACATATAGTATATCGACATATAACATGTAGACATAGAGCATGTAGACATAGTGTATATAGACATAGAGCATATAGACAAAGATTATGTTGACATAGAGCATATAGACATAGAGTATGTAGACATAGAGCATATAGACACTGAGTATATAGACATATAGTATATAGACATAGAGTATATAGACATAGAGCATGTAGACATAGTGCATGTAGACATAGAGTATGTAGACATAGAGTATGTAGACAGAGTATATAGACATAGAGCATGTAGAGATAGTGCAAGTAGACATAGAGCATGTAGCCATAGAGCATAAAGACATAGAGCATGTTGACATATAGCATATAGATATAGAGCAAGTAGACATAGAGCATATAGATATAGAGCATTAAGACATAGAGCATATAGACATAGAGCATGTAGACATATAGCATATAGACATCGAGCATATAGACATAGAGCAAGTAGACATAGAGGATAAAGACTGAGAGCATATAGACATAGAGTATATAGATATAGAGCATGTAGACATAGTGCATGTAGACATAGAGTATATAGACATTGAGTATGTAGACATAGAGCATGTAGAGATAAAGCATATAGACATAGAGTATATAGACATATAGCATATTGACATAGAGCATGTAGACATAGAGTATATAGTCATAGAGCATATAGACATAGAGTATATAGACAGAGTATGTAGACATAGAGCATGTAGAGATAAAGCATATAAACATCGAGCATATAGACATAGAGCAAGTCGACATAGAGCATGTAGCCATAGAGCATAAAGACTTAGAGAATATTATAGATATTGTGGTGTGCACCTTGAGGGAGGTTCTCCCAAGCAGAATGGAGTGGGTGTGTCGGTGACGTGCGGGGGTGTGTTGGTGATGGGGAGGTGTTAAAAGTGGAAGTGCTGTGACGCACAGGTAATGATGTTTGACAGGTGAACTGTCATGTGGCTGGAGGCAATAAAGAAAGCCGACTCGACTCCTTCGTCCGTCTCATCTTTCTCAGCCTCCACATTGGTGACCCTGACATTTGAACATGTCTATTGAAACCAGCAGCGGTGCAATCGCCGGCAGCGCGGGAGCCGGAGCTCCCGCGGTGTACGCCGCTGCTGTCAAACTGCCGGAGTTTTGGCAGCACGATCCGGAGCCGTGGTTCCAGCATATCGAGGCTCAGTTCCATCTACGAGGGGTAACGGTAGACGACACGAAGTACTTCCACGTCGTCGCTGCGCTGGATTCTTCCACCACCCGCAGAGTTATGGGGCTGCTTCGGGACCCGCCGGCGCACGGAAAATACACCGCACTCAAAATTCAACTCCTCCGGCTGTTCCAGCTGTCCGACGCCGAGCGAGCGGAGCGCCTTCTGTCTCTCAACGGCTTGGGAGACAGCAAACCCACGGAGCTGATGGAGAACATGTTGGCGCTGAGGGGATCAGGTGACGCTGAGTTCCTCTTCATCCAGCTGTTCCTGCGTCAACTACCTGCTCAGGTGCGCACCGCTCTGGCCAGCTCTCCGCTCGTGCGCACTAAAGACTATCGTGGGTTGGCGGAAGAGGCTGACAGGATCCTGCTCGCGTCGCGGTCGTACGGAGTGCAAACAGTTCTGCCGGCGCAGCTTGGAAACCAGCCGGAGGAGGAAGCGCAGGCTACGATCAGGGCAGTTACAGATCGACTCAAGAAAGACGTCCAGCTGTGTTTCTTCCACCGACGTTTCGGGAGCAGAGCCCACCGCTGCACGCCACCCTGCTCCTTCTCTGTGCAGGGAAACGCCAGACCCGGCGCTCGATAGCAGCTGTGAGCGCCGGGAACACCGGGAAGCTTCTGTTTATTAAAGACACTGTATCCGGGAGGCGTTTTCTCGTGGATACCGGAGCGCAGCGGAGCATCATCCCCGCCTCCTTCACCGACGTCGCGAGCGGCGTGAAAGGGCCGCCTCTGGATGCCGCTAATGGGACTCCCATCCGCACCTTTGGCACCAGGTTCGTGACTGTGGGATTCAATGGCCGTCAGTTCGGATGGGATTTTGTCATGGCTGCTGTGTCTGTGCCCATCCTGGGAGCAGATTTCTTGTGCGATCACGGACTATTAGTGGACATGTCGAATCACCGCCTGGTGCACGCCGTCTCGTTCTCCTCTTACTCCTGCACTTTGGGGAAGGGGGAGGCGGTATCCCTCGCCAATATCTTAGCTTCAGGGGATGTGTACCAGCAGCTTCTGGCTGAGTTTCCCGAACTGACGGTCCCTACCTTCTCAGCCTCCATTGTCAAGCATGGAGTGGAACATTATATCCCCACGACTGGGCCGCCGGTGTTTGCTCGCCCTCGCCGGCTGGATGCGGCTAAGCTGGCAATCGCTAAAGAAGAGTTTGCCATTATGGAACGGCTTGGGATTGTGCGGCGCTCTGACAGCCCCTGGGCCTCACCTTTGCACATGGTTCCGAAATCAGATGGAAGATGGAGGGCTTGTGGGGATTTCCGGCGCCTCAACAATATTACCGCACATGATCGGTACCCCGTTCCACACATCCAAGACTTTTCCGTCCATCTGACAGGAAAAGTGATTTTTTCCAAGGTGGATTTGGCAAGAGGCTACCACCAGGTACCAGTTCACCCGCAGCATGTGCCCAAGACTGCAGTGATCACGCCATTTGGACTTTTTGAGTTTTTGCGGATGCCGTTTGGACTAAAAGGTGCAGCACAAACATTCCAGCGCTTGATGGACTCCGTGTTAAGGGGACTGCCTTTCCTGTTCATATATCTGGATGACATCCTAGTGGCCAGCGCCTCACCTGCAGAGCACCTGTTACACCTGCGGCAGCTCTTTGAGAGACTTAATGAGCATGGGCTGATTGTGAACCCAGCGAAGTGTTGCTTTGGACTATCAGAAATTGAGTTTCTGGGCCACCATGTATCATCACGGGGAGTGGTGCCCTTACCAGCTAAGGTGGAAGCGATCACTGCCTTTCCACGTCCGAGAACCATAAAGTCACTGCAGGAATTCCTGGGCATGGTGAACTTTTATAACCGCTTCATCGCACACGCAGCTCACCTAATGCGTCCCTTGTATGAAGTTCTGAGGGGCAAGAAGGCCAAGCAGGACGTGGACTGGTCCCCAGAAAGGATCCTGGCTTTCCAGAAGGCCAAGGTTGCGCTCTCCAACACTGCCATGCTTGCCCACCCATCTCCAACCGCACCGGTAGCACTCACCACCGATGCCTCGGACTACGCAGTGGGGGCAGTATGTGAACAGTGGGTGGCTGGAGCCTGGCAGCCTCTGGCATTCTTCAGCAAACAACTGCGTGACAATGAGAGGAAGTACAGCACGTTTGAAAGAGAACTCTTGGCTCTTTTCCTCGCCATACGTCACTTTAGGTTTCTGTTGGAAGGCCGGCAGTTTACTGCTTTTGTGGACCATAAGCCCCTCACCTTCGCCATGTCCAAGACCTCGGAGCCCTGGTCTGGGCGGCAGCAGCGCCACCTCTCTGCCATTTCAGAGTTCACCACAGACATTCGGCATGTAGCTGGAAAAAACAATGCTGTGGCCGACTGCCTCTCCCGGGCACACGTGAACTCTGTGCACCTTGGAGTGGACTATGCTGCCATGGCCAGCGACCAGCTGACTGACTGTGACATCCAGGCCTACAGGACAGCCACCACAGGGTTACGGCTGCAGGATGTGGTCTTCCAGGACAGTGGGACCACACTCCTGTGTGACGTGTCTACGGGACAGCCCCGCCCCATGGTACCTGCTGGCTGGCGACGGCAGGTTTTTGATGCGGTTCATGCTCTATCGCATCCGGGTGTAAGAGCATCCGTGAAGCTGGTGGGGGCAAAGTTCGTCTGGCCGGGCCTCAAGAAGGATGTCAGGAGCTGGGCGGCCTCCTGTGTGGCGTGTCAACGGTCCAAGGTACACCGTCACACCAAAGCCCCCCTGGAGCCGTTCCTTATCCCTGAGAGGAGGTTCGATCATGTGCATCTGGACTTGGTGGGTCCACTTCCTCCCTCTCAAGGCTTCACTCACCTCCTCACTATGGTGGACAGGACCACTAGGTGGCCGGAGGTGGTTCCTCTGGCATCGACGACGTCTGCGGAGGTGGCACGCGCCTTCATATCCACCTGGGTGGCCCGGTTCGCCACGCCGTTGGACGTCACTTCGGACAGAGGCTCCCAGTTCACCTCAGAGCTGTGGACAGAGGTGGCTAAAGGCCTGGGGGTGCAGCTACACCGGACGACGGCTTTCAACCCTCAAGCCAATGGACTGTGTGAGCGTTTCCATCGCACGATGAAGGCCGCTCTCCGAGCCACCCTCACTGACAGCAACTGGGTCGACCGACTGCCGTGGGTCATGTTGGGCCTGCGATCGGCCCCGAAGGAAGATCTCCACTCGTCATCTGCAAAGCTGGTGTTTGGTCAGCCTCTGCGGGTCCCCGGAGAGTTCCTGCCAGAACCATCAGAACCCTGGTTGGTTACAGCAAGGCGGCCAGTCTTCAAGGAGCCGGCCCGCATGTTCAACCCGGTTCCAGCTCATCACTGCCTGCCCCGGTCCTATTTCCCGAAGAACCTGATGGCAGCCGAATATGTGTTCATTCGACATGACGCTCATCGTTCCCCACTTCAGCCGCCATATGATGGCCCGTTTCACGTCCTCGAGGCAGGGCCGAAGAACTTTGTGGTGGACATGGGGGGTAGGCATGTCCGGGTTTCAGTGGACCGTCTGAAACCTGCCCATGTCATGCCAGAGCAGCCAGTGGAGGTGGCGCAACCCCCGAGACGTGGGCGCCCCCCTAAGTCATCAGCTCCTGCAATGTCCCCTGCACCTGCCTTAACCCCGGTGCCGGTACTTGCACCTACTCCATTGGCGGTGCAACGCAGCCGTTTTGGTCGGGTGCTAAGACCTCCCAAAAGGGACTAAAAAAGAGAAAAAACAAACAAACAAGCAAACATTTTTTTTGGTGCGTATTTTTGTTTTTTTGATAGTAGTACCATTCTGATTGTTCGGGGGGGGGCCTGTGTGGTGTGCACCTTGAGGGAGGTTCTCCCAAGCAGAATGGAGTGGGTGTGTCGGTGACGTGCGGGGGTGTGTTGGTGATGGGGAGGTGTTAAAAGAGGAAGTGCTGTGACGCACAGGTAATGATGTTTGACAGGTGAACTGTCATGTGGCTGGAGGCAATAAAGAAAGCCGACTCGACTCCTTCGTCCGTCTCATCATTCTCAGCCTCCACAATATAGAGTATATAGACATAGAGCATATAGACATAGAGCATGTAGACATAGTGCATGTAGACATAGAGTATGTTGGAATAATTCTACATAAAGTTATCACGCACGAATGAATGGATGATGGAAGGATGGATGGAAGGATGGATTGGTAGATGGATGGATGAATGGATGAATGACAGATGGATGACAGATTGATGGATGGATGGATGATGGATGGATGGATGGATGGAAGGTTGATGAATGGATGGATGGAGGGTGGGATGGATGGATGAATGACGGATAGATGATGGATGGATGGATGGATGGATGGATGGAAGGAAGGATGATGGATGGATTGATGGATCGAAGGATGGATTGGTAGATGATGGATGCATGATGGATGAATGGATGGAAGGAAGGAAGGAAGGAAGGAAGGAAGGAAGGAATGAAGGAAGGAAGGAAGGAAGGAAGGAAGGAAGGAAGGAAGGATGGAAGGAAGGATGGAAGGAAGGAAGGATGGATTGGTAGATGGATGACGAATGGATGGATGATGGAAGGATGGATGGACGGAAGGATTGGTGGATGGATGGATGAATGGATGAATGATGGATGGATGACGGATTGATGGATGGATGGATGATGGATGGATGGAAGGAAGGTTGATGAATGGATGGATGGAGGGAGGGATGGATGGATGAATGGATGAATGACGGATATATGATGGATGGATGGATGGATGGATAGAAGGAAGGATGATGGATGGATTGATTGATCGATTGATGGATCGAATGATGGATTGGCAGATGATGGATGCATGATGGATGAATGGATGGATGATGGATGGAAGGAAGGATGATGGATGGATTGATAGATGGAAGGATGGATTGGTAGTTGAATGGATGGATGGATGGATGGATGGATGACATATGGATGGATTGAAGGATGGATTGGTAGATGGATGGATGGATGGCGAATGGATGGAAGGATGGATTTGTAGATGGATGGATGGATGAATGACGGATGGATTGGTAGATGGATGGATGGAGGAATGACGGATGGATGACAGATTGATAAATGGATGGATGGATGGATGGATGATGGATGGATGGATGGATGAAGGAAGGTATATGAATTGATGGATGGATCGAGGGATGGGTGGATGAATGACGGATAGACGACAGATGGATGGATGGATGGATGATAGATGGATGGAACAATGGATGGATCGATGGATGGAAGGATGGATGAATGACAGATGGATGGATCGATGGATGGAAGGATGGATGAATGACAGATGGATGGATCGATGGATGGAAGGATGGATGAATGACAGATGGATGGATCGATGGATGGAAGGATGGATTGGTAGATGGATTGATGGATGGATGACAGATGGATGACAGATGGATTGATGGATCAGGAAGGATGGATTGGTGGATGGATGGTTGGATGGATGGATGGATGGATGATGGATGATGGATGATGGACGGATGGGTGAATCTTGGGAACAAATGATAGAAGAAAGTTTTTCTTTTCAACTTTTTAAAGGATCCAGGACTTTTAAGGCTTTTGGGTTCTTTGTAGAACAATGTGACGGTTCCAACAACAACATGTGAGGTTAACTGGTGACAGTAAATTGTGAAGGGGTGTGTGTGTGTGTGTGTGTGTGTGTGTGTGTGTGTGTGGCTGTTTGTCTCTGACTGTCCTGTGATGGAGGAGACCCTCCAGCGTGGATCCTGTCCTCGTCCATAGTACCGTGGGAGCAGCTAGTTACAGTTATTTAGTTATTTAGTTGTCAGGTTAGTGAAATATCTCCTAAAATGTTCTGACTCCAACCATGAAATCCTCACTAACAGACAACACTTCCATAAATCCTCCCCTCCAGCAAGCAGCCACACACCACAATCCAAAGTGTCCTGGTGAGAGAGGGACAGTCTCCTGGTGAGAGAGGGACACATGCTTCTCAGGGCTTGTCCTCCTTGTCTTACATCAACTCATTCAGTTCAATCAAAACCACCAGAACAAGGATTTAGCTGTATGAGGTCCTGGGTTCAATCCCCAGCATCTCCAAGCATTATGTCTCACAGCAGCAAGTAGATTAATAGTGAGTTAGTGTCTCTTGATCGTGAGGAGACAAGAGACAAACAGGCTCTGACACGTCTCATTCACAAGGATGAGACACTTTTCTGTCCTATTCTACAAACTTCTTCAAGTCTTCTTCACCATCGCTCTATATTCTTTATCATCTTTGACAGGTGAAGCCACACAGAGTAGTGATGGTGGTATAGTGGTGAGCATAGCTGCCTTCCAAGCAGTTGACCCGGGTTCGATTCCCGGCCGTCACGGAGGAGAGACTTTCCTCTACTAGTTGGGAAGTTGGATCTTTTTCAGTTCTTTCAAACCTTTATTCAAAGACTCAGTCTCCTGATTATTGAGTGTCCACTTAGAGAAAACACAACTCTTGGACAAATGAGCCACACCCTTCCAAGAAAAGCAGCTCCAGCAACCAAACACACAACACGGTAGAACCCTCTCCTTCCATGCAGGGTCCAGGGTTTGATTCCCGGCCAATGCAACATATTGTTATTAACCCTCCTCCTGTGTGAGCTTTCACAACCCAGTCACATGTTAACGGCTCAGTTTGGATCTGAGTCTTAGGCTCCGTTTACACCACAACATTCCAAGTGACAACAGCTTGTCCGTTAAGGAAAAGTGAAGCTTTTACAGGACAGCAGCTCTACGGAGGCCGCCATGTTTGTTACTCACACATGAGTAGAAGCACTATTTACCACGGCGGAGGTGTACATGCTCAGTAACAGTGCTCTGTAGCCTCCGCCTGTCCCTGTGGGGGGAGTCGGGAGTGTGAAAGAAAAGTTCCACCTTGAGAGCCGGGACCAAAAAGTGACGGTTGCAGTGGATCCGAGCACCACTGTCGTATAAACGGAGCCCAAATGTGACTAAAGTTTTGTGGTTCCACTTGTTTTTGTTGTGGTGTAAACGGACCTTAAATCATCTGTAAATTAGAACCCTGATTGTTGTGGGCTGAAGATGGAGATGTGCAGTCTGTAAGTCACCAACACTTTCCTGAATTGACTTTATTCTTCATCTTTTGGCTTTAATGGCAGTTGGTATCGTGAAGTAGTATTACGCTATCTGCTGGTTCTAACTAGTCTAGACTATTTCCAAGGATTGGGAAAGATCAAAGTGACAAAATTAATTTCTTTGCTTTGATCTTTACTTTGATCAGAATTTGACATTCTGAATGAATGACAATCTTTGAATAAAGAAGAGAAACAGTGAAAATGCTCCACTGTATCACCTCAGCATGACCAACAAGAGATTAGCAGGGATACAAATATGTCAGATAATAGACTTTGTAAATGACCTGGATATTAAGTTCTTTATTGCAATGGTTCATGAATAGGTTTTTTTATGTTGTAATGGTAGTATAGTGTTTATGCTTTTACTTTGAAAGAACTCACAGACAAGATGTGGTAAATCAGAAGTAACTGTTGTAAATCAGATGGAAGTACCAGGAACGTTGATGGGCAGTAAAAGCCATGCTTAGTGTACTGTGAGTTCAATTTTACAGTTTAATTGTAATGTAAAGTAAAAGGTCATTTATATTATTTCATGGTACAGACATATGGTTAGAAAGGACAAAGTTGTAAATATACACGGAAATTACATTTTAAGAGCACTCAAGGTAGAGATTGTCAACGGTTTTAATTTAGGACAATTCATTTACGGTAGTAAATATGGTAACAGTTTAACGGTAAAACATGCTGTTAAGAGTTGCTCATGGTATTTTTCTGTGTACATTGTAGTACTTACGGTGTGTTCACCTGCAAGGCTCAATAAAGTTGAGAAGCATCAGTTTGAGAGAGCATCTTTTCTACCGCGGCTGCTCCAGGCTTCACTGCTCCACAAAGAGGTGCAACTGTTGGCATTCCAAAAGGACAGTCAGGAGGACTGAATACATTCTATTAAAGTACTTTGATCTGATCTATTGAAGACTCTGATCTTACCTTTAACACTAAACAAAGAGATTCACAATTCAAGTGTTAAAGTGCAGAGAATCTCACAGCAAATCCACAATGTCAAACATCAAATAGATCCACTGTCATTGGACACACACACACACACACACACACACGCACGCACACACACACACACACACACACACACACACACACACACACACACACACACACACACACACACACACACACACACACACACACACACACACACCTCCCCCCTGTCAGAAAGGGTGTGGGTGAGGACTGATGTTCTCTTCCACAGAGAGCAGCTGCTGGTAGCTCACTCTCTATGTTCCTCTGTAGAAAGTGATGAGGACTGATGTTCTCAGAAGAACTTTTTTATCATCAAGAACAACTTTTCCCTCAGAGTGAGATGAGCTGAGTGAGGAAACCAAGCGGTCCAAGGAGCTGTGTTCTTGTTCCAGTCTCTTCTGGATTGAGTTGCTGCTTGTAGTCAAATGTTTTCACACGACCCTGTTAACCTCCAGCAGAGTTTCTGTAGTGTAGTGGTTATCACGTTTACTTCACACGCAAAAGGTCCCATGTTCAAAACCAGGCAGAAACATAAAGCAAGATTTTTGAAAGTCCAAAGGACAGTTTCCAAAATATTAGGAGCTTACAGTTTTTTTCAATCGCTAACAAGCGCTTACCTATACTTCAGATACTTTTTCTAAACTCTTAACACAGATTCACACCTACAAAACACAATTGGCCAAATGGATAATTTTCTTCTCAAAAACACATTTTGTTAGATATATACTAACTCTTCATTTCAAAATAGAACATATCTTTCTCTGAACACACTACCTTTACCAAAACACTGGAAATCTGACTCAATTAAATAACTCTGTCAAAGAATAACACTTGTTTTCACTTCACAAGGTGCATTCAGTCAATCAAAGTACACCAGGTTTCAAAATACTTGCTATTGTTGACATTACAAAAACTGCATAGAGTTTTATGTTTCAGTTTTACAGGTATTTGCATGCAAAACATGCAATCTCTGCGACAGTCTGGCGTCGTGTCCAGGGGTGTACCCTGCCTAACACCTGCTAATAGCTGGGATAGGCTCCAGCCCCCCGCGACCCTGCATTGGATAAGCGGTATAGATAATGGATGGATGAAACATGCAATCCACCGTTTTTACACTAAATTTCTTGGTTGGGAACTGTATGTCCACATATAATGTTCACATTTCAAAGCATTCCAGTAAGAAGCAAATCATGTTTTTCCTTTACTTTTTACTTCAGGAGGTACAGTAGAAAAACTGTTTACAGTATGATAGAACAGAAAAAGTTACAGTATTGCTTACAGTGAACAAAATATCCATGAAACAAATAAGAGCATTCTGAACAAAAAAACAACTGCAAAAAACCCAGATAAAAAAGAGAGAACTAAAAAAAAAAAAAAAAAGCACAAAATTACTGTAGCTAATCTCTGCGATCTTCAGGGTTCGGCCACATGTTTTCATCAACATCGCATCTGATATTATCCAAGGCGATGCACCTGGGATAGAACCGCTTGCTATGTCGGATCCACCCTTGGCAATCATCAACTGTGATGTCCCTGCAGCCAGCATCCATAGCTTCAAGGAGGGACATCTGGTCATGTGGTTGATGGTCATAGAGCTTCCACCTCCATGCAGAAAAGAACTCCTCTATGGGGTTGAGGAAAGGTGAATAGGGTGGAAGGAAGAGACATACCAGTCTTGGGTGGACTTCAAACCATGTTGTTATTGCTTGTGAATGATGGAAAGCCACATTGTCCCAGGTGATTACAAAGGTCCTCATGTTTTCACCCTCCTGATCCTGCTCTGGAACCAGGCGCTGGTGGAGCTCATTAAGAAAGGCAAGGAGGCGCTCTGTATTGTAGGGTCCAACCTGGCATCTGTGAAGGAGCAATCCTGCATTTGCAATTGCTGCACACATTGTAATATTTGCCCCTCTCTGTCCTGGCACATCAACTGTTGCCCTTTTTCCAATTACGTTTCGTCCACGTCGGCGCCTTTTGGCCAGATTGAATCCTGCCTCATCTATGTATATAAATTCATGAGGGGCCTGGTTGGCCTCCAATTCCATAACTCTCTGAAACAAAGTTAATGTAAATCATATCATTACTGTATAACATACTGTACTGTAACCTATTACTGTGTAGGTTACTTACTTGCAAAGTGCAAAGCTTACTGTATAGAACTGGACATTGAATTGAATATACACTATACCTGGACATATTGTCGTCGTAGCTCTTTGACTCTGTCACTGTTCCTCTCAAAGGGGACAGTGTAGAGCTGCTTCATCCGCACTCTGTGTTTGGACAATGTCCGTGTAATGGTTGAGAAGCTGATGCCATCGATATTGTCAAATATCACATGGTCCTCCACAATTCTAGTCTGAATTTCATGCAGTTTTATTGCATTATTTGCAACAACCATTTCCACAATGGCAAGCTCTTGATCATTATTGAGGAGCTTTCCTCTTCCTCCAGAGGGTGGAAGACGTTGCATTCCTTAGAGGGACAAAAAAAATGCATTACTGTATGGCCTTATTTACATGTCAAGTCAGAATAGAAACAATCCATGTAAAATGCAATACTTACCTGTTGGTTTGTTGAAAGATGCGTATAATGGAGGCAACCGTTGACCGCCTCAAATTGGGCTGTCCTCTTTCACCAGCCTCCCTTAGTGAAAAACCTTGGTTGATTACATGGTCAATGATAGTGGCACCAATTTCATCACTGACTACTTTTCTTGCAGCCATTGGAATGCCACCACCACGCATTCTTACGCCTCTACCATGTCCTCTCCTTGGGCCTGCTCTTCTCCCTGGCCCTGCTCCTCTCACTGCTCCTCTCAATGCTCCTCTCAATGCTCCTCTCACTGCTCCTCTCACTGCTCCTGCTCCTCTCACTGCTCCTCTCAATGCTCCTCTCACTGCTCCTCTCACTGCTCCTGCTCCTCTCACTGCTCCTCTCACTGCTCCTGCTCCTCTCACTGCTCCTCTCAATGCTCCTCTCACTGCTCCTCTCAATGCTCCTCTCAATGCTCCTCTCACTGCTCCTCTCACTGCTCCTCTCACTGCTCCTGCTCCTCTCACTGCTCCTGCTCCTCTCACTGCTCCTCTCACTGCTCCTGCTCCTCTCACTGCTCCTCTCAATGCTCCTCTCACTGCTCCTCTCACTGCTCCTCTCACTGCTCCTCTCACTGCTCCTCTAAATGCTCCTCTCACTGCTCCTCTCACTGCTCCTCTCACTGCTCCTGCTCCTCTCACTGCCCCTCTCACTGCTCTTCTCACAGCTCCTCTCACTGCTCCTCTCACTGCTCCTCTCACTGCTCCTGCTCCTCTCACTGCTCCTCTCACTGCTCCTCTCACTGCTCCTGCTCCTCTCACTGCTCCTCTCACTGCTCTTCTCACAGCTCCTCTCACTGCTCCTCTCACTGCTCCTCTTACTGCCCCTGCTCCTCTCACTGCTCCTCTCACTGCTCCTGCTCATCTCACTGCTCCTCTCACTGCTCCTCTCACTGCTCCTGCTCCTCTCACTGCTCCTCTCACTGCTCTTCTCACAGCTCCTCTCACTGCTCCTCTCACTGCTCCTCTTACTGCCCCTGCTCCTCTCACTGCTCCTCTCACTGCTCCTGCTCCTCTCACTGCTCCTCTCACTGCTCCTCTTACTGCCCCTGCTCCTCTCACTGCTCCTCTCACTGCTCCTCTCACTGCTCCTGCTCCTCTCACCGCTCCTCTCACTGCTCTTCTCACTGCTCTTGCTCCTCTCACTGCTCCTCTCACTGCTCCTCTTACTGCCCCTGCTCCTCTCACTGCTCCTCTCACTGCTCCTCTCACTGCTCCTGCTCCTCTCACTGCTCCTCTCACTGCTCCTCTCACTGCTCCTCTCACTGCTCCTGCTCCTCTCACTGCTCCTGCTCCTCTCACTGCTCCTCTTACTGCCCCTGCTCCTCTCACTGCTCCTCTCACTGCTCCTCTCACTGCTCCTTCTCCTCTCACTGCTCCTTCTCCTCTCACTGCTCCTCTTACTGCCCCTGCTCCTCTCACTGCTCCTCTCACTGCTCCTGCTCCTCTCACTGCATCTCTCCCTGGGCCTGCTCTTCTACCTGGGCCCCTTGCTCTTACTCTTCCTTGTCCAGACATTGCAGTGTTTGTATTTTCTGTTTCTGTTTCCAAAAACATCACTCCTTAAAGTCCTCCTTTTATTGTAGTGTGAATGTAATAGAACAAATAACACCTGCCACTGAGTCTTAGCCAGAATGGAATCAGCTGTGGTTGGCCCAATTTACCCAACATAAATCAGCTGTGTGTAAATTATTCTATTGTTTGTTCATTATCAACTGAGATATATTGTTTTTGAACTCATCATTGCAGAAGCAGAGGTTTTTCTACTGTATTTAAGGTTTGGAATATTGTTTATGCTATTGTGGGATGTTGTGTGTTAACATTCGCAAATACTACAAAAACAATCCATAGTTTTGTTGGGAGGTATAGCTTGTCTGTTAAGAAAATGTAAGCATTATGGAAATGTGTTCACTGACTGCACATTGTGTGAAAACGACATGAAATGTGTGAATGGTATGGCCACAGAAAACCGATGCTGTGCTAATTGTATTTAGGGTTTTGAAAATGTGACAACTGTTTGGACAAACGCTTGTTAGCGACTGGAAAAAACTGTAAAGTGACTATCAAAGTGAGAATAGGTGTTTTTTTCATATTAAAGTGACAATCAAAGGGAACATAGGAGGGTTTTTTTTTTTTAAATTAAAGTGACAATCAAAGGGAAAAAAGGATTTCTTTTTAAATTAAAGTGACTATCAAAGTGAGAATAGGAGTTTTTTTCAAATTAAAGTGACTATCAAAGGGAAAATAGGATTTTTTTCAATTTAAAGTGACTATCAAAGTGAGAATAGGAGTTTTTTTCAATTTAAAGTGACTATCAAAGGGAAAATATAAGTTTTCTTTACAAATGAAAGTGACTATCAAAGGGAAAATAGGAGGGTTTTTTTCAAATTAAAGTGACTATCAAAGTAAGAATCTGAGGTTTTTTTTTCAAATTAAATTGAACATATCCTGGAAAAAGTTTTTTTTTAATTAAATTGAACATCGGGGTGAGACTAGGTGTTTTTTTTTCAAATTAAAGTTACTATCAAAGTGAGAATAGGCGTTTCTTTCAAATTAAAGTGACTATCAAAGTGAAAATAGGAGTTTTTTTCAAATTAAAGTGACAATCAAAGTGAAAATAGGAGGGGTTTTTTTCAAATTAAAGTGACAATCAAAGGGAGAAAAGGATTTTTTTTTCAAATTAAAGTGACTATCAAAGTGAGAATCTGAGTTTTTTTTTTTGTCAAATTAAATTGAACATATCCTGGAAAAAAGTTTTTTTCAAATTAAATTGAACATC
Organism: Lipophrys pholis; assembly: GCF_963383615.2. Taxonomy (NCBI): domain Eukaryota; kingdom Metazoa; phylum Chordata; class Actinopteri; order Blenniiformes; family Blenniidae; genus Lipophrys; species Lipophrys pholis. The sequence continues at coordinate 2,231,288 of NW_028292149.1, forward strand.
GGGGTGAGACTAGGAGTTTTTTTTTCAAATTAAAGTGACAATCAAAGGGAAAATAGGATTTTTTTTTTCAAATTAAAGTGACTATCAAAGTGAGAATAGGAGTTTTTTCAAATTAAAGTGACTATCAAAGGGAAAATAGGAGTTTTTTTTCACATTAAAGTGACTATCAAAGTGAGAATAGGAGTTTTTTTCAAATTAAAGTGACTATCAAAGGGAAAATAGGATTTTTTTTCAATTTAAAGTGATTATCAAAGGGAAAATATAAGTTTTCTTTACAAATGAAAGTGACTATCAAAGGGAAAATAGGAGGGTTTTTTTCAAATTAAAGTGACTATCAAAGTAAGAATCTGAGTTTTTTTTTCAAATTAAATTGAACATATCCTGGAAAAAAGTTTTTTTTTAATTAAATTGAACATCGGGGTGAGACTAGGTGTTTTTTTTTCAAATTAAAGTTACTATCAAAGTGAGAATAGGAGTTTTTTCAAATTAAAGTGACTATCAAAGGGAAAATAGGAGGGTTTTTTTTCATATTAAAGTGACTATCAAAGTGAGAATAGGAGCTTTTTTCAAATTAAAGTGACTCAAGGGAATAAAGGGAAAATAGGAGGTTTTTTTCAAATTAAAGTGATGTCCAAATGATGTAAAATTCATCATCCTCCACGATGAGAAATGAAAAAGCAAATCAAGCTCCAGATGGATCAGACCTCCTGGAGTGAAACATAAAGTACTTCAGGAAAGGAGGAGAACGCCGCCACTAGAAGTAGAGATATTTTCAGGATTGTTACGTTACGTTATGGAACGAACACTGAAGTTAACCCAGAAGTGGAGTATGGACATGATTGTGTGTTCATCTGTGGTCTGGTGGTGAGTGTGTGTGTTGCCTTCAGGGGCAATGGGAAATAAAACCACTGCATGTAAGAAACACTTAACAATAAAAACACTTCTGGTTAAGATCATAGCAACTTAAAACACAATAAATAAACCAAATATGCAGCAAAATCATATAAATGTGATTAAAAAGCTGTCAACAATGAAGCTGTCCCATGAAGACAAAGTCTTGACTAGTTTCCTGCTGCTGGTTGATCCATGATGCAGAAGATTTGGATAAATGACTGATGGTTTCTTTGGATGTTTCACATCTTGTTTTGCTCTTGTATAGAAAACATTTACAATCACATTCAACACAAATATTGGAAGAAAGAAAGTAGATGTTTTCACCAACGTGGGCCGGGGAGCTCAGCTGGTCAGAGTGTGGCGCTAATAACACCAAGGTCATGGGTTCAATCCCCAAACTGGCCAAATGAAGCTTCATGAATCAATATCTGAAGCACCAATGCCAACACATCAGACCGTCTCCATTTTAAGATGGAGACGGGTTGTGAATGACACAGATGCTACTGGTACAGTATGAGAGACTGACTGCTTTCAAAAGGTCCAGTGATCATACAAGCGTATCAGTCACTCTCATACTTTCTCATGGTTCTATTGACAATGAGAAGCAACAACACAACACTACTGCTTCGACATGTTTGCTGGATCACATCATGGATGATGGATGGATGGATGGATGGATGGATGGATGATGGATGTAATATACAGACATGACTTATGTTCACTCTGGAGGTGAGGACTGATGTTCCCTTCCACAGGGAGAAGCTGCTGGTAGCTCACTCTCCATGTTCACTCTGGAGGTGAGGGGGGAACTCCTGTTCTCACTTTCATTGTCACTTTAATTTGAAAAAAACATATATTCTATTTTCACCAAGATGTTAGTGAGTTAGTTTTACCAGTAAATGGCTGCTCCATCCTCACTTCTCCTATAACCAGGCCCAAACACACACACACACACACACACACACACACACACACACACACACACACACACACACACACACACACACACACACACACACACACACACACACACACACACACACACACACACACACACACACACACAGCCGGGCCTCCTGGGGGTCGTTTGGAGGGTCATAATTTATTTACACATGTTATAGATAATATCAAAGTAAGTGGTGTATTAGTCAATGATATCAGTGATTTCATGTCTGTTTGTTTTAGTTTTTTTTACTGTTTACTAATAAAAACCACAGAAACATTAAAACAGACAACAGATAGATGTCAACACAAATGAGTCAAAACAGAGCAGTCCCTGGAAAAACTAGTTATTGAGGTACAATCAGATGACTGGGAACTCATTTATAAATACGAGAGAAAGTGAAATATAAAGATGTTTAATGGATGACAAAGGGCTTAAAAAATGCATCCAAGGAGAAGAATACATGACATAGAGAATCCAATAAATGATGAACGAAGGAGATGGAAAATAAATACAAGATATGTAAAACAAAGTTCACTCATATGATGAGAAAATGTAAGAAGAATTCTTTTAAGAAAGTACCAGAAAACAATAAAGACCATGTCAGCAGTACATAGAAGGTTCTACATAGTATCATTCAACAGGCTTCCAGTAAGGATACTGTTATTGAAAACAGACACACTTCACAAACTACAGACCCACAATTCTCCCAAATCCTAGAAAAACTCTTCAACGACATACTAGATACATTCAGAGAAATGAAATCTAATTCATTAAATCTAGGTCAAAGCAAAATCATGATATTTGGAAAATATGAAATAAATAAACAGGTAAAGGTTCAAGTAGAGAGTGTAAATAGAGAAAAGGTGATTGAAGACAAATTTCTAGAAAAATGTAAGGATGAGTACGAGCACATTACAACTCTACAAAGCTGATTTCCTTTGATCTGAGCGTCTCCATGGCTCCAGTGCTGATCTCCTATCAGATCAAAGGAGATCAGTGCCTTTTGCCGTGGAGATGCTCGGATCCAAGATTTCCTCCGGCTTTGATCTCCGTTGATCTCCATCCGGTGCCTCTCCCATCCACTTTGTGATGAAAGGCTCATTATTGTTCTTTTTCACAACCTTGGTGATGACGTCATCATTAGATTCAGGTATGATGAAGCAGGCAGAGAACTAAAACATGCAGGACACCAGCACTCTCTGACCCAGTTTGGACACCCTGTCGTAGACCATCAAGAGACAGCTTAGTTTTATCCTACTGATGACGTGTTGCTGCAATAGTCATCTTGCTCAGTTTCAAGTTTTTTCCCACAGACAACATTGCACTCTGTAACAGGATTTGACAGATAGTGACGGGGCGCGGCCAGCAGGGGGCAGCAGCGAGGCTGACTTGCTCTTTGACCGTGTGACTGTGGTGACCAAATCCAGGGGGCGTATTACATTGGTTATTGATGTAGCTTAAAGAGGTGGAACAGATTAAACATTCAGATGAAACAATCAGCAAATAAAAGTCAAATGAAGAAAACGTACAAGGGCTTATTAGTCAATGATATCAGTGATTTCATGTCTGTTTGTTTTTTTACTATTTCCAATAAAAACCACAGAAAGATTAAAAGAGACAACAGATGGATATCATTACAAATGAGTCAGAAGAGAGGAATCCCTGGATAAACTAGTTATTGAGGTACAATCGGATGACTGGGAACTCATTTATAAAGGAAAAGACGCCCTGTCACTATGAGTGTACAATCAAACAATACAAGAGAAAGTGAAATACGGATCTGGACTCTGGGAGCAGTGGGCGGAGCTGAGGTTGCACCGTGAGAGAGAGCGAGAGAGAGAGAGAGAGAGAGAGAGAGAGAGAGAGAGAGAGAGAGAGAGAGAGAGAGAGAGAGAGAGAGAGAGTGGACCAAGATAGAGATTGAGGCCGTTTTCAAATACGCATACTTGTCTATACTTGTGCTCTCGTGTACTCGTGAAACGTCATCAGTGGGAGACCAAGTACTGTTCCAATTCTTAGGCCGTTTCTCACCGAGTACACATGGAATACCCGCATGTATCCTAGCTCCGCCCACATTTTCGAGGATGCATCGACACTGACCTGTGCAGACTTGGGAAGCCAATTTACCCATAATGCATTTGGCAGGAGAAGCCGGAGGAGATCGCGGAGGAGGAAACACACAACAGTGCATAAAAATCTGAAATATTAGCATCATTGTTCAACAGAGTGCTTAAAGAGTATTTTAGGCCAGAATATAGTTCTCAAAATGTTGTTATGAGGTTGATATTTCAAGATCACGTTTACTTAAACATTTGTTCTGGCGTTTTCACGAGATCTAAATGTTTTGGTGTAAATCTAACAGTGTTCATGTACATTTAAATTTGCTGCTTTGGGGAAAGATCCTGTTTAAAACTATTTAACTTGACTGAGAGGTGAAGGTTCTACTGGCCATCGTGTTTTGTCTCAATTGCACTGAAGTGTTCTACCCATTATACTGGAGGTTCTACTGGAGGTTCTACTGGAGGTTCTACTGGAGGTTCTACTGGTTCTACTGGAGGATCTACTGGTTCTACTGGAGGATGCTGTGGATTCAAACTAACACCATGCACTATTTGAATCCAGGACTACTGAGGAACCTGAAGCCTGGTCCAGTGGAGAGGAGGAACTCCTCCAGATGAGGAGTGAGGATTGTTTTTGATGCTTGAATTATTACATGTATATATTTTATTCATTCATGAGTTAATTACTTACTGAACTGGTAGTGTGTCATTGTTTTTGTTCTATGTTCTCCTCATAGACCTCATAGTTGTTGAAATTCCTCCGAGACAATTTCTTCTTTAAAGCAACATTACATTGTTTATGAAATAATACAGACAAATGTTAAGTTCTATATTTTACAGTCATAAACAATCATTTACAGTCTGTTGATCTTTTTGTCTTTATCCATCTATCTCCATATATTTACACATGAGTAGAGAACATGACCACATGAGGAGAGCTTCCTGTCTAGATGTGGTTCTGCTCTCTGAGGTCTGCAGGTCGTTCTTCAGCAGCAGGTAGCTGGACAGTGAGTCTCGCTCGCACATCACTTCCTGCCAGGTCCCTCTGGACGTCCTCAGTGTCACCTGGTCGTCTCCATCATCATCCCTGTACCTTCCTCCTCCTCCTCCTCCCTGGAAAGTCCTCCTCCCTGGAGCTACCTCTCCACCTCCATGATGTCACCCGATGCCACACAGACAACACTCAGACAGCAACCAGAGGACGTCTCTCCAGTCTCTCAGAAAGACGGAGCACCAGCAGGTTTGTCCTGGTTCTGTTGGGTTTCATCCTGCCTGTCAGTTAAAATTCACATGAAAACATTTGATATATTTTGATGAAATCATGAATCAGAATTCATTGTTTCCTTCATGTTCATGATTTAGATTATTGAAATAAAGCAGGTTGCCATTACAGTGATATAATAACAACTGTGCACTGCAGGCATGGATATAGTACTTCCTCTCTCCCCCATCAGAAAGTACTTGGTGGATACAGTACTTCCTCTGTCACCCAGCAGAAAGTACCCAGCTGGTACCAGTACTTGCTGGTACATGGAGGATCTGTGCAGGACAAGCGCATCCTGCACAGATCCCCAGTTACCAATGTACACATCAATAAACCTCATACGTATATTATAGAGTATTTTTTAACGACAGGTAGATGCAGGAAAGAGTCTACCTTGCTGACATGTTTCAGCTTCATCTGTAGTCTTCCTCAGAGCATCATCATCTGGTTGTGATGACGTGTTGGTCTTTATCAGGTGACGGGCCAGATGATGCTCTGAGGAAGACTACAGATGAAGCTGAAACATGTCAGCAAAGTAGAATCTTCCCTGCATCTACCTGTCGTTAAAAAATACTCTGTAATATATGAGGTTAGAAAGAACTTTAGAATTTTACAAAACAATGTCATTATTCTATGTACATAATGTTTCTAAGTTGTGTTTTTACTGTTGTAGGTTCTGCTGAAGGTTATTAAATAAAATTTCATTTATCTTCTGCTTGATATCTTTCTTTGCTCGACAGTGTAAGCGATGTGTGTATTTATGTATTTACTCTCACACAGTATAAGCCATTTATGTATTTACTCTAAAGAGAAATTACAGCTAATGATTGGAGTGCTTTACTGTAGGATGTATATTAGACAAATGTACTACAGTACATATTAATGACATGAGCAGAAGGATGACAACAAGCAGCAGGAATGTGAAAAGTTGGTTACTTCATTTAATAAACATCAGGGATCTTCAGTAAAACAGTAAAATACTAGTTTGTATTAGTAGAACATTTCTGATCAGCTGCTTTCATTGTTCAAGGAGATGAAGAGTAAAATGAAGGCTGTATAGGAGGTAGAAGTAATAGTAACACTGTCTTATACACAGAACTATACACTGTACTTTATACAGTACTGTACATGGTACTAAACACAGTACTGTACATTGTACTATACACGGTACAATACACTGTAATATACACAGCATGTATGCAACAGAAAAGGTACTATTTTACAATAATGTTCTAAAGTTTAGATCATCATATAAAATATCAGGTACAAATCACCTTCCTGCTGAACCTGAGAGACAACAGGTTCCTCCTCCTCCTCTTCCTCTTCCTCCTCCTCCTCCTCCTCAGCTTCAGGGTCCATCATCCAGCCATGACAGCCACCGCGTCATCAAGTACTCGTGTTCCAATTCTCCTTTAACGCTGACGCGTCCTCGTAAATTTGCATTTCCGCACTTCCGAGGATACCTTGCGAGTAGTTCCTCGTGACGTAGGCGAGTACACACTGGCGCTCTAAGAATTGGAAAACGGCCATTGTTGCGGTGAACAAGGAAGAGTGCTACGCAGCTGCACAGCCACACAGCCCTCCCCTCACGGAAGCAGCAGCGGTGCTCCAGCTGTCTTCAGGTTCAACTCAACGGCATCAGCTGTGGCGTGTGTGTAAGCCAGAGCCAAAGAAGTGAGCTGAGGAAGCGCTGAAGTGCTTCAGCGTGGCCGAAGGACGTGCAGGAACGGGTACCCACTCAAATAAAACTGAAGATGACTGCCGGTAAGAGGCGATTGTTTACTTTCACTTTCACGCTGAGTTTGGACTGTGAGGTGCATTTAAGTGCGTCCGGAAATGTGGGACTTTTTTAAATACAGCTGTTCACGTTGTGGTTTACCCTCAGTTGGCTAAAATTTGTGTTTACTTTAACTGGTAAAGTGGTATTATTAAATAAAACGTGCAATGAAAATAAATGTACAAATGAAATCAATCTATATCTCAACCTAAATGAAAAGGAAGTCATGATTGTTGGTTAGATTATTGAATTCAAAATACATGAAGTATTATATATACGATTTGTATTGTATATATTTGTATTATGTATAGTAATTAAAAAATATGGAAATAATAGCTTCATTGTAAATAATATTTACCTATTTATTGTGAAGTATATCAATGAAATATGTGTATGATTTGTATATATATGTATCTGTGTATGTATATGTATTTATGTGTATATATATATATATATATATATATATAAAATAGAAATGTACTTATTTAATATATAACTGAACATTTACTGTTTGATATTGTTGTACTTTATTTAAAAACGAATATTGAATGAATGAATGAATGAATGAATATTTACACTCTGTGTTCCAGGTTTTTCACCTGAAAAATAAATGGCGAAAAGAAATTTAAGCCTCATCATTTGGGAGTGAATCCCAGCAAAAATCTCCAGTCCTGTGGGAACAGTGTAGGATTGGTACCCTGCCAAATGTATGGTAGCTGTGTTCAGGTTCTGGGTTTAGGCATGTTTTATTAGTTACTGATGCATTCATGATCTCTGCCATTAGTTTTCAAAGTGAAAGGATCTAGAATGAACTATGTTCTGCTCGGTATGTTAAGTTTTAATTTGTATTTATTGTACACAGGACATTTATGTAATATATTGTCTCTTTTCACTGCATGACCCGAATTTCTTGAAGAGATTGAAACTACAACAAGATGTGACCACAAAGGAGTTTGGTCTCTCACACTGTTCAATGTCCACAAGTTTCTTTCTAATGAGTTCCTCATGTAAAAAAAAAAAAAAAAGTTACTCTTTCATTGCAGACTTCAGAAATATGAACTCCACAGATATACTTTTACACAGTCAGTTCTACAGACAGTTTGGGGATTGAACCCAAGATCTTTCTATTAATTGCGCCACACTCTGACCAGCTGAGCTAACCGGCCAATCACAGAACTAATCCAGAAGAACCAGGAACCATCAGGGACCACCAGAAGAAGAACCAGACACAGTGACCTGCAACCTGCAAGTGATCCAAGTTTCAATCTTCAGTGTTTTTACTGCAAAATCCTCCAGAGAACAAAAGAATAATCAACTATTCTGACAATCAGTGGGTTGCTGTAAAGAAGTTGCATTTAAATGAAATCACCATGTAAGTTTCAAAGTGTCTGTGTATTCAAAATTTGCAGACACCCTGATGGTTCTATCTGCTAACTCTGTTTGGTGATGTCATAGTGATGTCATAAAAGAATGGAACATATCAAAGTGACAAAATTCCTTTCTTGACTTTGATCCTTATTGACTTTGATTTTGACAAAATTATTATTTATTAGTAGTTTATTGATACTTTCTCTCAGTTTATTAATACTTTCAATAATAAAAATAAAGTATGAAAAAAGATTACAGTTCCTGAGTAACACTGATGAGGAGACTCGTGGTGTAAAGGATGAATGAGTCCAGTGACTTGAGTTGAAATGAAGGAGGGAGTTGAGGTCAAAGAAACACACTTTGATTCCAAAGATCCAAGTTTAAATCTTCAATGTTTTTACTGCAGAATCCTCCTGAAAACAAATAAACAATCAACTATTCTGAAAACCAGTGGGCTGCTGTAAAGAAATAAAAGAAAATAAGGTGCATTTAAATTAAATCACCATGTACGTTTCAAAGTATCTGTGTATTCACAATTTGCAGACAAAATTAAAAAAGCTCTGATAAATGTTGCAGCGTCTGTCGTTGAAGTATTTTCATTGACTAGATGTCCATGAATGCACCATGCTGAGCTGCTCTCTGTGGTTCCATGGTGTAATGGTTAGCACTCTGGACTCTGAATCCACTGATCTAAGTTCAAATCTCAGTGGAACCAGACTTTACTGGTGCTGCTCTGCTGTGGTCAACATTCACCACAATGGTAAGAACATTACCTGGACAATAAATAATGATTGAGGACAAATGATGAGTACTTTTCGTTATCAGATCCAGCAGACGACCTTAGTGAGAGCAGAGAAGAGCCTCCTGAAGACGTTGGGTCTTTTGGGTACTTGCTTTTGTCATTTTGATTTAAAAAGAGTAAACACAGTTGTTTGCCAATAAATAGCTTCACCCAACCATTAACCATGAGTGGAAGAAAGGTTTTTGTGTTATCTTTCATATTCTCTGAAGAATGGCCAAGAAATCATAAATTCTCCCAGGGAATGTAAACTTATGAGCACAAATATATATATTACAAATAGAAGGGACGTCACAATACTTCGGGGGAAGCAGTTCACATTTCTTTCTGTTCAGGCAAAGGCCAGATGCAGCAGAACAATAGTAGATCAACTCAGTAGATAGAGGGATCTGGGAGAGCTCTTTTAGAAATCAAGTTGTGTGCTCAGCCAGTCGGCTGATGAGAAGTTGGTTCCTGCTATTGAGACGTCTTTTAATGGACTCAGCTTGATGAAGACAGGAAGTAGCTGAGTACAGAGCAGAAAGACATCAGGTGATACTGGACATCCCTGCCTGACCCCACGTTTAAGGAAGAATCGGGGAGAAGTACCAGTGTGTAGTTTGACTGAACAGTTTCCATTGGTGTACATTGTTTTGATAGTACTGCTAAAGTATGAGCCAAAACCAAACTTTTCTAAGTATGGAAAGTACATATATGCTCAATTGTGTCAAAGGCCTTATAGAAGTCCAGAAAAAGGATGAAACTCTCATCAGAGCACAAGTCTGAGGAGTCAATTAAATCTAGTACTAGTCTGGTATTATTAGAGATATGTCTGTTTCTCATGAAGCCTGATTGAGTTTCATCAATTATATGGTCCAAAGCTGGTTTGATCCTGTGAGCAAATACCAGAGCAAATATTTGATAATCCTTGTTGAGTCAGCAGATTGGACGCCAGTTGTCAATGAGAAGTAAATCTTTTTGGTGTTTTGGTCTCAGAGTTCTAAGGCCTTGGGTTAGGGTGGGGGCAGTGATTCATTATCTATACATTCCAGGAAAAGACCAAGGAGGAAGGCTGCCAGCTGTTTGGAGAAGGTTTGATCAAACTCAGAGGTTAGACCATCTGTGCCTGGAGACTCATTTGACTTGAGATGTTCAATAGCAGAAAGAACTTCCTGTAGTGGCAGCGGTTTGTCGCAATGTTCTTTTAAATCACTGTCAATTCATTTAGTTTCTGTGAGAGAGCCCAGAAACTGATGAGTCAGGTCTTCCTTTTATATTGATTCATATAGTTTGGTGGAAAAGTATGAACAGTATTTAATATTTTTTGGGGCTCATCGGTGATATCTCCATCAATGTTTAGTTTTTGTATTGTTTTCATTTTAGCATAACATTTTTTAAGCGACGTCCATGAAAGAGTATGGCGGCGCCGTAGCACCGCCATCTTGGATTTCTGCACTGCACTTTCCTCTGCTACTGACACTTTCTGGACTGTCTTCGAGAACTTCCCCAGGGAGGCTGTGAAGTGTGATACCCTGATGGTTCTATCTGCTAACTCTGTTTGGTGATGTCATAGTGATGTCATAAAAGAATGGAAAAGATCAAATTAACAACATTTCTTTCTTCACTTTGATCTCCACTCTCTCTCTCTCAGCAACAACATTTCACTTATACGGTACAAATCCAGCTTTTATACATTTTACACCTCACTTGGGTTTGAGGGAATCACATCCAGAACAGGATGGAACACAGGAGCCATCTTGGATGGGTCTACTGTCCTTTACAGAGATCTGGAACCTTATGCATGTATTATTGTAGAATAATGTGAAGGTTCCAACAACAACAGTGAAATGTTGTCTGTGAAGTTAGCTAAAGGGTTTAAAGCTAGCCAGGAGTTGAACCAGGACCCTTCGCATCCATAGTCAGACGTGTTCTCTATTTCACCACTAGCTCCTTGGTAAGGTAAGTTTTCACATGTTTGTATTTGTTTATATTTATAATACTGAAGAAGAAACTAGTAGCAAAAGTCTTTGACTCTCAAATTGTCATGAAGTTGTTTTTGTTGTTCTAGTGACGTATCAGTGTCCGATTGCTTTCTACTGGAATTCTACTGTCAAAGTTCTATATCTGTTTGATCTTCCATTAACAATAAGAGGCAACAACACGACTGCTGGACCATGTCGACTGTATCACTGACACTCGTTGGGTGTCTTAAGACCCATAACCATGTGGATGGAGAGTCTTCACTGCTTCTTGAGGAAGTTTGAGTTAGCACAATGGAAACCAAGCTGATCCAGTGTCAAAACTTCGCCTGTGTATAGTCCTGGGGAATTTTTTCTCCAGGCCAGAAATCTCAGTTGACACCCTTCGATAGCTCAGTTGGTAGAGCGGAGGACTGTAGTGGGCAACATTGTCATCCTTAGGTCGCTGGTTCAAATCCGGCTCGAAGGAGGACTTTTCATTAAACTGGTATGAAGGATTTAGAAGAGCAAGTTGACTCTGTAACCTAAATGTTTAGTTGGAAGGTCAAACTTCAGAGTCCTGACATCTTACCACAGCCCTCAAGGCTTCAAAGGAAAACCTGGAGGCCCAGGCACACGACCACCTCAGCTTCCACTCAGAGCCCAGACCAGCTGTTCAGATTTGGACACTTGGAGCTGAGAAGGGGGAGGCTCCATGATTCCTGTTCATGCAGAGGTTTTATTTCCCTTTGCCACTGAAGGAAACACACTCACTAGTCACCAGTCCACAGATGAAAACACAAAATCATATGTGTACACAGAAAGTCCAGTTAAGATGGAGACGGGTTGTGAATGACACAGATGCTACTGGTACAGTATGAGAGTCTGACTGCTTTCAAAAGGTCCAGTGATCATACAAGCGTATCAGTCACTCTCGTACTTTCTCATGGTTCTATTGACCATGAGAAGCAACAACACAACACTACTGCTTGGACATGTTTGCTGGATCACATCATGGATGATGGATGATGGATGGATGGATGGATGGATGATGGATGTAATATACAGACATGACTTATGTTCACTCTGGAGGTGAGGGGGGAACTCCTGTTCTCACTTTCATTGTCACTTTAATTTGAAAAAAACATATATTCTATTTTCACCAAGATGTTAGTGAGTTAGTTTTACCAGTAAATGGCTGCTCCATCCTCACTTCTCCTATAACCAGGCCCAAACACACACACACACACACACACACACACACACACACACACACACACACACACACACACACACACACACACACACACACACACACACACACACACACACACACACACACACACACACACACACACACACACACACACACACACACACAACAGCCGGGCCTCCTGGGGGTCGTTTGGAGAGTCATAATTTATTTACACATGTTATAGATAATATCAAAGTAAGTGATGTATTAGTCAATGATATCAGTGATTTCATGTCTGTTTGTTTTAGTTTTTTTACTATTTACAATAAAAACCACAGAAACATTAAAACAGACAACAGATAGATGTCAACACAAATGAGTCAAAACAGAGCAGTCCCTGGAAAAACTAGTTATTGAGGTACAATCAGATGACTGGGAACTCATTTATAAATACGAGAAAAAGTGAAATATAAAGATGTTTAATGGATGACAAAGGGCTTAAAAAAGGCATCCAAGGAGAAGAATACATGACATAGAGAATCCAATAAATGATGAACGAAGGAGATGGAAAATAAATCCAAGAAATGTAAAACAAAGTTCACTCATATGATGAGAAAATGTTAGAAGAATTCTTTTAAGAAAGTACCAGAAAACAATAAAGACCATGTCAGCAGTACATAGAAGGTTCTACATAGTATCATTCAACAGGCTTCCAGTAAGGATACCGTTATTGAAAACAGACACACTTCACAAACTACAGACCCACAATTCTCCCAAATCCTAGAAAAACTCTTCAACGACATACTAGATACATTCAGAGAAATGAAATCTAATTCATTAAATCTAGGTCAAAGCAAAATCATGATATTTGGAAAATATGAAATAAATAAACAGGTAAAGGTTCAAGTAGAGAATGTAAATAGAGAAAAGGTGATTGAAGACAAATTTCTAGAAAAATGTAAGGATGAGTACGAGCACATTACAACTCTACAAAGCTGATTTCCTTTGATCTGAGCGTCTCCATGGCTCCAGTGCTGATCTCCTATCAGATCAAAGGAGATCAGTGCCTTTTGCCATGGAGATGCTCAGATCCAAGATTTCCTCCAGCTTTGATCTCCGTTGATCTCCATCCGGTGCCTCTCCCATCCACTTTGTGATGAAAGGCTCATTATTGTTCTTTTTCACAACCTTGGTGATGACGTCATCATTAGATTCAGGTATGCTGAAGCAGGCAGAGAACTAAAACATGCAGGACACCAGCACTCTCTGACCCAGTTTGGACACCCTGTCGTAGACCATCAAGAGACAGCTTAGTTTTATCCTACTGATGACGTGTTGCTGCAATAGTCATCTTGCTCAGTTTCAAGTTTTTTCCCACAGACACCAGAGCAATCTGTAACAGGATTTGACAGACAGTGACGGGGCGCGGCCAGCAGGGGGCAGCAGCGAGGCTGACTTGCTCTTTGACCGTGTGACTGTGGTGACCAAATCCAGGGGGCGTATTACATTGGTTATTGATGTAGCTTAAAGAGGTGGAACAGATTAAACATTCAGATGAAACAATCAGCAAATAAAAGTCAAATGAAGAAAACGTACAAGGGCTTATTAGTCAATGATATCAGTGATTTCATGTCTGTTTGTTTTTTTACTATTTCCAATAAAAACCACAGAAAGATTAAAAGAGACAACAGATGGATATCATTACAAATGAGTCAGAAGAGAGGAATCCCTGGATAAACTAGTTATTGAGGTACAATCGGATGACTGGGAACTCATTTATAAAGGAAAAGACGCCCTGTCACTATGAGTGTACAATCAAACAATACAAGAGAAAGTGAAATATGGATCTGGACTCTGGGAGCAGTGGGCGGAGCTGAGGTTGCACCGTGAGAGAGAGCTAGAGAGAGAGAGAGAGAGAGAGTGGACCAAGATAGAGACTGAGTTTTACACTCGGACTTGGACTTGGAGTGGAGTGGATTAGTCTGGAGGCCCAGGCACATGACCACCTCAGCTTCCACTCAGAGCCCAGACCAGCTGTTCAGATTTGGACACTTGGAGCTGAGAAGGGGGAGGCTCCATGATTCCTCTTCATGCAGAGCTTTTATTTCCCTTTGCCACTGAAGGCAACACACTCACTAGTCACCAGTCCACAGATGAAAACACAAAATCACATGTGTACACAGAAAGTCCAGCTAAGATGGAGACGGGTTGTAAATGACACAGATGCTACTGGTACAGTATGAGAGTCTGACTGCTTTCAAAAGGTCCATTGATCATACAAGCGTATCAGTCACTCTCATACTTTCTCATGGTTCTATTGACAATGAGAAGCAACAACACAACACTACTGCTTGGACATGTTTGCTGGATCACATCATGGATGATGGATGGATGGATGGATGGATGGATGGATGGATGGATGGATGGATGGATGGATGGATGGATGGATGGATGGATGGATGTAATATACAGACATGACTTATGTTCACTCTGGAGGTGAGGGGGGAACTCCTGTTCTCACTTTCATTGTCACTTTAATTTGAAAAAAACATATATTCTATTTTCACCAAGATGTTAGTGAGTTAGTTTTACCAGTAAATGGCTGCTCCATCCTCACTTCTCCTATAACCAGGCCCAAACACACACACACACACACACACACACACACACACAACAGCCGGGCCTCCTGGGGGTCGTTTGGAGGGTCATAATTTATTTACACATGTTATAGATAATATCAAAGTAAGTGGTGTATTAGTCAATGATATCAGTGATTTCATGTCTGTTTTAGTTTTTTTACTATTTACAATAAAAACCACAGAAACATTAAAACAGACAACAGATAGATGTCAACACAAATGAGTCAAAACAGAGCAGTCCCTGGAAAAACTAGTTATTGAGGTACAATCAGATGACTGGGAACTCATTTATAAATACGAGAAAAAGTGAAATATAAAGATGTTTAATGGATGACAAAGGGCTTAAAAAATGCATCCAAGGAGAAGAATACATGACATAGAGAATCCAATAAATGATGAACGAAGGAGATGGAAAATAAATCCAAGAAATGTAAAACAAAGTTCACTCATATGATGAGAAAATGTAAGAAGAATTCTTTTAAGAAAGTACCAGAAAACAATAAAGACCATGTCAGCAGTACATAGAAGGTTCTACATAGTATCATTCAACAGGCTTCCAGTAAGGATACCGTTATTGAAAACAGACACACTTCACAAACTACAGACCCACAATTCTCCCAAATCCTAGAAAAACTCTTCAACGACATACTAGATACATTCAGAGAAATGAAATCTAATTCATTAAATCTAGGTCAAACCAAAATCATGATATTTGGAAAATATGAAATAAATAAACAGGTAAAGGTTCAAGTAGAGAGTGTAAATAGAGAAAAGGTGATTGAAGACAAATTTCTAGAAAAATGTAAGGATGAGTACGAGCACATTACAACTCTACAAAGCTGATTTCCTTTGATCTGAGCGTCTCCATGGCTCCAGTGCTGATCTCCTATCAGATCAAAGGAGATCAGTGCCTTTTGCCATGGAGATGCTCAGATCCAAGATTTCCTCCGGCTTTGATCTCCGTTGATCTCCATCCGGTGCCTCTCCCATCCACTTTGTGATGAAAGGCTCATTATTGTTCTTTTTCACAACCTTGGTGATGACGTCATCATTAGATTCAGGTATGCTGAAGCAGGCAGAGAACTAAAACATGCAGGACACCAGCACTCTCTGACCCAGTTTGGACACCCTGTCGTAGACCATCAAGAGACAGCTTAGTTTTATCCTACTGATGACGTGTTGCTGCAATAGTCATCTTGCTCAGTTTCAAGTTTTTTCCCACAGACATCAGAGCACTCTGTAACAGGATTTGACAGATAGTGACGGGGCGCGGCCAGCAGGGGGCAGCAGCGAGGCTGACTTGCTCTTTGACCGTGTGACTGTGGTGACCAAATCCAGGGGGCGTATTACATTGGTTATTGATGTAGCTTAAAGAGGTGGAACAGATTAAACATTCAGATGAAACAATCAGCAAATAAAAGTCAAATGAAGAAAACGTACAAGGGCTTATTAGTCAATGATATCAGTGATTTCATGTCTGTTTGTTTTTTTACTATTTCCAATAAAAACCACAGAAAGATTAAAAGAGACAACAGATGGATATCATTACAAATGAGTCAGAAGAGAGGAATCCCTGGATAAACTAGTTATTGAGGTACAATCGGATGACTGGGAACTCATTTATAAAGGAAAAGACGCCCTGTCACTATGAGTGTACAATCAAACAATACAAGAGAAAGTGAAATATGGATCTGGACTCTGGGAGCAGTGGCGGAGCTGAGGTTGCACCGTGAGAGAGAGCGAGAGAGAGAGAGAGAGAGAGAGAGAGAGAGAGAGAGAGAGAGAGAGAGAGAGAGAGAGAGAGAGAGAGAGAGTGGACCAAGATAGAGACTGAGACTGAGTTTTACACTCGGACTTGGACTTGGAGTGGATTAGTCTGGAGGCCCAGGCACATGACCACCTCAGCTTCCACTCAGAGCCCAGACCAGCTGTTCAGATTTGGACACTTGGAGCTGAGAAGGGGGAGGCTCCATGATTCCTGTTCATGCAGAGGTTTTATTTCCCTTTGCCACTGAAGGCAACACACTCACTAGCCACCAGTCCACAGATGAAAACACAAAATCATATGCGTACACAGAAAGTCCAGTTAAGATGGAGACGGGTTGTGAATGACACAGATGCTACTGGTACAGTATGAGAGTCTGAATGCTTTCAAAAGGTCCAGTGATCATACAAGCGTATCAGTCACTCTCATACTTTCTCATGGTTCTATTGACAATGAGAAGCAACAACACAACACTACTGCTTGGACATGTTTGCTGGATCACATCATGGATGATGGATGGATGGATGGATGGATGGATGGATGGATGGATGATGGATGTAATATACAGACATGACTTATGTTCACTCTAGAGGTGAGGACTGATGTTCTCCTCCACAGAGAGAAGCTGCTGGTAGCTCACTCTCTATGTTCCTCTGGAGGTGAGGGGGGAACTCCTATTCTCACTTTCATAGTAACTTTAATTTGATAGAAAATCATATTTTCACCTTGATTTTCAATTTAATTAAAGAAAACTCCCATTTCCACTTTCTTGTTCACTTTAATTTAAAAACAAACTATATTCTTTTTTCATCTAGAATCCATAAATATCTGATGAGTCCGAGTCCAGAAAATGTGATGAGTCCAGAAAAAGCTTATGAGTCTTAGTCCGGAAAGATGTGATGAGACCAGAAAATGTGATGATTCTGATTCCAGAAAAAAATCTGATGAGTCCGGAAAATCTGATGAGTCTGAGTCCAGAAAAATCCAATGAGTCTGGTTCCAGAAAAATGGGATGAGTCCAGGAAAATATGATGAGTACAAAAAAATCCAATGAGTCTTTGTCCAGAAAATGTGATGAGTCCAGAAAAAATATTATGTGTCCAGAAAATTTGAGAGTCTTGTTCCACAAAAATGGGATGAGTCAAGGAACATGTGATGAGTCCAGAAAAAATGTGATGAGTCCAGAAAAATGTGATGAGTCTGGAAAGATGTGATGAGACCAGAAAAATCTGATGAGTCCAGAAAAAAAAATGTGTTGAGTCCAAAAAGATGTGATGTTTCCAGAAAAATGTGATGAGACTAGAAAAATCTGATGAGTCCAGAAAAATCGGAAGAGTCTGGTTCCAGAAAAATCCAATGAGTCTGGTTCCAGATAACTGTGATGAGTCCAGGGATACGTGATGACTCCAGAAAAATACCCGATGAGTCCAGAAAAATCTGATGAGTCCAGAAAAAAAAGGGATGTGTCCAGAAAATGTGATGTTTCTGGTTCCAGAAAAATGTGTTGAGTCCGGAAAGATTTGATGAGACCAGAAAATCTGATGAGTCCAGAAAAAAATGTGATTAGTGCAGACAAATCTGATGAGTGCAGAAAATCTGATGAGTCCGGAAAGATGTAATGAGATCAGAAAAATCTGATGAGTCCAGAAAAAAATCTGATGAGTGCAGATAAATCTGATGAGATCAGAAAATCTGATGAGTCCGGAAAGATGTGATGAGACCAGAAAAATGTGATGAGTCGAGAAAAAAATCTGATGAGTCCAAAAAGATGTGATGTTTCCAGAAAAAAGAAACGAGTCGAGAAAAATGTGATGAGTCCAGAAAATGTGATGATTCTGGTTCCAGAAAAATGGGATGAGTCCAGAAAGATGTGATGATTCTGGTTCCAGAAAAATGGGATGAGTCCAGAAAGATGTGATGAGACCAGAAAAATCCGATGAGTCCAGAAAATGTGATGAGTCTGAGTCCAGAAAAATCCGATGAGTCTGGTTCCAGAAAACTGTGACGAGTCCAGGGAAATGTGGTGAGTCCAGAAAAAATGTGATGAGTCCAGAAAAATATGATGAGTCTGGAAAGATGTGATGAGACCAGAAAAATCTGATGAGTCCAGAAAAAAAAAATGTGTTGAGTCCAAAAAGATGTGATGTTTCCAGAAAAATGTGATGAGACTAGAAAAATCTGATGAGTCCAGAAAAATCGGAAGAGTCTGGTTCCAGAAAAATCCAATGAGTCTGGTTCCAGATAACTGTGATGAGTCCAGGGATACGTGATGACTCCAGAAAAATACCCGATGAGTCCAGAAAAATCTGATGAGTCCAGGAAAAAAAGGGATGTGTCCAGAAAATGTGATGTTTCTGGTTCCAGAAAAATGTGTTGAGTCCGGAAAGATTTGATGAGACCAGAAAATCTGATGAGTCCAGAAAAAAATGTGATTAGTGCAGACAAATCTGATGAGTGCAGAAAATCTGATGAGTCCGGAAAGATGTAATGAGATCAGAAAAATCTGATGAGTCCAGAAAAAAATCTGATGAGTGCAGATAAATCTGATGAGATCAGAAAATCTGATGAGTCCGGAAAGATGTGATGAGACCAGAAAAATGTGATGAGTCGAGAAAAAAATCGGATGAGTCCAAAAAGATGTGATGTTTCCAGAAAAAAGAAACGAGTCGAGAAAAATGTGATGAGTCCAGAAAATGTGATGATTCTGGTTCCAGAAAAATGGGATGAGTCCAGAAAGATGTGATGATTCTGGTTCCAGAAAAATGGGATGAGTCCGGAAAGATGTGATGAGACCAGAAAAATCCGATGAGTCCAGAAAATGTGATGAGTCTGAGTCCAGAAAAATCCGATGAGTCTGGTTCCAGAAAACTGTGACGAGTCCAGGGAAATGTGGTGAGTCCAGAAAAAATGTGATGAGTCCAGAAAAATGTGATGAGTCTGGAAAGATGTGATGAGACCAGAAAAATCTGATGAGTCCAGAAAAAAAAAATGTGTTGAGTCCAAAAAGATGTGATGTTTCCAGAAAAATGTGATGAGACTAGAAAAATCTGATGAGTCCAGAAAAATCGGAAGAGTCTGGTTCCAGAAAAATCCAATGAGTCTGGTTCCAGATAACTGTGATGAGTCCAGGGATACGTGATGACTCCAGAAAAATACCCGATGAGTCCAGAAAAATCTGATGAGTCCAGGAAAAAAAGGGATGTGTCCAGAAAATGTGATGTTTCTGGTTCCAGAAAAATGTGTTGAGTCCGGAAAGATTTGATGAGACCAGAAAATCTGATGAGTCCAGAAAAAAATGTGATTAGTGCAGACAAATCTGATGAGTGCAGAAAATCTGATGAGTCCGGAAAGATGTAATGAGATCAGAAAAATCTGATGAGTCCAGAAAAAAATCTGATGAGTGCAGATAAATCTGATGAGATCAGATAATCTGATGAGTCCGGAAAGATGTGATGAGACCAGAAAAATGTGATGAGTCGAGAAAAAAATCTGATGAGTCCAAAAAGATGTGATGTTTCCAGAAAAAAGAAACGAGTCGAGAAAAATGTGATTAGTCCAGAAAATGTGATGATTCTGGTTCCAGAAAAATGGGATGAGTCCAGAAAGATGTGATGATTCTGGTTCCAGAAAAATGGGATGAGTCCAGAAAGATGTGATGAGACCAGAAAAATCCGATGGGTCCAGAAAATGTGATGAGTCTGAGTCCAGAAAAATCCGATGAGTCTGGTTCCAGAAAACTGTGACGAGTCCAGGGAAATGTGGTGAGTCCAGAAAAAAAAAAAAAAAAAAACGATGAGTCCAGAAAAATCTGATTAGTCCAGAAAAAAAAAGTGATGTGTCCAGAAAATGTGATGATTCTGGTTCCAGGAAAATTGGATGAGTCCAGGAACATGTGATGAGACCAGAAAAAAAAAAACTGATGAGTCCAGAAAATCTGATGAGTCTGAGTCCAGAAATATCCCATGAGTCTGGTTCCAGAAAACTGGGGTGAGTCCAGGAAAATGTGATGTGTCCAGAAAATGTGATAATTCTGGTTCCGGAAAAATAGGATGAGTCCAGAAAAAAATCTGATGAGTCCGCAAAGATGTGATGAGACCAAAAAAATCTGATGACTCCGCAAAGATGTGATGAGTCCACAAAAAAATTCTGATGAGTCCAGAAAGTCTGATGAGTCTGAGTTCTGCAAAATCTGATATGTCCGGAAAGATGTGATGAGACCAGAGAAAAATTGGATGAGTCAAGAAATAACAGATGAGTCCAGAAAAATCTGATGAGTCTGAGTCCAGAAAAATCTGATATGCCCGGAAAGATGTGATGAGGCCTGATAAATACCGATGAGTGCAGAAAAATGTGATGAGTCCATAAATAACTGATGAGTCCAGAAACATCTGACGAGTCCGGATATTCCGATGAGTCTGAGTCCAGAAAAATCGGATTAGTCTGGTTCCAGAAAACTGGGGTGAGTCCAGGAAAATGTGATGAGTCCAGAAAAAAATGTGATGTGTCCGGAGAATGTGATGATTCTGGTTCCAGAAAAAATGTTATGAGTCCAGGAACATGTGATGAGTCCAGAAAAAAATCTAATTAGCCCAGAAAAATCTGGTGAGTCTGAGTCCAGAACATGTGATGAGTCCAGAAAAATGTGATGAGTCCAGAAAAAAAATGTGATGAGTCCAGAAAATGTGATGTGTCCAGAAAATCTGAGAGCCTGGTTCCAGAAAAATGTGATTTGTCCAGGAACATGTGATAGGTTGGGTTAGGGTTAGGGTTAGGGTCTTTCTGTTTACAGAAAGAAATGTGATGACTCCAGAAAAAATGGGATGAGTCCAGAAAATGTAATCATTCTGGTTCCAGAAAAATGAGATGAGTCCAGGAACATGTAATGAGTCAGGAAAAAAAATCTGATGAGTACAGAAAAATCTGGTGAGTCTGAGTCCAGAAAAATCTGTTGAGTCCAGAAAAATCTGATGAGTCCAGAATATAATCTGATGAGGCTAGAAAAAAAAACGATTAGTGCAGATAAATCTGATGAGGCCAGAAAATCTGATGAGTCTGAGTCCAGAAAAATCTGATATGTCCGGAAAGATGTGATGAGACCAGAAAAATCTGATGTGTCCAGAAAAAAAATCTGATGAGTGCAGAAAATCTGATATGTCTGAGTCCAGAAAAATCCAATGGGTCTGGTTCCAGAAAACTGGCATGGGTCCAGGAAAATGTGATGAGTACAAAACAATGCGATGAGTCCAGAAAAATGAACCATCTGGTTCAATTCGTCACTTAATCATTTGGTTCAATTCACCACTTCACCATCTGGTTCAATTCACCACTCTCATCATCTGGTTCAATTCACTACTTCACCAATTCACCACTTCACATTCTGGTTGATTTCACCAAATCATCATATGGTTCAATTTACCACTTCACTAATTCACCACTTCACCATCTGGTTCAATTAATCACTTGATCAGCTGGTTCAATTCACCACTTCATCATCTGGTTCAATTCACCACTTCACCAATTCACCACTTCACCATCTGGTTAATTTCACCTATTCATCATCTGTTTGTCATCTGGTTCATCATCAGAAGTTTTGAGCAGAAGTGTCTCCTCTGTCAGTTAACAGTGTTTTGAAGCAGATATGATGTTCACCCTCAGAGGAGGTAGTGTTTGAGGGAGAGCCAGATTAAACTTGGGGCGTAAATCTTATTTTGAAGGGCAAATTGAAATAGAAAGAATTCTACCACTGAACCACCAATGCTCACATAGCAGCAGATTCCCACCAAGAGAGGTCATGTGATCCAACTGCTCTACTGCGTGAGCCCCTCCCCCACAGTTTGAGTGACACTCTGCTGTGGTGACACAAGCGTATGTGCAAAGTTTGGCTCCGCCCCTGAGAGACTTCGACAGTGGTTGAATGCACATCTCCTTGTTAGTATAGTGGATACTGTCACAGGGGAGACTGTAGTTCAATTCCCTGATGGGAAGATCTAACCATTTAGTTTTGTTATTGAAAACCATGAGGTTCAGATTGGGAACGGCCCCTTCCAGCCATTCCAGCTGTTGCCAATGTGAACATAAAAGTTTCACAGTAAGACTCTGAAGTCCATTCTTGGTTCCCTTTCTAGAACCTCATCACTGGACACCGGGTTCTCTGCACCTTTTTTTTAAGGACCGAGCCCAGAAGGGAAGCTGCCTGGAGGCGAGGACCCTATTGCATCTGTAGTGTTTCTTTCTTTCTTTCTTCTCCTGACGATATTGAACCCAAATTTGACATAAACTTGCTCACCAAATTTGGCAAACTCATCAGGACTGTTGCAGTCTAGAAGAAAATGTTAGAAATGAACTCATAAAGAGCCAAAATGTGCTCTCTAGCGCCACCTACAATCACTAAAATGACCGATGACCACCACAGCCATGGTGTGATCTCTCTAAGAATGTTGTAAAGAGATCAAACCAAAACTCATCTTCTCATTAAGATCTAAAAATCATGTGATGACAATCCTGACCTAGGTCCAAAAGGAAGTCCACAATTTGACTTTCAAAATAAGATTATCGCCTGAAATTGAAATTGGGTCTCACGGCCCGTATCTATCTATCTATCTATCTATCTATCTATCTATCTATCTATCTATCTATCTATCTATCTATCTATCTATCTATCTATCTATCTATCTATCTATCTATCTATCTATCTATCTATCTATCTATCTATCTATCTATCTATCTATCTATCTATCTATCTATCTATCTATCTATCTATCTATCTATCTATCTATCTATCTATCTATCTATCTGGACTCTATGTGCCCTGGCTAGCTCAGTTGGTAGAGCATGAGCCTCACAGTCTCAAGGTTGTGGGTTCGTGTCCCACACTGGGCACCACCTTCCTGTGGTCTCACCACCAAAAGGTCTTAATCTGTGCAATGTGGTCTGGGTGATGGTGCTCGGACTTCCACCCCTGGAAATGGATAAAAGGTAGAAGATGGATTGATCATGGTTTCATGGTGAACCATCAGATTCTTGGCAGGCTGCTGTGGCCACACCCTTTAACTTTTGAGGAAGAATGTTGATTCTCTTTTCATTGTGTAGGACTGTTGTATCTCCAGGCAACATTTGAGGTCTCCTGGACTTACATTGTAGGAGGAGTTCAACATGAGAATGTCACAGTTAACGCCAAATGATGAACTTCCTGTCGGGTTTAGATTCTGGATATCATGACGTTGTTTTGTCTCCTGATGGGCTTCATATTCCAACCAATCTCAAGGATGACTTTACAAAGTTTAGGGCCATGGTATATGATAATATAATGTAGAAAGAAATGTAGAAACAGAATCATTTTCATGATCCAGATATCACCTCCTAAGCAGCTGCTGGAAAGCTTTGGTGACAGGGGCTAGCACGAGCACGAGCATGAGCACGAGCACAAGCACGAGCACGAACACGAGCACGAGCAATGGCACTGGCACCAGCACCAGCAGCACCAGCACTACCACCAGCACCAGGGTTAGGGTTAAAGTGTTCATACTGGAGTAACATGTGACTAACATCACTGCTCATAAGTTACTGAGATCCAATTTAAAAAAAAAAGAATATATTTTCACAATCATTTATTGGTACCCTAAATTGAGCAGGTTTTTTCAGGGTTTACCATGGGAGTTGATTTTCAACGTTGTCATCATGTTATAATTATACACCTTTACAAACATGTTGGTGAAGAAATTGTTTGATAATGATTTAGTTGGCAGGTTAGTGAAATATCTCATAAAATGTTCTGACTCCAACCATGAAATCCTCACTGACAGACAACACTTCCATAAATCCTCCCCTCCAGCAAGCAGCCACACACCACAATCAAAAGTGTCCTCGTGAGAGAGGGACAGTGTCCTGGTGAGAGAGGGACACATGCTGCTCAGGGCTTTTCCTCCTTGTCTTACATCGACTGATTCAGTTCAATAGAAACCACCAGAACAAGGACTCAGTGGTAGAGTGCATGCTTAGTATGTCTATGGTCCTGGGATCAATCCCCAGCATCTCCAAGCTTTATGTCTAACCGCAGCAAGTAGATTAATAGTGAGTTAGTGTCTCTTGATCGTGAGGAGACACAAGCCAAACAGGCTCTGACACGTCTCACTCACAAACATGAGACACTTTTCTGTCCCATTCTACAAACTTCTTCAAGTCTTCTTCACCATCGCTCTATATTCTTTATCATATTTGAGAGGTGAAGCCACTCAGAGTAGTGATGGTGGTATAATGGTGAGCATAGCTGCATTGATGGACTCTGCCGCTCTCTGATTATGTAACTAAACACACCTGTGAGCTACACGCTTTAAATACTGGAGTTTCAATCACAGCTGGAGGTACTAACTCGAGGGTTTATTGACCTGTATAAGCAGACATTTATGGATGATCAATGGAACAAGGTCAGAGCACCCGTGTGGTAAAACGTGTGTTATATGAAGACCTCTGACCGAGGTAAGACAGAAACGTGTCCTCTGAACACAGGGGGGTCAAGTGAAGAGGGACACTACAGGTTCTAAAAGGGAGAAACAGCTGAAGGAGTTCAGTCGTCGGTGGGATCCTCGGCTCAGAGTCTTTGTTCTGGAGAATAAAGACTCTTTTACATCCAAGCCCAACTTCTCATCTGCTTTTTACTTCAAGAGTGAAGTTTTTTACCATTAGAGTTGGAGGATTAGAGAAAATGCTGGTGGGATCATCCGGCACCACGCCTGGCCCTGATCCACGTGCCATGATTAATTCCACCGCACTACCCAGGCCTGCCAACACAGTGTTGTGTCTCCATATGATTCTCACTTATGAGTGAGACAAAGCAGACACTGATCCTGACCACCAAGGTGCAGTGGAGACTCTTCTTGCTCGCTGTTTTGAAACTCAACAAATTGTAGTTCGTTGTTCCTTCCCGAAGATGCTGAAAAGCTCCGCTCTGGATTTGAAAACAATCAGGAAACATCTGAGCAGACTGCTGGCTGTATTGCATGATATTTTCTCACTGCCTGATTGGCTGCAGGTGAGAAGTTTTGCTTCAGGAAAACCAGTTTTCTCTCCATTTGAAGCTGGAATGAAGAACTGCTTGGTTTTAGAGCAAACCTGAACAGGGATTTTAATGGTGGAAGCTCAGATTAAAGAGCATTCATTGATAACGATCAGGACTTTTCAAAGCTTAGTTTAGCCGTGGTTCTACCAAGTCCTACGTTCCAGAGCGGACCAGGACGGTAAGGTAAAGCAAAGCTCACCCAGACCCAACTGTGTTGTTTGGTCCACCACAGAAAGTCCAGTTAAGATGGAGACGGGTTGTGAATGACACAGATGCTCCTGGTACAGTATGAGAGTCTGACTGCTTTCAAAAGGTCCAGTGATCATACAAGAGTATCAGTTACTCTCATACTTTCTCATGGTTCTATTGACAATGAGAAGCAACAACACAACATTACTGCTTGGACATGTTTGCTGGATCACATGATGGATGGATGGATGGATCATGGATGGATGGATGGATGGATGGATGGATGGATGGATGGATGATGGATGGATGGAATATACAGACATGACTTATGTTCACTTGGAAAAAGTTTCCTTTACTCAGTATTGGTGTGAATCTTGGGAACAAATGATAGAAGAAAGTTTTTCTTTTCAACTTTTTAAAGAATCCATGACTTTTAAGGCTTTTGGGGTCTTTGTAGAACAATGTGGCGGTTCCAACAACAACAAATGAAATGTTGTTGATGAAGTTAACTAGAACATTATCGAGCTAGCCAGGAGTTGAACCT
The DNA here is from genome assembly GCF_963383615.2 of Lipophrys pholis. Taxonomy (NCBI): domain Eukaryota; kingdom Metazoa; phylum Chordata; class Actinopteri; order Blenniiformes; family Blenniidae; genus Lipophrys; species Lipophrys pholis. The sequence goes on from NW_028292149.1 coordinate 2,257,720, forward strand.
GGAATCTTCTGATCCGTAGTCAGACGCGTTGTCCATTGCGCCACTAGCTCCTTGCTGAGGTTTGATTTAAAATACTGAACAAGAAACTTTACATGGATCCATCCATGCTCCAGGTACTCTGGTTTCCTTCCACAGTCCAAAAACAAGGATGTGAGTTTAACTGGTGATGATAAATTACCTCCAGATGTTGGAGGCAATTTTTGTCCTGATGTTTGTCCTGTGATGGACTGGAGACCATCCAGAGTCTTGATCTCCTGCCTTATTTATGACAATGAGTTGATTCCTTTGGCTTTTTGAACATGTCAGCACTTGGTCTAGGACAGGGGTGTCCAACTTTGGTCCTGGAGCGCTAGCATCCCGTGGGGTTGCACCACACCTGATCACAATGAAGGTTCTTGTTATTGGACGTTTTCACAACCATGGTGATGACATCATCAGATGAAGCAGAGGGAGTTTTAGAAGAGTTTTTAAAATGCTACTGCTTGTTTTAAAAGCCTTGAATTGTCTGACTCCTCCAGATATCAGAGACCTGTTATGATAATAATAATTACTAGAGGTTTGCATTTCTAGAAGAAAATGCAAGTGTGAATGCTGAAGGTTGAACAAACCTGATCTCCTTTGATCTCCGCATCTTCATGGCTCCAGTGCTGAGATCATATCAGATTGATGGAGATCATCACCTGTTGCCATGGAGATGCTATGATCAAAGATTTTCTCCTGCTTTGATCTGCTCTGATCTCCATGAGGTGCCTCGCCCATCTGCTTTGTTTGGGACATTTTTTCAAAGTTTTTTATGATTTATTCAGAAACAGATAAAGATATAAAAAGCAAACTGCATAGCAGTCATCTCATGAACCAGCTGCACTTTTTTTTTTATTTGAATGGCAAAGAAGTCATAATACTAATAATAATACTAAAGATTTTGTATCACTAATGTGTGACTGCCTTCAGCATTAACAAAATAATGCATATGTATGGCGCCTTTCAAACCACTCAAGGTCACCTCACAAAGTTAAATAAGCCAGACCGTTCCTCTGAAGGGGTCTACTAATGGTACCAAGAACTTTGTATGCTCTGTATTTCATTGTTGTAAATTGTATTGTGGTTTTAATGTAAAAGTACTTTGTAACTGAGTTTAGAAAAGTACTATAGAAATAAAGTCATTATGTTTGCTGGTTATGTAACCTCAGAGACTTTTCATACTTGATATGATCAAGATAAACAGCAGCTCCACCAGAGTATTTCTCTACTGGACAGCAGCTCCTCAGGATATCAGTCATTTGACAATTGGGTGGAGATTATGAAAGCAACACTCCTCTGGATGGAGACTCCAGAGAACTGTTCTGAATTGACATAGTTACTCTATTGATGATGTGTAGCTGCAATAGTAATCCTGGTAAATTTCAAGTTTCTTCCCACAAAGTGCCTGAACAGGGACTTGAACCCTGGACCTTCAGATTAAAAGTCTGAGGCTCTACCATCTGAGATCCCCAGGACAATATTAATCTACTTGCTGCTCTTGATGTCAGACATAAAGCTTGGAGATGCTGGGGATTGAACCCAGGACCTCCTACATGCAAAGCATGCGCTCTACCACTGAGCTACATCCCCTGTCTTTTACTTTGTATGTAAACGTATGTGAATGTAGAACTGGACCACATCCTGTAGAACTGGACCCGATGACCTGGAGGAGATGAACAGAAGCTCATCAACTAGTTCATTAATACATTTGTTGGGCCCATTGAAAGTGTTTTCCAACTTTAAGAAGAGAAGGACAAACTTGTCCTTTATGTCTTGAGACAACCAATCAGTCTCATTTCAGAGTAAACATATGAATGGTGGCGGGACAGTCCATCTTTCATCTTTTTGTGTGTGAACATTAGGGATGGGAATTGATACGATTTTTCTGATCCCGATTCCATTTTCAATTCTGTTTAACGATTCAATTCTGTGAACATGTATTACCGTATCCTATTATTTTGTGGTTAGACCTTCTTCCTCTCAATGTTTTCTCCTGGTTGAAGGAGCTCTTCGTTGCAGTGTGTGATGTCATGCAACGTACCGCAATGCCACTTGACGTCATGCTGGGAAATGAATCGTTAAGAAGAATCAAACACATTTAAGAAGTACGATTCCGATGGAATTGATCAATTGGAACCTGTTCTCAGTCAGAACCGGTTTTCAATTCCCATCCCTGGTGAACATGAACCAGATACTCTGTTCTGTTGTGATGAGCACTCTATTCCTGCAGATGCAGTAGTGTGGCCGAGCGGTCCAAGGTGCTGGATTAAGGTTCCAGTCTCTCAGGAGGTGTGGGTTCAAATCCCACCACTGCCACTTTCAGAGCTTTGGATGGATTTACTTCCTCCAATCAGTAAGTAATGAGACAGTTCTAGTCCTGATAGAGTGGAGACTTGCTCCACCCCTGTGAACTTTCACCCCAGCAGAACCTTCAGGTTCTTGTCCTGCGAGTTTGACAGCTTCTTCTCAGAGTATGAACTCTCCTGCCTAACAAGCATTTCTTCAGCAGCTGGCTGATGTCACGGCCCAACTGTTCTTCTTGTTCTTCTGGGTTCTTATAGAACTATGCAGGGTTCCATTCCAAGCCAATCAACAGATCTTTTCTCAACCCTCCTCCTGTGTGAGCTTTCACAACCCAGTCACATGTTAACGGGTCGGTTCTGACCCGAGTCTTAGGCCCTGATTTCATCAACGTTTCAAGTGACAACATCTTGTTTGTTAACAACAACAATGTAGTTTCTACAATGTGGGCAATCCACAGTCAACAGTGGTCGTCTTCTGTGTAGGACATTACAGTGAACCTTCCATGGTTACAAACACGTTGCCTTGACTTAGGACCTGAAGCTTGCAGTTGTAAGTCTTACAGGTACAGAGGTCTCCACGGTACGTCTCTGACCCCGTTGTTGATGCTTCACCTTGTCTACAACACCTTCATATTCATTGTGTTTGAAATAAACAAATGTCTTGTTTCCTCCACTCAGTATGTGTCAATATGTTATGATACACTTCAGGTTTTCATGTGTTTTCACTGACTAAAGTTGTGGATCGTACCGAAAGTACCGTACCAATCAATATTACCTGGTGTCAGATGTTCTGCAAACACAGCTTTATATTCAATAACAGTCTGAAAAATATGGAGAATAAAACACATTTGATTTTATGATCAGATTAATAAAGTAGAACTCAGCCCGTCACAGTACTAATATCAATACAAGAGAAGACTGACTCCTCACTAAAACCCAAAGGTTTGGTTCTATCTGTTGACTTGCAGTGGTGGACACACTGATTTCTAGACGATTGAAGTGAAAGATATGCAGTTCGTATACCATCCTACAGGGGGAGCTGCAGCACTCTCAGCTCTCCTACTTGCCTCTGTCTTCAATCTATTGGTACCAAGTGAAGTCCAGAGTTTGATGGATGATGGTTCTCATAATATCTGAAGAACAATATCTCGGTAGTATAGTGTCATGTGTGAGATGGGGGTTTAATTCCCTGAGCATCTCCATGGCAACAGACACTGATCTCCTTTGATCTCCTTTGATCTCCATGAGGTTCCTCTCTCTTCTGCTGAATTGAATCCACAGTTGGTAATGAGACATTGATGGACTCTGCTGCTCTCTGATTATGCAACTAAACACACACTAATGTCGACTCAGCACACACAGTATACAGGAGAGCCAGGGAAAGAGAGAAAGAGGAGAAATTTATAATTTACCTGTAAGTATTTCCTCCAGCTTTATAATAATAAACATCGAACAAAAGTCTGTGTTTTGTGTTTTTGAGTGCAGGTCCACCACTTTGAGAATTTTAATATTTCCAGAAACAAAGTTGTAAACTTATTACATGAACAAAGTGGCAATAATATACTGTAAGAAGTACTTCTGTGGTCGTTAAATTCAGCTTTTCTAAGTTAAACTAATGACTTTTACTTTCTCAATCAGCCGTCAGGGAACTTTTTAAAGTGAAACTTTCTACCTTATTATTATTCCACTCGGTGTTGTGCTGCTCTGTCGTCATGGCGATGTACCCAGAGACACTGCACATGCTGCTCCGGTAAAGGAGTAAAAAAACTAAAACAAACGGAAGTAAACAAAACTGCGTTAATCACGTAAAAATGTTATAACAAATTAAACGTTTCAAATCAATTAATTAAATTAACGTATTATTTTTGACAGCACTAGTAATTATTTATACTTTTTCATTGTTCCTGTTATTTTATTGATACACAGCACACATTAGCAGGTTAGCTCATTCATACAGCAAACTGCAAACAGTGGCGCTCTAGAGACAAAGTCATGATAGCGATGGCGTCCCAGGAGGAAGACGTTTCACAATGTCTCCTCCCACAAGAGTCACCAGTGGACGAGGTGCATGGTACCTGGAGGTAGTGATGGCCAAATGAAGCTTCATCAAACACTGTCTTGATTTTCTGAAGCCACTAGATGGCGCTGTCTGTTGAACAAACATTTGAAAACACATTTCATTGTCAGTCCTTCAGCCTCTATCTTCAAACCAAGAGTGCCACCTGGTGGAGACAGAAGATAAAGCAGTTGATTGTCACTACATGGAGGTCAGCAGAGTCCAATGTTCCACTTTCACAGTACAATATTGTTTGTGTATTTTGTTATTGTCCATGTTCTTACTATGGTGGTGAATGTTGACCACAGCAGAGCAGCAGCAGTAAAGTTTGGTTCCACTGAGAGTTGAACTCAGATCAGTGGACTCAGAGCTCAGAGTTCTAACCATGACACCATGGAACCACAGAGAGCAGCTCAGCATGGTGCGTTCATGGACATCTAGTCAATGAAAACAGCCTCATCATGGTTTCACCACATTTACTAGACTTCTGCTGGAAAAGCTGCTTCTGCTAACGTCACAGATGAAATTACTCAACAGTCATTGTGTCAAAAAACTTCCTCTTCTGATAGCATCTTAAGTTTACATGGACTGACTTTCAGTGGACGCTCCGTCCTCGTCCTTTTTCATCCTCTGCTCGTCTGCTGTCCCTCCTTTTACCTCCTCGCCTGCTGCTCCTGTTGCTCACTGGTTGGTATCAAAGTGAAAATAGAAGGTTTTTAATTAAAGTGAACATGAAAGTGGAAATATGATTTTCTATCAAATTAAAGTGACTATCAAAGTGAGACTAGGAGTTTTTTTTTCAAATTAAATTAAACATATCCTGAAAAAATGTTTTTTTCAAATTAAATTGAACATCGGGGTGAGAATAGCAGTTTTCTTTTTCAAATTAAAGTGACTATCTAAGGGAAAATATGAGTTGGTTTTTTTTCAAGTTAAGGTGACTATCAAAGTGAGAATAGGAGTTTCTTTCAAATTAAAGTGACTATCAAAGGGAAAATAGGATTTTTTTTTCAAATTAAAGTGACTATCAAAGTGAGAATAGGAGTTTTTTTTCAAATTAAAGTGACTATTGAAGGAAATGCAGTCATTGATGTGTTCTTTAAATTGATGAAGGAACAGAAAGATATTGATCACAATGGGTTTATTGATAATTACCTTCAGGCAGAATACATGGAATACAGCGAGATCTCGGGCTCAACCATCAGACTGTCCGGGAGGACCAGGCATCAGAGTGGAAGAGCCCAGAGTGCCCAAAAACATTGGTTTCTAAGCATTTTCTTTCACCCCTCCCTGCACATATGATGTGGATGCCACAGGTTGTTTTTACCGAAACTGAACACATCTCTATTGTTCTGTCCCGGGAAGATTTGTGATCTCATAATAGTACCAGGCTTTACATCTTCCCGGCTTTAAATTAGCGACTTCTTGATTTACTACCTTCTCCAGCTGGCTTTCCACGAGATAAGATTCCCTCACTCCCTTCTCCAGCATGGCGTTATCTGCCTGGGAATCAAGGTCAATGGTCTGCTTATTCCTAAGACTCAATAGTTCAATTGTTCTGCCTCACACACCGGATGGTTCTCACATATATGGTCATGTTATTAACAGTTCTGAGCAGAAAAGATACAAACGGATTATACTGCTATGCAAACTAATGTGTTGATCACTCATAACACTGGTTTCTTCCTTTAGTATCAAAGTGAGAATAGGAGTTTCTTTCAAATTAAAGTGACTATCAAAGGGAAAATATGAGGGTTTTTTTTCAAGTTAAAGTGACTGTCAAAGAAAGAAAAGGAGTTTCGTTCAAATTAAAATGACTATCAAAGGGAAAATAGGAGTTTTTTTCAAATTAACGTGACTATCAAAAAGAAAAAAGAATTTTTTTCAATTTAAAGTGACTATCAAAGGGAAAATAGGAGTTTTTTTCAAATTAAAGTGACTATCAAAGGGAAAATAGGAGTTTTTTAAAATTAAAGTGACTATCAAAGGGAAAATATGAGGTTTTTTTCAAATTAAAGTGACTATCAAAGAGAAAATAGGAGATTTCTTTTCAAATTAAAGTGACTATCAAAGTGAGAATAGGAGTTTTCTTTTCAAATTAAAGTGACTATCAAAGGGAAAATATGAGGGTTTATTCAAATTAAAGTGACTATCAAAGAGAAAATAGGAGATTTCTTTTCAAATTAAACTGACTATCAAAGTGAGAATAGGAGTTTTATTTTCAAATTAAAGTGACTATCAAAATGAGAATAGGAGTTTCTTTCAAATTAAAGTGACTATCAAAGTGAGAATAGGAGGGTTTTTTTTAAAATTAAAGTGACTATCAAAGGGAAAATAGGAGTTTTTTAAAATTAAAGTGACTATCAAAGGGAAAATATGAGGTTTTTTTCAAATTAAAGTGACTATCAAAGAGAAAATAGGAGTTTTTTTCAAATTACAGTGACTATCAAAATGAGAATAGGAGTTTCTTTCAAATTAAAGTGACTATCAAAGGGAAAATACGAGATTTCTTTTCAAATTAAACTGACTATCAAAGTGAGAATAGGAGTTTTATTTTCAAATTAAAGTGACTATCAAAATGAGAATAGGAGTTTCTTTCAAATTAAAGTGACTATCAAAGTGAGAATAGGAGGGTTTTTTTTTTAATTAAAGTGACTATCAAAGTGAGAATAGGAGTTTTTTTTTCAAATTAAAGTGACTATCAAAGGGAAAATAGGAGTTTTTTTTCAAATTAATGTGACTATCAAAAAGAAAATAGAATTTTTTTCAAATTAAAGTGACTATCAAAGGGAAAATAGGATTTTTTTTCAAATTAAAGTGACGATCAAAGGGAAAATATGAGGGTTTTTTTCAAATTAAAGTGACTATCAAAGTGAAAATAGGAGTTTTTTTTCAAATTAAAGTGACTATCAAAATGAGAAAAGGAGTTTCTTTCAAATTAAAGTGACTATCAAAGGGAGAATAGGAGTTATTTTTCAAATTAAAGTGACTATCAAAGGGAAAATAAGAGTTTTCTTTTCAAAATAAAGTGACTATCAAAGTAAGAATAGGAGTTTGTTTTTCAAATTAAAGTGACTATCAAAGTGAAAATAGGAGTTTTTTTCAAATTAAAGTGACTATCAAAAAGAAAATATGAGGTTTTTTTTTTCCAAGTTAAAGTGACTATCAAAGTGAGAATAGGAGTTTCTTTCAAATTAAAGTTACTATCAAAGGGAAAATAGGAGTTTTTTTTCAAATGAATGTGACTATCAAAAAGAAAATAGGATTTATTTCAAATTAAAGTGACAATCAAAGGGAAAATATGAGTTTTATCTTCAAATTAAAGTGACTACCAAAGTGAGATTATGAGGTTTTTTCAAATTAAAGTGACTATCAAAATGAAACTGTGAAACTAAAAAAATCAAAAGAGAAAGTGAAATATAAAGATGTTTAATGGATGACAAAGGGCTTAAAAAATGCCTCCAAGGAGAAGAATACATTACATAGAGAATCCAATAAATGATGAACGAAGGAGATGGAAAATAAATCCAAGAAATGTAAAACAAAGTTCACTCATATGATGAGAAAATGTTAGAAGAATTCTTTTAAGAAAGTACCAGAAAACAATAAAGACCATGTCAGCAGTACATAGAAGGTTCTACATAGAATCATTCAACAGGCTTCCAGTAAGGATACCGTTATTGAAAACAGACACACTTCACAAACTACAGACCCACAATTCTCCCAAATCCTAGAAAAACTCTTCAACGACATACTAGATACATTCAGAGAAATGAAATCTAATTCATTAAATCTAGGTCAAACCAAAATCATGATATTTGGAAAATATGAAATAAATAAACAGGTAAAGGTTCAAGTAGAGAGTGTAAATAGAGAAAAGGTGATTGAAGACAAATTTCTAGAAAAATGTAAGGATGAGTACGAGCACATTACAACTCTACAAAGCTGATTTCCTTTGATCTGAGCGTCTCCATGGCTCCAGTGCTGATCTCCTATCAGATCAGTGCCTTTTGCCATGGAGATGCTCAGATCCAAGATTTCCTCCGGCTTTGATCTCCGTTGATCTCCATCCGGTGCCTCTCCCATCCAATTTGTGATGAAAGGCTCATTATTGTTCTTTTTCACAACCTTGGTGATGACGTCATCATTAGATTCAGGTATGCTGAAGCAGGCAGAGAACTAAAACATGCAGGACACCAGCACTCTCTGACCCAGTTTGGACACCCTGTCGTAGACCATCAAGAGACAGCTTAGTTTTATCCTACTGATGACGTGTTGCTGCAATAGTCATCTTGCTCAGTTTCAAGTTTTTTCCCACAGACACCAGAGCACTCTGTAACAGGATTTGACAGATAGTGACGGGGCGCGGCCAGCAGGGGGCAGCAGCGAGGCTGACTTGCTCTTTGACCGTGTGACTGTGGTGACCAAATCCAGGGGGCGTATTACATTGGTTATTGATGTAGCTTAAAGAGGTGGAACAGATTAAACATTCAGATGAAACAATCAGCAAATAAAAGTCAAATGAAGAAAACGTACAAGGGCTTATTAGTCAATGATATCAGTGATTTCATGTCTGTTTGTTTTTTTACTATTTCCAATAAAAACCACAGAAAGATTAAAAGAGACAACAGATGGATATCATTACAAATGAGTCAGAAGAGAGGAATCCCTGGATAAACTAGTTATTGAGGTACAATCGGATGACTGGGAACTCATTTATAAAGGAAAAGACGCCCTGTCACTATGAGTGTACAATCAAACAATACAAGAGAAAGTGAAATATGGATCTGGACTCTGGGAGCAGTGGGCGGAGCTGAGGTTGCACCGTGAGAGAGAGAGAGAGAGAGAGAGAGTGAGAGAGAGAGAGAGAGAGAGAGAGAGAGAGAGAGAGAGAGAGAGAGAGAGACTGAGACTGAGACTGAGTTTTACGCTCGGACTTGGACTTGGACTTGGACTTGGACTTGGACTGGAGTGGATTAGTCTGGAGGCCCAGGCACATGACCACCTCAGCTTCCACTCAGAGCCCAGACCAGCTGTTCAGATTTGGACACTTGGAGCTGAGGAGGGGGAGGCACCATGATTCCTGTTCATGCAGAGGTTTTATTTCCCTTTGCCACTGAAGGCAACACACACACACACACACACACACACACACACACACACACACACACACACACACACAGATCCCTCTCCTGTGTTCAGCTTCATACTTTCACTCACCAAACGTTTCTTCCCGGTATTTCTTGTCCTACAATAAAACAAACATAGATGTACTCTATGCTGCACGGCCTATCAGCGCCTGTTGAGGTGACGTGTCTGCAGCGCCGCCATCTTGGGGAGGTATTCCTGCTTGTGCTAAACAAAAAGATCCACAAAAGAAATTGTAGTTCTTTCCAGGTATCAACACAAATAAAACCTCATTTTAAAGCTGAGGAAAAGCTCCATCCTGTGGAAACCTCATGGAGGAATTACTGGGAAGGGAAAGTCTTAAAACATGAGAAGACTAATAAAACTGGGAACAATAAACTTAAATACTCCCTAATCTGATGTTGGGGTCAGCGTTTGATCAGAATATCCTAATTACTCTAGTGATAGGCTACCGGGAGGTTCTGAACCACCAGAGATCATTTACATATAAACAAATCATCAAACGGAGGTAAATTGTTATTTACTCCTTGATAATTACTGATCACTAGCTGTAGACCACCAAAGTAATGGATTACTGGAGTAATAGATTACTAAGGCAATGTACCAAGTGTAAGTTATGCAGGGCTACAAGGGTTGATTAAAGTAAATAGTCAGTGGTCGACCGACAGTTGTGAGTTATAAAGGGTCACCTGACGGGAGGAACCTCCAGAGGTGTCACATCAGTGATACGACAGTAGGAGTGACTGGTCAGTAGGAGTGACTGGTCAATAGGAGTGACCTGTCAATAAGAGTGACCTGTCAATAGGAGTGACCTGTCAATAGGAGTGACTGGTCAATAGGAGTGACTGGTCAATAAGAGTGACCGATCAATAGTAGTGACCAGTCAATAGGAGTGACCGGTCAATAGGAGTGACCTGTCAATAAGAGTGACCTGTCAATAGGAGTGACCTGTCAATAGGAGTGACTGGTCAATAGGAGTGACTGGTCAATAAGAGTGACCGATCAATAGTAGTGACCAGTCACTAGGAGTGACCGGTCAATAGGAGTGACCTGTCAATAAGAGTGACCTGTCAATAGGAGTGACTGGTCAATAGGAGTGACTGGTCAATAAGAGTGACCGATCAATAGTAGTGACCAGTCAATAGGAGTGACCGGTCAATAAGAGTGACCGGTCAATAGGAGTGACTGGTCAATAAGAGTGACCGATCAATAGTAGTGACCAGTCAATAGGAGTGACCGGTCAATAGGAGTGACCTGTCAATAAGAGTGACCTGTCAATAGGAGTGACCTGTCAATAGGAGTGACTGGTCAATAGGAGTGACTGGTCAATAAGAGTGACCGATCAATAGTAGTGACCAGTCAATAGGAGTGACCGGTCAATAAGAGTGACCGGTCAATAGGAGTGACCGGTCAACAAGAGTGACCGGTCAATAGGAGTGACTGGTCAACAAGAGTGACCGGTCAATAAGCGTGACCGGTCAATAGGAGTGACCGGTCAATAGGGGTAACCAATTAATAAGAGTGACTGGTCAATAGGAGTGACCGGTCAATAGGAGTGACTGGTCAATAGGAGTGACTGGTCAATAAGAGTAATTGGTCAGTAGGAGTGACCGGTCAATAGGAGTGACTGGTCACTCCTTGGTTAACAACCGCGGGTCACTGGTGTGAACTACCGAAGCGTCTGTGGACCACAGGAGGCGACTCGTTGAAGCAACCTGGGAAGAACTCAAACTGATCAACAGTACTCGATTACCAGTGACGGCTAAAGTACAGGAAGTAATTTATGATTCAAGTTATCAATGAAACAAATCTGGGATTTATAAATTAATAGTTGAAGGACACGGAGAGACCTTTCCAGGGTACTTTAATAATGAAGTTGGAATGACAGGATGAACGCAGGATGAACGTGTGTGTGTGTGTGTGTGTGTGTGTGTGTGTGTGTGTGTGTGTGTGTGTGTGTGTGTGTGTGTGTGTGTGTGTGTGTGTGTGTGTGTGTGTGTGTGTGTGTGTGTGTGTGTGTGTGTGTGTGTGTGTGTGTGTGTGTGTGTGTGCGTGGTCTACAAAGGAAACAAACAAATACAGAACAATATTGAAATATTGTACGAATAAATAAAGTTATATAATCCAATATTAAACATTCTTACTTAAAGTATAATGGTTTGGTCAAAATAAACCAAAAAGGTAATAATTTGAACAAAGTCTGAATATAAAGGCTGAATAATCAGGCTGTAATGAAATTAAGGATTTTAAACAGATTTGGTTGTCTGTGTCTCCCTCTACCGGGCGCAGACTGCAACTGCATCTCATAAAACCGATCACATGAAGACAACATGAACAATTAGTTGAAACAAGGGCATGCAGCACATATGGAGACTAAACTACACATAACAACGTGAAAACAGACCTCAAGTACTCGGCAATACATCTTAAAAGACATAACAAAGGGTTTATACTAACTAATGACACCGTCACATGAGCCTAATTAACTTAGGAACGATTCTCAAATGTGTTCAAACTTCAAAATAAACTGAGGATGGGCAAAGAGGGTTTAACTAAAAAAATGCTTCGGCAGTCATGAAGCAATATTTAGACATTTACACAGACTGTCACTTACTTTACCTCAAGCACACACACCAATGGTATCCATTGTGTACAATGTGCTCAGAGTACTCAGGAGACGCTCAGAAAGGAAGTGACACTGTAACTTCAATATTTTCACATTAAAATAACAAGCATAAAAGACTTTCCACAGCAGTGGAAGAGTCCAAGCAGCTGGATCCTCTCAGAGCAATAGAAGCAGCTTGCACCAACAAAGACGTCTGACTGTGAAGGCAACATTACAATATTAGGATCTTTTCATTGTGATATGTGTGATTTCCATCTGTAATCTGACCTTTGGCCTTTTGTTGATTTTACTTCATTATTGCTCATTAAAATAGTTGGATAATTGATTCCCTATACAATGTCCAGTCAGTCAGAAAACAGTTGGAGGGAAAAACCAAAAACAATGAACCCTGAAGTTGGTATTTTGAAAGTTGTAGTTTTGTGTTGGTTAGTTTTTAAAACTCAGATGAGTCATTATCAGTAATAAAAAAAGAGTTTATTTCTGAGTGTTTTGGTTTTGAAGGAAACATCAAAGTTGAGTTTTGTAGTTCAGACTAATGTTCATGTAATCAGATTCCAGTGTGGTGTTCAGCTTCTCACTGCACTCTGGAATATTAATACTTGGATGACACAATCTAGGATTTTCCAGCAGAGGCTCCATGATATTGTTTGTGAGATTGCAGAATTCCAGAGCTCAGCTTTACTTCTTAGATTACATCGACACAACAACGCTTGCTGTGTGTCTCTGTGTTTAAGGTTGGTTTGGCTTTTGTGCCGTCATTTGTGTGGGGATGACATCGACCATCAAGACTAAAAGCCTTGAATACAGTCTTCTTCACTTTTACATTCTGTCTGCTTTTCACATTTCATATCATTTCACTGTAGATTTCACAGAATACTGAAGGACGGGGACTCAGGAATTTGGTCTCAACAGCTGATCAAGGTAAGATCAAAGGAGTCTTGTTGAAGATGAAAGTGACAGAAACTTTCAGTGACACCAACTACCTTAGTGATGACATGTTGGATTCATTTTACAGGCTTCAGCATGAGGTGGAGGAGGAAGAGGTGTAGTTTGGAGTCAGACCAGCAGACAGGATTGTTAAAACACTCCAGGCTTCAGCATGAGGTGGAGGAGGAAGAGGTGTAGTTTGGAGTCAGACCAGCAGACAGGATTGTTAAAACACTCCAGGCTTCAACATGGACATGGTGGCTGCAGTCTGTCCCTCCCTCGTCTTCACACTGATTGCTCTTCTTCATTCAAAACCTCCACCTCCCTTCAGACCCATTTGTCCCCACAGCTTGGAGAGTTGGTGACACAAAGGGAACTTCTGTCATTTACTGCTCTCTTGTGCCGTTCTAGTGTTTTTACTTCAGAGAAGCAGTATTTTCAGCATCTTGGCACCACTTCAGGAAGTTCAAAGTCGTTGCATGTGTCTTCAGAAACTGCAGCTTCAGGACAAACATTTATTCCACTTTTGCTCCTCATAGACCCAGAAAACATGCTGCACATCCCCTGAGGATTTTAAAAGTGAAGTGTTCAATCAGCAGCCCAGCCCACTCTAGAGGGTGAGACCTCTGCAGATCATCTGGAGCCTCTGGATGAGGAACCTCAGGAGTTGTCTCAAGACATAAAGGACAAGTTTGTCCTTCTCTTCTTAAAGTTGGAAAACACTTTCAATGGGCCCAACAAATGTATTGATGAACTAGTTGATGAGCTCCTGTTCATCTCCTCCAGGTCATCAGGTCCAGTTCTACAGGATGTGGTCCAGTTCTACATTCACATACGTTTACAAACAAAGTACAAGACAGGGGATGTAGCTCAGTGGTAGAGCGCATGCTTTGCATGTATGAGGTCCTTGGGTCAATTCCTAGCTTTATGTCTGACATCAGCAGTAGCAAGTAGATTAATAGTGGCCTTGGTAGCTCAGCATCAGACTTTGAATCTTAAGGTCCAGGGTTCAAGTCCCTGTCCGTGGCCCCACCATGGAAGTATTGTTTAAAACTCTTTTTTTTTCAAAAAAAAAAAAAAAAAGAGAGAGAGCGAGAGCGAGAGAGAAAAACGCAATCCCACAGAGAAATTCATGCCCGTTACAACGTGGACACATGTGCTTATAGGCAAGTGCAGCCTATACTGTGTATGTACAAATATATTTTTTCTTTGTAAATATGGTGGGGGAAACTTCATTTCATTTTTAAAAATAGTTTCCACTGTACTGCCCATATTGAGAAAAAAATATTTATGGCTGTTTTGTCTCTTGTACTTTTACTTTTGATACTTAAGTAAGTTTCATATGACCTACTTTAAGACTTTTACTCAAGTGAATATTTTATGGGTGACTTTTACTTTTACCTAAGTATTTGTACTTTTACTCAAGTATAACTTTCAACTACCTTTTACAGCACTGATAACAGGTCTCTGATATCTGGAGGAGTCAGACCATTCAAGGCTTTAAAAACAAGCAGTAGCATTTTAAAAACTCTTCTAAAACTGACAGGCAGCCAGTGAAAGGAAGAAGGGATTGGTGAAATGTGGTCCCTCCTCCTGGTGCCTGTTAAAAAGCTGGTAGCAGCATTCTGCTCCAGCTGCAGTCTTTGAACATTGAGCCTACTGATGCCAGAATAAAGGGAGATTACAGTAATCCAGCCTGGACCAGATGAAGGCATGTATTACTTTCTCCAGGTCTGCTGGGGAGAGGAATGACCTGGTCTTGACTCGTTGTCTCAGCTGAGCAAAGCAGGATTGGACTACCTTGGTCACCTGACAGTCAAAGGACAGGTCGGAGTCGAACACCACACCTAAATTGTGGGCCTCTTTTCAAACATTGCTCAATGACCGACCAAGACTAGAGCAAAGGTTGTTAAAACCACCAGAACTGGGTCCATTGGGCGCGATCAAAATGATTTCAGGTTTTAAACCGTTCAGCTGTAAAAAGTTTTTGGACTTTGGTTCTTTACTTTTGTGAGGCAGGACAGGATAGAGGCAGAATTGTCAACATTCGGAGGTCTTACTATAGCCTTACCAACATTTTATATCAAAATCTAGCAACGTGTTTATTTTCGACAACTGTCACCATTCCGAGGTCTTACTATAGCCTTACCAACATTTTATATCAAAATCTAGCAACGTGTTTATTTTCGACAACTGTCACCATTCCGAGGTCTTACTATAGCCTTACCAACATTTGATATCAAAATCTAGCAACGTGTTCATTTTCGACAATTGTCACCATTTGGAGGTCTTCCTATAACCTTACCAACATTTTATATCAAAATCTAGCAACGTGTTTATTTTCGACAACTGTCACCATTCCGAGGTCTTACTATAGCCTTGCCTTCAGTTTTTATTGAATTCCACCAGCGTCTTTATTTTCGACAACTGTCACCATTCCGAGGTCTTACTATAGCCTTACCATCAGTTTTTATTGAATTCCACCAGCATCTTTATTTTCGACAATTGTCACTATTTGGAGGTCTTACTATAGCCTTACCAACATTCTATATCAAAATCTAGCAACGTGTTTATTTTCGACAACTGTCACCATTCCGAGGTCTTACTATAGGCTTACCAACATTCTATATCAAAATCTAGCAACGTGTTTATTTTCGACAATTGTCACCATTCCGAGGTCTTACTATAGCCTTGCCTTCAGTTTTTATTGAATTCCATTAGCGTCTTTATTTTCGACAACTGTCACCATTCCGAGGTCTGACTATAGCCTTACCAACATTTTATATCAAAATCTAGCAACGTGTTTATTTTCGACAATTGTCACCATTTGGAGGTCTTACTATAACTGTACCAACATTTTATATCAAAATCCAGCAACGTGTTTATTTTCGACAACTGTCACCATTCCGAGGTCTTACTATAGCCTTACCAATATTTTATATCAAAATCTAGCAACGTGTTTAATTTCAACAACTGTCACCATTCCGAGGTCTTACTATACCCTTGCCTTCAGTTTTTATTGAATTCCACCAGCGTCTTTATTTTCGACAACTGTCACCATTCCGAGGTCTTACTATAGCCTTATAAAACATTTTATATCAAAATCTAGCAACGTGTTTATTTTCGACAACTGTCACCATTCCAAGGTCTTACTATAGCCTTACCAACATTTTATATCAAAATCTAGCAACGTGTTTATTTTCGACAATTGTCACCATTCCGAGGTCTTACTATAGCCTTACCTTCAGTTTTTATTGAATTCCACCAGCGTCTTTATTTTCGAAAATTGTCACCATTTGGAGGTCTTACTATAGCCTTGCCTTCAGTTTTTATTGAATTCCACCAGCGTCTTTATTTTCAAAAATTGTCACCATTTGGAGGTCTTACTATAACCTTACCAATATTTTATATAAAAATCTAGCAACGTGTTTATTTCCGACAACTGTCAACATTCCGAGGTCTTACTATAGCCTTTCCAACATTTTATATCAAAATCTAGCAACGTGTTTATTTTCAACAATTGTCACCATTCCAAGGTCTTACTATAGCCTTGCCTTCAGTTTTTTTATTGAATTCCACCAGCGTCTTTATTTTCGACAACTGTCACCATTCCGAGGTCTTACTATAGCCTTACCAACATTTTATATCAAAATCTAGCAAACTGTTTATTTTCGACAACTGTCACCATTCCAAGGTCTTACTATAGCCTTGCCTTCAGTTTTTATTGAATTCCACCAGCGTCTTTATTTTCGACAATTGTCACCCTTCGGAGGTCTTCGGAGGTCACTAAGTTGAGCTGCTATAGGCCTAGACTGCTGAGGGGATTTTTTCTCTCCCGTTAAAGGGAGGAACTCTACATTTGGAGGTTCTGTTTCTTGTCTTTCTTTCTTTCTCTCTGTGTAACAACATTACTGGAGCCACCAGACACTGCCGCAGTCTTTTTTATCCCTGACAGGAGGAGAGCAGGATCCAGGGGATCAGACCCAAGACTCACAGAGTGGAGTTACGACGGTCCTACTACCCAACCCCACCACAGCACCGGGACCCCACCGCAACGGCACGGCCCTTAAACTCCAGACTGAGATTGGCTCATCATCAGACCAACGCTCATCATAGACTTTTCTTAGTATTTGTACTTATCTGGCCTGTCTGCCACTCTCTCTCTCCCTCTTCTTTTCCTCTCTCTCCCTGTCCTATCCCATGTACTTCTCCCCCCAACCGGTCAAGGCGGATGGCCGTCCTTCCAGAGTCTAGGGTCCGCCCCACGGTTTCTTCCTGAAGAGGGAGTTCTTGAACTTCTCTCCATGCGAGGGAGTTTTTCCTGGCCACTGTTGCTTGTTACACCTGCTTGCTTTGGAAGGGTTTAGTTGGGTCCTGTTGTACTCTATCATTGTAAGAGCGCTTTGAGATGTTTGTTGATGTGATTTAGCGCTTTACAAATAAAATTGAATTGAATTGAATTGAATTACTATAGCCATACCAACATTTTATATCAAAATCTAGCAACGTGTTTATTTTCGACAATTGTCACCATTCCGAGCTCTTACTATAGCCTTACCAACATTTTATATCAAAATCTAGCAAAGTGTTTATTTTCGACAACTGTCACCATTTGGAGGTCTTACTATAGCCTTGCCAACATTTTATATCAAAATCTAGCAACGTGTTTATTTTCGACAATTGTCACCATTCCGAGGTCTTACTATAACAGTATCAACATTTTATATCAAAATCTAGCAACGTGTTTATTTTCGACAACTGTCACCATTCCAAGGTCTTACTATAGCCTTGCCTTCAGTTTTTATTTAATTCCACCAGCGTCTTTATTTTCGACAACTGTCACCATTCTGAGGTCTTACTATAGCCTTGCCATCAGTTTTTATTGAATTCCACCAGCGTCTTTATTTTCGACAACTGTCACCATTCCGAGGTATTACTATAGCCTTGCCTTCAGTTTTTATTGAATTCCACCAGCGTCTTTATTTTCGACAATTGTCACCATTTGGAGGTCTTACTATAGCCTTACCAACATTTTATATCAAAATCAAGCAACGTCTTTATTTTCGACAATTGTCACCCTTCGGAGGTCTTACTATAGCCTTACCAACATTTTATATCAAAATCTAGCAACGTGTTTATTTTCGACAACTGTCACCATTCCGAGGTCTTACTATAGCCTTACCAACATTCTATATCAAAATTTAGCAATCTGTTTATTTTCGACAACTGTCACCATTTGGAGGTCTTACTATAGCCTTACCAATATTTTATATCAAAATCTAGCAACGTGTTTATTTTCGACAATTGTCACCATTTGGAGGTCTTACTATAACAGTATCAACATTTTATATAAAAATCTAGCAACGTGTTTATTTTCGACAACTGTCACCATTCCGAGGTCTTATTATAGCCTTACCAACATTTTATATCAAAATCTAGCAACGTGTTTATTTTCGACAACTGTCACCATTCCGAGGTCTTACTATAGCCTTACCAACATTTTATATCAAAATCTAGCAACGTGTTTATTTTCGACAATTGTCACCATTCCGAGGTCTTACTATAGCCTTACCAACATTTTATATCAAAATCTAGCAACGTGTTTATTTTCGACAATTGTCACCATTTGGAGGTCTTACTATAACAGTATCAAAATTTTATATCAAAATCTAGCAACGTGTTTATTTTTGACAACTGTCACCATTCCGAGGTCTTACTATAACCTTGCCATCAGTTTTTATTGAATTCCACCAGCGTCTTTATTTTCGACAACTGTCACCATTCCGAGGTCTTACTATAACCTTGCCATCAGTTTTTATTGAATTCCACCAGCGTCTTTATTTTCGACAATTGTCACCATTTGGAGGTCTTACTATAGCCTTACCAACATTTTATAACAAAATCTAGCAACGTGTTTATTTTCGACAACTGTCACCATTCCGAGGTCTTACTATAGCCTTGCCTTCAGTTTTTATTTAATTCCACCAGCGTCTTTATTTTCGACAACTGTCACCATTCTGAGGTCTTACTATAGCCTTGCCATCAGTTTTTATTGAATTCCACCAGCGTCTTTATTTTCGACAACTGTCACCATTCCGAGGTATTACTATAGCCTTGCCTTCAGTTTTTATTGAATTCCACCAGCGTCTTTATTTTCGACAATTGTCACCATTTCGAGGTCTTTCTGATGTCTGTGGGAAAAAACTTGATACTGAGCAAGATGACTATTGCAGCAACACGTCATCAGTAGGATAAAACTAAGCTGTCTCTTGATGGTCTACGACAGGGTGTCCAAACTGGGTCAGAGAGTGCTGGTGTCCTGCATGTTTTAGTTCTCTGCCTGCTTCATCATACCTGAATCTAATGATGACGTCATCACCAAGGTTGTGAAAAAGAACAATAATGAGCCTTTCATCACAAAGTGGATGGGAGAGGCACCGGATGGAGATCAACGGAGATCAAAGCCGGAGGAAATCTTGGATCTGAGCATCTCCATGGCAAAAGGCACTGATCTCCTTTGATCTGATAGGAGATCAGCACTGGAGCCATGGAGACGCTCAGATCAAAGGAAATCAGCTTTGTAGAGTTGTAATGTGCTCGTACTCATCCTTACATTTTTCTAGAAATTTGTCTTCAATCACCTTTTCTCTATTTACACTCTCTACTTGAACCTTTACCTGTTTATTTATTTCATATTTTCCAAATATCATGATTTTGGTTTGACCTAGATTTAATGAATTAGATTTCATTTCTCTGAATGTATCTAGTATGTCGTTGAAGAGTTTTTCTAGGATTTGGGAGAATTGTGTGTCAGTAGTTTGTGAAGTGTGTCTGTTTTCAATAACGGTATCCTTACTGGAAGCCTGTTGAATGATACTATGTAGAACCTTCTATGTACTGCTGACATGGTCTTTATTGTTTTCTGGTACTTTCTTAAAAGAATTCTTCTTACATTTTCTCAGCATATGAGTGAACTTTGTTTTACATTTCTTGGATTTATTTTCCATCTCCTTCGTTCATCATTTATTGGATTCTCTATGTCATGTATTCTTCTCCTTGGATGCATTTTTTAAGCCCTTTGTCATCCATTAAACATCTTTATATTTCACTTTTTCTCGTATTTATAAATGAGTTCCCAGTCATCTGATTGTACCTCAATAACTAGTTTTTCCAGGGACTGCTCTGTTTTGACTCATTTTTGTTGACATCTATCTGTTGTCTGTTTTAATGTTTCTGTGTTTTTTATTGTAAATAGTAAAAAAACTAAAACAAACAGACATGAAATCACTGATATCATTGACTAATACATCACTTACTTTGATATTATCTATAACATGTGTAAATAAATTATGACCCTCCAAACGACCCCCAGGAGGCCCGGCTGTTGTGTGTGTGTGTGTGTGTGTGTGTGTGTGTGTGTGTGTGTGTGGGGGGGGGGGGGGTGTGTGTGTGTTTGGGCCTGGTTATAGGAGAAGTGAGGATGGAGCAGCCATTTACTGGTAAAACTAACTCACTAACATCTTGGTGAAAATAGAATATATGTTTTTTTCAAATTAAAGTGACAATGAAAGTGAGAACAGGAGTTCCCCCCTCACCTCCAGAGTGAACATAAGTCATGTCTGTATATTACATCCATCATCCATCCATCCATCCATCCATCCATCCATCCATCATCCATCATCCATGATGTGATCCAGCAAACATGTCCAAGCAGTAGTGTTGTGTTGTTGCTTCTCATTGTCAATAGAACCATGAGAAAGTATGAGAGTGACTGATACGCTTGTATGATCACTGGACCTTTTGAAAGCAGTCAGACTCTCATACTGTACCAGTAGCATCTGTGTCATTCACAACCCGTCTCCATCTTAACTGGACTTTTTGTGTACACATATGATTTTGTGTTTTCATCTGTGGACTGGTGGCTAGTGAGTGTGTTGCCTTCAGTGGCAAAGGGAAATAAAACCTCTGCATGAAGAGGAATCATGGAGCCTCCCCCTTCTAAGCTCCAAGTGTCCAAATCTGAACAGCTGGTCTGGGCTCTGAGTGGAAGCTGAGGTGGTCATGTGCCTGGGCCTCCAGACTAATCCACTCCACTCCAAGTCCAAGTCCGAGGGTAAAACTCAGTCTCAGTCTCTATCTTGGTCCACTCTCTCTCTCTCTCTCTCTCTCTCTCTCTCTCTCTCTCTCTCGCTCTCTCTCACGGTGCAACCTCAGCTCCGCCCACTTCTCCCAGAGTCCAGATCCATATTTCACTTTCTCTTGTATTGTTTGATTGTACACTCATAGTGACAGGGCGTCTTTTCCTTTATAAATGAGTTCCCAGTCATCCGATTGTACCTCAATAACTAGTTTATCCAGGGATTCCTCTCTTCTGACTCATTTGTAATGATATCCATCTGTTGTCTCTTTTAATCTTTCTGTGGTTTTTATTGGAAATAGTAAAAAAACAAACAGACATGAAATCACTGATATCATTGACTAATAAGCCCTTGTACGTTTTCTTCATTTGACTTTTATTTGCTGATTGTTTCATCTGAATGTTTAATCTGTTCCACCTCTTTAAGCTACATCAATAACCAATGTAATACGCCCCCTGGATTTGGTCACCACAGTCACACGGTCAAAGAGCAAGTCAGCCTCGCTGCTGGCCCCTGCTGGCCGCGCCCCGTCACTATCTGTCAAATCCTGTTACAGAGTGCTCTGATGTCTGTGGGAAAAAACTTGAAACTGAGCAAGATGACTATTGCAGCAACACGTCATCAGTAGGATAAAACTAAGCTGTCTCTTGATGGTCTACGACAGGGTGTCCAAACTGGGTCAGCGAGTGCTGGTGTCCTGCATGTTTTAGTTCTCTGCCTGCTTCATCATACCTGAATCTAATGATGACGTCATCACCAAGGTTGTGAAAAAGAACAATAATGAGCCTTTCATCACAAAGTGGATGGGAGAGGCACCGGATGGAGATCAACGGAGATCAAAGCCGGAGGAAATCTTGGATCTGAGCATCTCCATGGCAAAAGGCCCTGATCTCCTTTGATCTGATAGGAGATCAGCACTGGAGCCATGGAGACGCTCAGATCAAAGGAAATCAGCTTTGTAGAGTTGTAATGTGCTCGTACTCATCCTTACATTTTTCTAGAAATTTGTCTTCAATCACCTTTTCTCTATTTACACTCTCTACTTGAGCCTTTACCTGTTTATTTATTTCATATTTTCCAAATATCATGATTTTTGTTTGACCTAGATTTAATGAATTAGATTTCATTTCTCTGAATGTATCTAGTATGTCGTTGAAGAGTTTTTCTAGGATTTGGGAGAATTGTGGGTCTGTAGTTTGTGAAGTGTGTCTGTTTTCAATAACGGTATCCTTACTGGAAGCCTGTTGAATGATACTATGTAGAACCTTCTATGTACTGCTGACATGGTCTTTATTGTTTTCTGGTACTTTCTTAAAAGAATTCTTCTAACATTTTCTCATCATATGAGTGAACTTTGTTTTACATTTCTTGGATTTATTTTCCATCTCCTTCGTTCATCATTTATTGGATTCTCTATGTCATGTATTCTTCTCCTTGGATGCATTTTTTAAGCCCTTTGTCATCCATTAAACATCTTTATATTTCACTTTTTCTCGTATTTATAAATGAGTTCCCAGTCATCTGATTGTACCTCAATAACTAGTTTTTCCAGGGACTGCTCTGTTTTGACTCATATGTGTTGACATCTATCTGTTGTCTATTTTAATGTTTCTGTGTTTTTTATTGTAAATAGTAAAAAAACTAAAACAAACAGACATGAAATCACTGATATCATTGACTAATACATCACTTACTTTGATATTATCTATAACATGTGTAAATAAATTATGACCCTCCAAACGACCCCCAGGAGGCCCGGCTGTTGTGTGTGTGTGTGTGTGTGTGTGTGTGTGTGTGTGTGTGTGTGTGTGTGTGTGTGTGTGTGTGTGGGGGTGTGTGTGTGTTTGGGCCTGGTTATAGGAGAAGTGAGGATGGAGCAGCCATTTACTGGTAAAACTAACTCACTAACATCTTGGTGAAAATAGAATATATGTTTTTTTCAAATTAAAGTGACAATGAAAGTGAGAACAGGAGTTCCCCCCTCACCTCCAGAGTGAACATAAGTCATGTCTGTATATTACATCCATCATCCATCCATCCATCCATCCATCCATCATCCATCATCCATGATGTGATCCAGCAAACATGTCCAAGCAGTAGTGTTGTGTTGTTGCTTCTCATTGTCAATAGAACCATGAGAAAGTATGAGAGTGACTGATACGCTTGTATGATCACTGGACCTTTTGAAAGCAGTCAGACTCTCATACTGTACCAGTAGCATCTGTGTCATTCACAACCCGTCTCCATCTTAACTGGACTTTTTGTGTACACATATGATTTTGTGTTTTCATCTGTGGACTGGTGGCTAGTGAGTGTGTTGCCTTCAGTGGCAAAGGGAAATAAAACCTCTGCATGAAGAGGAATCATGGAGCCTCCCCCTTCTAAGCTCCAAGTGTCCAAATCTGAACAGCTGGTCTGGGCTCTGAGTGGAAGCTGAGGTGGTCATGTGCCTGGGCCTCCAGACTAATCCACTCCACTCCAAGTCCAAGTCCGAGGGTAAAACTCAGTCTCAGTCTCAGTCTCTATCTTGGTCCACTCTCTCTCTCTCTCTCTCTCTCTCTCTCTCTCTCTCTCTCTCTCTCTCTCTCGCTCTCTCTCACGGTGCAACCTCAGCTCCGCCCACTTCTCCCAGAGTCCAGATCCATATTTCACTTTCTCTTGTATTGTTTGATTGTACACTCATAGTGACAGGGCGTCTTTTCCTTTATAAATGAGTTCCCAGTCATCCGATTGTACCTCAATAACTAGTTTATCCAGGGATTCCTCTCTTCTGACTCATTTGTAATGATATCCATCTGTTGTCTCTTTTAATCTTTCTGTGGTTTTTATTGGAAATAGTAAAAAAACAAACAGACATGAAATCACTGATATCATTGACTAATAAGCCCTTGTACGTTTTCTTCATTTGACTTTTATTTGCTGATTGTTTCATCTGAATGTTTAATCTGTTCCACCTCTTTAAGCTACATCAATAACCAATGTAATACGCCCCCTGGATTTGGTCACCACAGTCACACGGTCAAAGAGCAAGTCAGCCTCGCTGCTGGCCCCTGCTGGCCGCGCCCCGTCACTATCTGTCAAATCCTGTTACAGAGTGCTCTGATGTCTGTGGGAAAAAACTTGAAACTGAGCAAGATGACTATTGCAGCAACACGTCATCAGTAGGATAAAACTAAGCTGTCTCTTGATGGTCTACGACAGGGTGTCCAAACTGGGTCAGCGAGTGCTGGTGTCCTGCATGTTTTAGTTCTCTGCCTGCTTCATCATACCTGAATCTAATGATGACGTCATCACCAAGGTTGTGAAAAAGAACAATAATGAGCCTTTCATCACAAAGTGGATGGGAGAGGCACCGGATGGAGATCAACGGAGATCAAAGCCGGAGGAAATCTTGGATCTGAGCATCTCCATGGCAAAAGGCCCTGATCTCCTTTGATCTGATAGGAGATCAGCACTGGAGCCATGGAGACGCTCAGATCAAAGGAAATCAGCTTTGTAGAGTTGTAATGTGCTCGTACTCATCCTTACATTTTTCTAGAAATTTGTCTTCAATCACCTTTTCTCTATTTACACTCTCTACTTGAGCCTTTACCTGTTTATTTATTTCATATTTTCCAAATATCATGATTTTTGTTTGACCTAGATTTAATGAATTAGATTTCATTTCTCTGAATGTATCTAGTATGTCGTTGAAGAGTTTTTCTAGGATTTGGGAGAATTGTGGGTCTGTAGTTTGTGAAGTGTGTCTGTTTTCAATAACGGTATCCTTACTGGAAGCCTGTTGAATGATACTATGTAGAACCTTCTATGTACTGCTGACATGGTCTTTATTGTTTTCTGGTACTTTCTTAAAAGAATTCTTCTAACATTTTCTCATCATATGAGTGAACTTTGTTTTACATTTCTTGGATTTATTTTCCATCTCCTTCGTTCATCATTTATTGGATTCTCTATGTCATGTATTCTTCTCCTTGGATGCATTTTTTAAGCCCTTTGTCATCCATTAAACATCTTTATATTTCACTTTTTCTCGTATTTATAAATGAGTTCCCAGTCATCTGATTGTACCTCAATAACTAGTTTTTCCAGGGACTGCTCTGTTTTGACTCATATGTGTTGACATCTATCTGTTGTCTATTTTAATGTTTCTGTGTTTTTTATTGTAAATAGTAAAAAAACTAAAACAAACAGACATGAAATCACTGATATCATTGACTAATACATCACTTACTTTGATATTATCTATAACATGTGTAAATAAATTATGACCCTCCAAACGACCCCCAGGAGGCCCGGCTGTTGTGTGTGTGTGTGTGTGTGTGTGTGTGTGTGTGTGTGTGTGTGTGTGTGTGTGTGTGTGTGTGTGGGGGTGTGTGTGTGTTTGGGCCTGGTTATAGGAGAAGTGAGGATGGAGCAGCCATTTACTGGTAAAACTAACTCACTAACATCTTGGTGAAAATAGAATATATGTTTTTTTCAAATTAAAGTGACAATGAAAGTGAGAACAGGAGTTCCCCCCTCACCTCCAGAGTGAACATAAGTCATGTCTGTATATTACATCCATCATCCATCCATCCATCCATCCATCCATCATCCATCATCCATGATGTGATCCAGCAAACATGTCCAAGCAGTAGTGTTGTGTTGTTGCTTCTCATTGTCAATAGAACCATGAGAAAGTATGAGAGTGACTGATACGCTTGTATGATCACTGGACCTTTTGAAAGCAGTCAGACTCTCATACTGTACCAGTAGCATCTGTGTCATTCACAACCCGTCTCCATCTTAACTGGACTTTCTGTGTACACATATGATTTTGTGTTTTCATCTGTGGACTGGTGGCTAGTGAGTGTGTTGCCTTCAGTGGCAAAGGGAAATAAAACCTCTGCATGAAGAGGAATCATGGAGCCTCCCCCTTCTCAGCTCCAAGTGTCCAAATCTGAACAGCTGGTCTGGGCTCTGAGTGGAAGCTGAGGTGGTCATGTGCCTGGGCCTCCAGACTAATCCACTCCACTCCAAGTCCAAGTCCGAGTGTAAAACTCAGTCTCAGTCTCAGTCTCAGTCTCAGTCTCTATCTTTGTCCACTCTCTCTCTCTCTCTCTCTCTCTCTCTCTCTCGCTCTCTCGCTCTCTCTCACGGTGCAACCTCAGCTCCGCCCACTGCTCCCAGAGTCCAGATCCATATTTCACTTTCTCTTGTATATTTAATTGTACACTCATAGTGACAGGGCGTCTTTTCCTTTATAAATGAGTTCCCACTCATCCGATTGTACCTCAATAACTAGTTTATCCAGGGATTCCTCTCTTCTGACTCATTTGTAATGATATCCATCTGTTGTCTCTTTTAATCTTTCTGTGTTTTTTATTGGAAATAGTAAAAAAACAAACAGACATGAAATCACTGATATCATTGACTAATAAGCCCTTGTACGTTTTCTTCATTTGACTTTTATTTGCTGATTGTTTCATCTGAATGTTTAATCTGTTCCACCTCTTTAAGCTACATCAATAACCAATGTAATACGCCCCCTGGATTTGGTCACCACAGTCACACGGTCAAAGAGCAAGTCAGCCTCGCTGCTGCCCCCTGCTGGCCGCGCCCCATCACTATCTGTCAAATCCTGTTACAGATTGCTCTGGTGTCTGTGGGAAAAAACTTGATACTGAGCAAGATGACTATTGCAGCAACACGTCATCAGTAGGATAAAACTAAGCTGTCTCTTGATGGTCTACGACAGGGTGTCCAAACTGGGTCAGAGAGTGCTGGTGTCCTGCATGTTTTAGTTCTCTGCCTGCTTCAGCATACCTGAATCTAATGATGACGTCATCACCAAGGTTGTGAAAAAGAACAATAATGAGCCTTTCATCACAAAGTGGATGGGAGAGGCACCGGATGGAGATCAACGGAGATCAAAGCCGGAGGAAATCTTGGATCTGAGCATCTCCATGGCAAAAGGCACTGATCTCCTTTGATCTGATAGGAGATCAGCACTGGAGCCATGGAGACGCTCAGATCAAAGGAAATCAGCTTTGTAGAGTTGTAATGTGCTCGTACTCATCCTTACATTTTTCTAGAAATTTGTCTTCAATCACCTTTTCTCTATTTACACTCTCTACTTGAACTTTTACCTGTTTATTTATTTCATATTTTCCAAATATCATGATTTTGGTTTGACCTAGATTTAATGAATTAGATTTCATTTCTCTGAATGTATCTAGTATGTCGTTGAAGAGTTTTTCTAGGATTTGGGAGAATTGTGTGTCTGTAGTTTGTGAAGTGTGTCTGTTTTCAATAACGGTATCCTTACTGGAAGCCTGTTGAATGATACTATGTAGAACCTTCTATGTACTGCTGACATGGTCTTTATTGTTTTCTGGTACTTTCTTAAAAGAATTCTTCTTACATTTTCTCAGCATATGCGTGAACTTTGTTTTACATTTCTTGGATTTATTTTCCATCTCCTTCGTTCATCATTTATTGGATTCTCTATGTCATGTATTCTTCTCCTTGGATGCATTTTTTAAGCCCTTTGTCATCCATTAAACATCTTTATATTTCACTTTTTCTCGTATTTATAAATGAGTTCCCAGTCATCTGATTGTACCTCAATAACTAGTTTTTCCAGGGACTGCTCTGTTTTGACTCATTTTTGTTGACATCTATCTGTTGTCTGTTTTAATGTTTCTGTGGTTTTTATTGTAAATAGTAAAAAAACTAAAACAAACAGACATGAAATCACTGATATCATTGACTAATACATCACTTACTTTGATATTATCTATAACATGTGTAAATAAATTATGACCCTCCAAACGACCCCCAGGAGGCCCGGCTGTTGTGTGTGTGTGTGTGTGTGTGTGTGTGTGTGTGTGTGTGTGTGTGTGTGTGTGTGTGGGGGTGTGTGTGTGTTTGGGCCTGGTTATAGGAGAAGTGAGGATGGAGCAGCCATTTACTGGTAAAACTAACTCACTAACATCTTGGTGAAAATAGAATATATGTTTTTTTCAAATTAAAGTGACAATGAAAGTGAGAACAGGAGTTCCCCCCTCACCTCTGAAGTGAACATAAGTCATGTCTGTATATTACATCCATCATCCATCCATCCATCCATCCATCCATCCATCCATCCATCATCCATCATCCATGATGTGATCCAGCAAACATGTCCAAGCAGTAGTGTTGTGTTGTTGCTTCTCATTGTCAATAGAACCATGAGAAAGTATGAGAGTGACTGATACGCTTGTATGATCACTGGACCTTTTGAAAGCAGTCAGACTCTCATACTGTACCAGTAGCATCTGTGTCATTCACAACCCGTCTCCATCTTAACTGGACTTTTTGTGTACACATATGATTTTGTGTTTTCATCTGTGGACTGGTGGCTAGTGAGTGTGTTGCCTTCAGTGGCAAAGGGAAATAAAACCTCTGCATTAACAGGAAACATGGAGCCTCCCCCTTCTAAGCTCCAAGTGTCCAAATCTGAACAGCTGGTCTGGGCTCTGAGTGGAAGCTGAGGTGGTCATGTGCCTGGGCCTCCAGACTAATCCACTCCACTCCAAGTCCAAGTCCGAGTGTAAAACTCAGTCTCAGTCTCTATCTTGGTCCACTCTCTCTCTCTCTCTCTCTCTCTCTCTCTCTCTCTCTCACTCTCTCTCACGGTGCAACCTCAGCTCCGCCCACTTCTCCCAGAGTCCAGATCCATATTTCACTTTCTCTTGTATTGTTTGATTGTACACTCATAGTGACAGGGCGTCTTTTCCTTTATAAATGAGTTCCCAGTCATCCGATTGTACCTCAATAACTAGTTTATCCAGGGATTCCTCTCTTCTGACTCATTTGTAATGATATCCATCTGTTGTCTCTTTTAATCTTTCTGTGGTTTTTATTGGAAATAGTAAAAAAACAAACAGACATGAAATCACTGATATCATTGACTAATAAGCCCTTGTACGTTTTCTTCATTTGACTTTTATTTGCTGATTGTTTCATCTGAATGTTTAATCTGTTCCACCTCTTTAAGCTACATCAATAACCAATGTAATACGCCCCCTGGATTTGGTCACCACAGTCACACGGTCAAAGAGCAAGTCAGCCTCGCTGCTGGCCCCTGCTGGCCGCGCCCCGTCACTATCTGTCAAATCCTGTTACAGAGTGCTCTGATGTCTGTGGGAAAAAACTTGAAACTGAGCAAGATGACTATTGCAGCAACACGTCATCAGTAGGATAAAACTAAGCTGTCTCTTGATGGTCTACGACAGGGTGTCCAAACTGGGTCAGCGAGTGCTGGTGTCCTGCATGTTTTAGTTCTCTGCCTGCTTCATCATACCTGAATCTAATGATGACGTCATCACCAAGGTTGTGAAAAAGAACAATAATGAGCCTTTCATCACAAAGTGGATGGGAGAGGCACCGGATGGAGATCAACGGAGATCAAAGCCGGAGGAAATCTTGGATCTGAGCATCTCCATGGCAAAAGGCCCTGATCTCCTTTGATCTGATAGGAGATCAGCACTGGAGCCATGGAGACGCTCAGATCAAAGGAAATCAGCTTTGTAGAGTTGTAATGTGCTCGTACTCATCCTTACATTTTTCTAGAAATTTGTCTTCAATCACCTTTTCTCTATTTACACTCTCTACTTGAGCCTTTACCTGTTTATTTATTTCATATTTTCCAAATATCATGATTTTTGTTTGACCTAGATTTAATGAATTAGATTTCATTTCTCTGAATGTATCTAGTATGTCGTTGAAGAGTTTTTCTAGGATTTGGGAGAATTGTGGGTCTGTAGTTTGTGAAGTGTGTCTGTTTTCAATAACGGTATCCTTACTGGAAGCCTGTTGAATGATACTATGTAGAACCTTCTATGTACTGCTGACATGGTCTTTATTGTTTTCTGGTACTTTCTTAAAAGAATTCTTCTAACATTTTCTCATCATATGAGTGAACTTTGTTTTACATTTCTTGGATTTATTTTCCATCTCCTTCGTTCATCATTTATTGGATTCTCTATGTCATGTATTCTTCTCCTTGGATGCATTTTTTAAGCCCTTTGTCATCCATTAAACATCTTTATATTTCACTTTTTCTCGTATTTATAAATGAGTTCCCAGTCATCTGATTGTACCTCAATAACTAGTTTTTCCAGGGACTGCTCTGTTTTGACTCATATGTGTTGACATCTATCTGTTGTCTGTTTTAATGTTTCTGTGTTTTTTATTGTAAATAGTAAAAAAACTAAAACAAACAGACATGAAATCACTGATATCATTGACTAATACATCACTTACTTTGATATTATCTATAACATGTGTAAATAAATTATGACCCTCCAAACGACCCCCAGGAGGCCCGGCTGTTGTGTGTGTGTGTGTGTGTGTGTGTGTGTGTGTGTGTGGGGGGGGGGGGGGGGTGTGTGTGTGTTTGGGCCTGGTTATAGGAGAAGTGAGGATGGAGCAGCCATTTACTGGTAAAACTAACTCACTAACATCTTGGTGAAAATAGAATATATGTTTTTTTCAAATTAAAGTGACAATGAAAGTGAGAACAGGAGTTCCCCCCTCACCTCCAGAGTGAACATAAGTCATGTCTGTATATTACATCCATCATCCATCAATCCATCCATCCATCCATCATCCATCATCCATGATGTGATCCAGCAAACATGTCCAAGCAGTAGTGTTGTGTTGTTGCTTCTCATTGTCAATAGAACCATGAGAAAGTATGAGAGTGACTGATACGCTTGTATGATCACTGGACCTTTTGAAAGCAGTCAGACTCTCATACTGTACCAGTAGCATCTGTGTCATTCACAACCCGTCTCCATCTTAACTGGACTTTCTGTGTACACATATGATTTTGTGTTTTCATCTGTGGACTGGTGGCTAGTGAGTGTGTTGCCTTCAGTGGCAAAGGGAAATAAAACCTCTGCATGAAGAGGAATCATGGAGCCTCCCCCTTCTCAGCTCCAAGTGTCCAAATCTGAACAGCTGGTCTGGGCTCTGAGTGGAAGCTGAGGTGGTCATGTGCCTGGGCCTCCAGACTAATCCACTCCACTCCAAGTCCAAGTCCGAGTGTAAAACTCAGTCTCAGTCTCAGTCTCTATCTTTGTCCACTCTCTCTCTCTCTCTCTCTCTCTCTCTCTCGCTCTCTCGCTCTCTCTCACGGTGCAACCTCAGCTCCGCCCACTACTCCCAGAGTCCAGATCCATATTTCACTTTCTCTTGTATATTTAATTGTACACTCATAGTGACAGGGCGTCTTTTCCTTTATAAATGAGTTCCCACTCATCCGATTGTACCTCAATAACTAGTTTATCCAGGGATTCCTCTCTTCTGACTCATTTGTAATGATATCCATCTGTTGTCTCTTTTAATCTTTCTGTGTTTTTTATTGGAAATAGTAAAAAAACAAACAGACATGAAATCACTGATATCATTGACTAATAAGCCCTTGTACGTTTTCTTCATTTGACTTTTATTTGCTGATTGTTTCATCTGAATGTTTAATCTGTTCCACCTCTTTAAGCTACATCAATAACCAATGTAATACGCCCCCTGGATTTGGTCACCACAGTCACACGGTCAAAGAGCAAGTCAGCCTCGCTGCTGCCCCCTGCTGGCCGCGCCCCATCACTATCTGTCAAATCCTGTTACAGATTGCTCTGGTGTCTGTGGGAAAAAACTTGATACTGAGCAAGATGACTATTGCAGCAACACGTCATCAGTAGGATAAAACTAAGCTGTCTCTTGATGGTCTACGACAGGGTGTCCAAACTGGGTCAGAGAGTGCTGGTGTCCTGCATGTTTTAGTTCTCTGCCTGCTTCAGCATACCTGAATCTAATGATGACGTCATCACCAAGGTTGTGAAAAAGAACAATAATGAGCCTTTCATCACAAAGTGGATGGGAGAGGCACCGGATGGAGATCAACGGAGATCAAAGCCGGAGGAAATCTTGGATCTGAGCATCTCCATGGCAAAAGGCACTGATCTCCTTTGATCTGATAGGAGATCAGCACTGGAGCCATGGAGACGCTCAGATCAAAGGAAATCAGCTTTGTAGAGTTGTAATGTGCTCGTACTCATCCTTACATTTTTCTAGAAATTTGTCTTCAATCACCTTTTCTCTATTTACACTCTCTACTTGAACCTTTACCTGTTTATTTATTTCATATTTTCCAAATATCATGATTTTGGTTTGACCTAGATTTAATGAATTAGATTTCATTTCTCTGACTGTATCTAGTATGTCGTTGAAGAGTTTTTCTAGGATTTGGGAGAATTGTGGGTCTGTAGTTTGTGAAGTGTGTCTGTTTTCAATAACGGTATCCTTACTGGAAGCCTGTTGAATGATACTATGTAGAACCTTCTATGTACTGCTGACATGGTCTTTATTGTTTTCTGGTACTTTCTTAAAAGAATTCTTCTTACATTTTCTCAGCATATGAGTGAACTTTGTTTTACATTTCTTGGATTTATTTTCCATCTCCTTCGTTCATCATTTATTGGATTCTCTATGTCATGTATTCTTCTCCTTGGATGCATTTTTTAAGCCCTTTGTCATCCATTAAACATCTTTATATTTCACTTTTTCTCGTATTTATAAATGAGTTCCCAGTCATCTGATTGTACCTCAATAACTAGTTTTTCCAGGGACTGCTCTGTTTTGACTCATTTTTGTTGACATCTATCTGTTGTCTGTTTTAATGTTTCTGTGGATTTTATTGTAAATAGTAAAAAAACTAAAACAAACAGACATGAAATCACTGATATCATTGACTAATACATCACTTACTTTGATATTATCTATAACATGTGTAAATAAATTATGACCCTCCAAACGACCCCCAGGAGGCCCGGCTGTTGTGTGTGTGTGTGTGTGTGTGTGTGTGTGTGTGTGTGTGTGTGTGTGTGTGTGTGTGTGGGGGTGTGTGTGTGTTTGGGCCTGGTTATAGGAGAAGTGAGGATGGAGCAGCCATTTACTGGTAAAACTAACTCACTAACATCTTGGTGAAAATAGAATATATGTTTTTTTCAAATTAAAGTGACAATGAAAGTGAGAACAGGAGTTCCCCCCTCACCTCCAGAGTGAACATAAGTCATGTCTGTATATTACATCCATCATCCATCATCCATCCATCCATCCATCCATCCATCCATCCATCATCCATCATCCATGATGTGATCCAGCAAACATGTCCAAGCAGTAGTGTTGTGTTGTTGCTTCTCATTGTCAATAGAACCATGAGAAAGTATGAGAGTGACTGATACGCTTGTATGATCACTGGACCTTTTGAAAGCAGTCAGACTCTCATACTGTACCAGTAGCATCTGTGTCATTCACAACCCGTCTCCATCTTAACTGGACTTTTTGTGTACACATATGATTTTGTGTTTTCATCTGTGGACTGGTGGCTAGTGAGTGTGTTGCCTTCAGTGGCAAAGGGAAATAAAACCTCTGCATTAACAGGAAACATGGAGCCTCCCCCTTCTAAGCTCCAAGTGTCCAAATCTGAACAGCTGCTCTGGGCTCTGAGTGGAAGCTGAGGTGGTCATGTGCCTGGGCCTCCAGACTAATCCACTCCACTCCAAGTCCAAGTCCGAGGGTAAAACTCAGTCTCAGTCTCTATCTTGGTCCACTCTCTCTCTCTCTCTCTCTCTCTCTCTCTCTCTCTCTCTCTCTCTCTCGCTCTCTCTCACGGTGCAACCTCAGCTCCGCCCACTTCTCCCAGAGTCCAGATCCATATTTCACTTTCTCTTGTATTGTTTGATTGTACACTCATAGTGACAGGGCGTCTTTTCCTTTATAAATGAGTTCCCAGTCATCCGATTGTACCTCAATAACTAGTTTATCCAGGGATTCCTCTCTTCTGACTCATTTGTAATGATATCCATCTGTTGTCTCTTTTAATCTTTCTGTGGTTTTTATTGGAAATAGTAAAAAAACAAACAGACATGAAATCACTGATATCATTGACTAATAAGCCCTTGTACGTTTTCTTCATTTGACTTTTATTTGCTGATTGTTTCATCTGAATGTTTAATCTGTTCCACCTCTTTAAGCTACATCAATAACCAATGTAATACGCCCCCTGGATTTGGTCACCACAGTCACACGGTCAAAGAGCAAGTCAGCCTCGCTGCTGGCCCCTGCTGGCCGCGCCCCGTCACTATCTGTCAAATCCTGTTACAGAGTGCTCTGATGTCTGTGGGAAAAAACTTGAAACTGAGCAAGATGACTATTGCAGCAACACGTCATCAGTAGGATAAAACTAAGCTGTCTCTTGATGGTCTACGACAGGGTGTCCAAACTGGGTCAGCGAGTGCTGGTGTCCTGCATGTTTTAGTTCTCTGCCTGCTTCATCATACCTGAATCTAATGATGACGTCATCACCAAGGTTGTGAAAAAGAACAATAATGAGCCTTTCATCACAAAGTGGATGGGAGAGGCACCGGATGGAGATCAACGGAGATCAAAGCCGGAGGAAATCTTGGATCTGAGCATCTCCATGGCAAAAGGCCCTGATCTCCTTTGATCTGATAGGAGATCAGCACTGGAGCCATGGAGACGCTCAGATCAAAGGAAATCAGCTTTGTAGAGTTGTAATGTGCTCGTACTCATCCTTACATTTTTCTAGAAATTTGTCTTCAATCACCTTTTCTCTATTTACACTCTCTACTTGAACCTTTACCTGTTTATTTATTTCATATTTTCCAAATATCATGATTTTTGTTTGACCTAGATTTAATGAATTAGATTTCATTTCTCTGAATGTATCTAGTATGTCGTTGAAGAGTTTTTCTAGGATTTGGGAGAATTGTGGGTCTGTAGTTTGTGAAGTGTGTCTGTTTTCAATAACGGTATCCTTACTGGAAGCCTGTTGAATGATACTATGTAGAACCTTCTATGTACTGCTGACATGGTCTTTATTGTTTTCTGGTACTTTCTTAAAAGAATTCTTCTAACATTTTCTCATCATATGAGTGAACTTTGTTTTACATTTCTTGGATTTATTTTCCATCTCCTTCGTTCATCATTTATTGGATTCTCTATGTCATGTATTCTTCTCCTTGGATGCATTTTTTAAGCCCTTTGTCATCCATTAAACATCTTTATATTTCACTTTTTCTCGTATTTATAAATGAGTTCCCAGTCATCTGATTGTACCTCAATAACTAGTTTTTCCAGGGACTGCTCTGTTTTGACTCATATGTGTTGACATCTATCTGTTGTCTGTTTTAATGTTTCTGTGTTTTTTATTGTAAATAGTAAAAAAACTAAAACAAACAGACATGAAATCACTGATATCATTGACTAATACATCACTTACTTTGATATTATCTATAACATGTGTAAATAAATTATGACCCTCCAAACGACCCCCAGGAGGCCCGGCTGTTGTGTGTGTGTGTGTGTGTGTGTGTGTGTGTGTGTGTGGGGGGGGTGTGTGTGTTTGGGCCTGGTTATAGGAGAAGTGAGGATGGAGCAGCCATTTACTGGTAAAACTAACTCACTAACATCTTGGTGAAAATAGAATATATGTTTTTTTCAAATTAAAGTGACAATGAAAGTGAGAACAGGAGTTCCCCCCTCACCTCCAGAGTGAACATAAGTCATGTCTGTATATTACATCCATCATCCATCAATCCATCCATCCATCCATCATCCATCATCCATGATGTGATCCAGCAAACATGTCCAAGCAGTAGTGTTGTGTTGTTGCTTCTCATTGTCAATAGAACCATGAGAAAGTATGAGAGTGACTGATACGCTTGTATGATCACTGGACCTTTTGAAAGCAGTCAGACTCTCATACTGTACCAGTAGCATCTGTGTCATTCACAACCCGTCTCCATCTTAACTGGACTTTTTGTGTACACATATGATTTTGTGTTTTCATCTGTGGACTGGTGGCTAGTGAGTGTGTTGCCTTCAGTGGCAAAGGGAAATAAAACCTCTGCATTAACAGGAAACATGGAGCCTCCCCCTTCTAAGCTCCAAGTGTCCAAATCTGAACAGCTGGTCTGGGCTCTGAGTGGAAGCTGAGGTGGTCATGTGCCTGGGCCTCCAGACTAATCCACTCCACTCCAAGTCCAAGTCCGAGTGTAAAACTCAGTCTCAGTCTCTATCTTGGTCCACTCTCTCTCTCTCTCTCTCTCTCTCTCTCTCTCTCTCACTCTCTCTCACGGTGCAACCTCAGCTCCGCCCACTTCTCCCAGAGTCCAGATCCATATTTCACTTTCTCTTGTATTGTTTGATTGTACACTCATAGTGACAGGGCGTCTTTTCCTTTATAAATGAGTTCCCAGTCATCCGATTGTACCTCAATAACTAGTTTATCCAGGGATTCCTCTCTTCTGACTCATTTGTAATGATATCCATCTGTTGTCTCTTTTAATCTTTCTGTGGTTTTTATTGGAAATAGTAAAAAAACAAACAGACATGAAATCACTGATATCATTGACTAATAAGCCCTTGTACGTTTTCTTCATTTGACTTTTATTTGCTGATTGTTTCATCTGAATGTTTAATCTGTTCCACCTCTTTAAGCTACATCAATAACCAATGTAATACGCCCCCTGGATTTGGTCACCACAGTCACACGGTCAAAGAGCAAGTCAGCCTCGCTGCTGGCCCCTGCTGGCCGCGCCCCGTCACTATCTGTCAAATCCTGTTACAGAGTGCTCTGATGTCTGTGGGAAAAAACTTGAAACTGAGCAAGATGACTATTGCAGCAACACGTCATCAGTAGGATAAAACTAAGCTGTCTCTTGATGGTCTACGACAGGGTGTCCAAACTGGGTCAGCGAGTGCTGGTGTCCTGCATGTTTTAGTTCTCTGCCTGCTTCATCATACCTGAATCTAATGATGACGTCATCACCAAGGTTGTGAAAAAGAACAATAATGAGCCTTTCATCACAAAGTGGATGGGAGAGGCACCGGATGGAGATCAACGGAGATCAAAGCCGGAGGAAATCTTGGATCTGAGCATCTCCATGGCAAAAGGCCCTGATCTCCTTTGATCTGATAGGAGATCAGCACTGGAGCCATGGAGACGCTCAGATCAAAGGAAATCAGCTTTGTAGAGTTGTAATGTGCTCGTACTCATCCTTACATTTTTCTAGAAATTTGTCTTCAATCACCTTTTCTCTATTTACACTCTCTACTTGAGCCTTTACCTGTTTATTTATTTCATATTTTCCAAATATCATGATTTTTGTTTGACCTAGATTTAATGAATTAGATTTCATTTCTCTGAATGTATCTAGTATGTCGTTGAAGAGTTTTTCTAGGATTTGGGAGAATTGTGGGTCTGTAGTTTGTGAAGTGTGTCTGTTTTCAATAACGGTATCCTTACTGGAAGCCTGTTGAATGATACTATGTAGAACCTTCTATGTACTGCTGACATGGTCTTTATTGTTTTCTGGTACTTTCTTAAAAGAATTCTTCTAACATTTTCTCATCATATGAGTGAACTTTGTTTTACATTTCTTGGATTTATTTTCCATCTCCTTCGTTCATCATTTATTGGATTCTCTATGTCATGTATTCTTCTCCTTGGATGCATTTTTTAAGCCCTTTGTCATCCATTAAACATCTTTATATTTCACTTTTTCTCGTATTTATAAATGAGTTCCCAGTCATCTGATTGTACCTCAATAACTAGTTTTTCCAGGGACTGCTCTGTTTTGACTCATATGTGTTGACATCTATCTGTTGTCTGTTTTAATGTTTCTGTGTTTTTTATTGTAAATAGTAAAAAAACTAAAACAAACAGACATGAAATCACTGATATCATTGACTAATAAATCACTTACTTTGATATTATCTATAACATGTGTAAATAAATTATGACCCTCCAAACGACCCCCAGGAGGCCCGGCTGTTGTGTGTGTGTGTGTGTGTGTGTGTGTGTGTGTGGGGGGGGGGGGGGGGGGGGGGTGTGTGTGTTTGGGCCTGGTTATAGGAGAAGTGAGGATGGAGCAGCCATTTACTGGTAAAACTAACTCACTAACATCTTGGTGAAAATAGAATATATGTTTTTTTCAAATTAAAGTGACAATGAAAGTGAGAACAGGAGTTCCCCCCTCACCTCCAGAGTGAACATAAGTCATGTCTGTATATTACATCCATCATCCATCAATCCATCCATCCATCCATCATCCATCATCCATGATGTGATCCAGCAAACATGTCCAAGCAGTAGTGTTGTGTTGTTGCTTCTCATTGTCAATAGAACCATGAGAAAGTATGAGAGTGACTGATACGCTTGTATGATCACTGGACCTTTTGAAAGCAGTCAGACTCTCATACTGTACCAGTAGCATCTGTGTCATTCACAACCCGTCTCCATCTTAACTGGACTTTCTGTGTACACATATGATTTTGTGTTTTCATCTGTGGACTGGTGGCTAGTGAGTGTGTTGCCTTCAGTGGCAAAGGGAAATAAAACCTCTGCATGAAGAGGAATCATGGAGCCTCCCCCTTCTCAGCTCCAAGTGTCCAAATCTGAACAGCTGGTCTGGGCTCTGAGTGGAAGCTGAGGTGGTCATGTGCCTGGGCCTCCAGACTAATCCACTCCACTCCAAGTCCAAGTCCGAGTGTAAAACTCAGTCTCAGTCTCAGTCTCTATCTTTGTCCACTCTCTCTCTCTCTCTC
This sequence comes from Lipophrys pholis, assembly GCF_963383615.2. Classification (NCBI taxonomy): domain Eukaryota; kingdom Metazoa; phylum Chordata; class Actinopteri; order Blenniiformes; family Blenniidae; genus Lipophrys; species Lipophrys pholis. Next base: position 2,296,597 of record NW_028292149.1, read on the forward strand.
TCTCTCTCTCTCTCTCTCTCTCTCGCTCTCTCTCACGGTGCAACCTCAGCTCCGCCCACTGCTCCCAGAGTCCAGATCCATATTTCACTTTCTCTTGTATTGTTTGATTGTACACTCATAGTGACAGGGCGTCTTTTCCTTTATAAATGAGTTCCCAGTCATCCGATTGTACCTCAATAACTAGTTTATCCAGGGATTCCTCTCTTCTGACTCATTTGTAATGATATCCATCTGTTGTCTCTTTTAATCTTTCTGTGGTTTTTATTGGAAATAGTAAAAAAACAAACAGACATGAAATCACTGATATCATTGACTAATAAGCCCTTGTACGTTTTCTTCATTTGACTTTTATTTGCTGATTGTTTCATCTGAATGTTTAATCTGTTCCACCTCTTTAAGCTACATCAATAACCAATGTAATACGCCCCCTGGATTTGGTCACCACAGTCACACGGTCAAAGAGCAAGTCAGCCTCGCTGCTGGCCCCTGCTGGCCGCGCCCCGTCACTATCTGTCAAATCCTGTTACAGAGTGCTCTGATGTCTGTGGGAAAAAACTTGAAACTGAGCAAGATGACTATTGCAGCAACACGTCATCAGTAGGATAAAACTAAGCTGTCTCTTGATGGTCTACGACAGGGTGTCCAAACTGGGTCAGAGAGTGCTGGTGTCCTGCATGTTTTAGTTCTCTGCCTGCTTCATCATACCTGAATCTAATGATGACGTCATCACCAAGGTTGTGAAAAAGAACAATAATGAGCCTTTCATCACAAAGTGGATGGGAGAGGCACCGGATGGAGATCAACGGAGATCAAAGCCGGAGGAAATCTTGGATCTGAGCATCTCCATGGCAAAAGGCCCTGATCTCCTTTGATCTGATAGGAGATCAGCACTGGAGCCATGGAGACGCTCAGATCAAAGGAAATCAGCTTTGTAGAGTTGTAATGTGCTCGTACTCATCCTTACATTTTTCTAGAAATTTGTCTTCAATCACCTTTTCTCTATTTACACTCTCTACTTGAACCTTTACCTGTTTATTTATTTCATATTTTCCAAATATCATGATTTTTGTTTGACCTAGATTTAATGAATTAGATTTCATTTCTCTGAATGTATCTAGTATGTCGTTGAAGAGTTTTTCTAGGATTTGGGAGAATTGTGGGTCTGTAGTTTGTGAAGTGTGTCTGTTTTCAATAACGGTATCCTTACTGGAAGCCTGTTGAATGATACTATGTAGAACCTTCCATGTACTGCTGACATGGTCTTTATTGTTTTCTGGTACTTTCTTAAAAGAATTCTTCTAACATTTTCTCATCATATGAGTGAACTTTGTTTTACATTTCTTGGATTTATTTTCCATCTCCTTCGTTCATCATTTATTGGATTCTCTATGTCATGTATTCTTCTCCTTGGATGCATTTTTTAAGCCCTTTGTCATCCATTAAACATCTTTATATTTCACTTTTTCTCGTATTTATAAATGAGTTCCCAGTCATCTGATTGTACCTCAATAACTAGTTTTTCCAGGGACTGCTCTGTTTTGACTCATATGTGTTGACATCTATCTGTTGTCTGTTTTAATGTTTCTGTGTTTTTTATTGTAAATAGTAAAAAAACTAAAACAAACAGACATGAAATCACTGATATCATTGACTAATACATCACTTACTTTGATATTATCTATAACATGTGTAAATAAATTATGACCCTCCAAACGACCCCCAGGAGGCCCGGCTGTTGTGTGTGTGTGTGTGTGTGTGTGTGTGTGTGTGTGTGTGTGTGTGTGGGGGTGTGTGTGTGTTTGGGCCTGGTTATAGGAGAAGTGAGGATGGAGCAGCCATTTACTGGTAAAACTAACTCACTAACATCTTGGTGAAAATAGAATATATGTTTTTTTCAAATTAAAGTGACAATGAAAATGAGAACAGGAGTTCCCCCCTCACCTCCAGAGTGAACATAAGTCATGTCTGTATATTACATCCATCATCCATCAATCCATCCATCCATCCATCATCCATCATCCATGATGTGATCCAGCAAACATGTCCAAGCAGTAGTGTTGTGTTGTTGCTTCTCATTGTCAATAGAACCATGAGAAAGTATGAGAGTGACTGATACGCTTGTATGATCACTGGACCTTTTGAAAGCAGTCAGACTCTCATACTGTACCAGTAGCATCTGTGTCATTCACAACCCGTCTCCATCTTAACTGGACTTTCTGTGTACACATATGATTTTGTGTTTTCATCTGTGGACTGGTGGCTAGTGAGTGTGTTGCCTTCAGTGGCAAAGGGAAATAAAACCTCTGCATGAAGAGGAATCATGGAGCCTCCCCCTTCTCAGCTCCAAGTGTCCAAATCTGAACAGCTGGTCTGGGCTCTGAGTGGAAGCTGAGGTGGTCATGTGCCTGGGCCTCCAGACTAATCCACTCCACTCCAAGTCCAAGTCCGAGTGTAAAACTCAGTCTCAGTCTCAGTCTCTATCTTTGTCCACTCTCTCTCTCTCTCTCTCTCTCTCTCTCTCTCTCTCTCTCTCTCGCTCTCTCTCACGGTGCAACCTCAGCTCCGCCCACTGCTCCCAGAGTCCAGATCCATATTTCACTTTCTCTTGTATTGTTTGATTGTACACTCATAGTGACAGGGCGTCTTTTCCTTTATAAATGAGTTCCCAGTCATCCGATTGTACCTCAATAACTAGTTTATCCAGGGATTCCTCTCTTCTGACTCATTTGTAATGATATCCATCTGTTGTCTCTTTTAATCTTTCTGTGGTTTTTATTGGAAATAGTAAAAAAACAAACAGACATGAAATCACTGATATCATTGACTAATAAGCCCTTGTACGTTTTCTTCATTTGACTTTTATTTGCTGATTGTTTCATCTGAATGTTTAATCTGTTCCACCTCTTTAAGCTACATCAATAACCAATGTAATACGCCCCCTGGATTTGGTCACCACAGTCACACGGTCAAAGAGCAAGTCAGCCTCGCTGCTGGCCCCTGCTGGCCGCGCCCCGTCACTATCTGTCAAATCCTGTTACAGAGTGCTCTGATGTCTGTGGGAAAAAACTTGAAACTGAGCAAGATGACTATTGCAGCAACACGTCATCAGTAGGATAAAACTAAGCTGTCTCTTGATGGTCTACGACAGGGTGTCCAAACTGGGTCAGAGAGTGCTGGTGTCCTGCATGTTTTAGTTCTCTGCCTGCTTCATCATACCTGAATCTAATGATGACGTCATCACCAAGGTTGTGAAAAAGAACAATAATGAGCCTTTCATCACAAAGTGGATGGGAGAGGCACCGGATGGAGATCAACGGAGATCAAAGCCGGAGGAAATCTTGGATCTGAGCATCTCCATGGCAAAAGGCCCTGATCTCCTTTGATCTGATAGGAGATCAGCACTGGAGCCATGGAGACGCTCAGATCAAAGGAAATCAGCTTTGTAGAGTTGTAATGTGCTCGTACTCATCCTTACATTTTTCTAGAAATTTGTCTTCAATCACCTTTTCTCTATTTACACTCTCTACTTGAACCTTTACCTGTTTATTTATTTCATATTTTCCAAATATCATGATTTTTGTTTGACCTAGATTTAATGAATTAGATTTCATTTCTCTGAATGTATCTAGTATGTCGTTGAAGAGTTTTTCTAGGATTTGGGAGAATTGTGGGTCTGTAGTTTGTGAAGTGTGTCTGTTTTCAATAACGGTATCCTTACTGGAAGCCTGTTGAATGATACTATGTAGAACCTTCCATGTACTGCTGACATGGTCTTTATTGTTTTCTGGTACTTTCTTAAAAGAATTCTTCTAACATTTTCTCATCATATGAGTGAACTTTGTTTTACATTTCTTGGATTTATTTTCCATCTCCTTCGTTCATCATTTATTGGATTCTCTATGTCATGTATTCTTCTCCTTGGATGCATTTTTTAAGCCCTTTGTCATCCATTAAACATCTTTATATTTCACTTTTTCTCGTATTTATAAATGAGTTCCCAGTCATCTGATTGTACCTCAATAACTAGTTTTTCCAGGGACTGCTCTGTTTTGACTCATTTGTGTTGACATCTATCTGTTGTCTGTTTTAATGTTTCTGTGTTTTTTATTGTAAATAGTAAAAAAACTAAAACAAACAGACATGAAATCACTGATATCATTGACTAATACATCACTTACTTTGATATTATCTATAACATGTGTAAATAAATTATGACCCTCCAAACGACCCCCAGGAGGCCCGGCTGTTGTGTGTGTGTGTGTGTGTGTGTGTGTGTGGGGGGGGGGGGGGGGGGGGGGGGGTGTTTGGGCCTGGTTATAGCAGAAGTGAGGATGGAGCAGCCATTTACTGGTAAAACTAACTCACTAACATCTTGGTGAAAATAGAATATATGTTTTTTTCAAATTAAAGTGACAATGAAAGTGAGAACAGGAGTTCCCCCCTCACCTCCAGAGTGAACATAAGTCATGTCTGTATATTACATCCATCATCCATCCATCCATCCATCCATCCATCATCCATCATCCATGATGTGATCCAGCAAACATGTCCAAGCAGTAGTGTTGTGTTGTTGCTTCTCATTGTCAATAGAACCATGAGAAAGTATGAGAGTGACTGATACGCTTGTATGATCACTGGACCTTTTGAAAGCAGTCAGACTCTCATACTGTACCAGTAGCATCTGTGTCATTCACAACCCGTCTCCATCTTAACTGGACTTTCTGTGTACACATATGATTTTGTGTTTTCATCTGTGGACTGGTGGCTAGTGAGTGTGTTGCCTTCAGTGGCAAAGGGAAATAAAACCTCTGCATGAAGAGGAATCATGGAGCCTCCCCCTTCTCAGCTCCAAGTGTCCAAATCTGAACAGCTGGTCTGGGCTCTGAGTGGAAGCTGAGGTGGTCATGTGCCTGGGCCTCCAGACTAATCCACTCCACTCCAAGTCCAAGTCCGAGTGTAAAACTCAGTCTCAGTCTCAGTCTCAGTCTCAGTCTCTATCTTTGTCCACTCTCTCTCTCTCTCTCTCTCTCTCTCTCTCGCTCTCTCGCTCTCTCTCACGGTGCAACCTCAGCTCCGCCCACTGCTCCCAGAGTCCAGATCCATATTTCACTTTCTCTTGTATATTTAATTGTACACTCATAGTGACAGGGCGTCTTTTCCTTTATAAATGAGTTCCCACTCATCCGATTGTACCTCAATAACTAGTTTATCCAGGGATTCCTCTCTTCTGACTCATTTGTAATGATATCCATCTGTTGTCTCTTTTAATCTTTCTGTGTTTTTTATTGGAAATAGTAAAAAAACAAACAGACATGAAATCACTGATATCATTGACTAATAAGCCCTTGTACGTTTTCTTCATTTGACTTTTATTTGCTGATTGTTTCATCTGAATGTTTAATCTGTTCCACCTCTTTAAGCTACATCAATAACCAATGTAATACGCCCCCTGGATTTGGTCACCACAGTCACACGGTCAAAGAGCAAGTCAGCCTCGCTGCTGCCCCCTGCTGGCCGCGCCCCATCACTATCTGTCAAATCCTGTTACAGATTGCTCTGGTGTCTGTGGGAAAAAACTTGATACTGAGCAAGATGACTATTGCAGCAACACGTCATCAGTAGGATAAAACTAAGCTGTCTCTTGATGGTCTACGACAGGGTGTCCAAACTGGGTCAGAGAGTGCTGGTGTCCTGCATGTTTTAGTTCTCTGCCTGCTTCAGCATACCTGAATCTAATGATGACGTCATCACCAAGGTTGTGAAAAAGAACAATAATGAGCCTTTCATCACAAAGTGGATGGGAGAGGCACCGGATGGAGATCAACGGAGATCAAAGCCGGAGGAAATCTTGGATCTGAGCATCTCCATGGCAAAAGGCACTGATCTCCTTTGATCTGATAGGAGATCAGCACTGGAGCCATGGAGACGCTCAGATCAAAGGAAATCAGCTTTGTAGAGTTGTAATGTGCTCGTACTCATCCTTACATTTTTCTAGAAATTTGTCTTCAATCACCTTTTCTCTATTTACACTCTCTACTTGAACCTTTACCTGTTTATTTATTTCATATTTTCCAAATATCATGATTTTGGTTTGACCTAGATTTAATGAATTAGATTTCATTTCTCTGAATGTATCTAGTATGTCGTTGAAGAGTTTTTCTAGGATTTGGGAGAATTGTGGGTCTGTAGTTTGTGAAGTGTGTCTGTTTTCAATAACGGTATCCTTACTGGAAGCCTGTTGAATGATACTATGTAGAACCTTCTATGTACTGCTGACATGGTCTTTATTGTTTTCTGGTACTTTCTTAAAAGAATTCTTCTTACATTTTCTCAGCATATGAGTGAACTTTGTTTTACATTTCTTGGATTTATTTTCCATCTCCTTCGTTCATCATTTATTGGATTCTCTATGTCATGTATTCTTCTCCTTGGATGCATTTTTTAAGCCCTTTGTCATCCATTAAACATCTTTATATTTCACTTTTTCTCGTATTTATAAATGAGTTCCCAGTCATCTGATTGTACCTCAATAACTAGTTTTTCCAGGGACTGCTCTGTTTTGACTCATTTTTGTTGACATCTATCTGTTGTCTGTTTTAATGTTTCTGTGGATTTTATTGTAAATAGTAAAAAAACTAAAACAAACAGACATGAAATCACTGATATCATTGACTAATACATCACTTACTTTGATATTATCTATAACATGTGTAAATAAATTATGACCCTCCAAACGACCCCCAGGAGGCCCGGCTGTTGTGTGTGTGTGTGTGTGTGTGTGTGTGTGTGTGTGTGTGTGTGTGTGTGTGGGGGTGTGTGTGTGTTTGGGCCTGGTTATAGGAGAAGTGAGGATGGAGCAGCCATTTACTGGTAAAACTAACTCACTAACATCTTGGTGAAAATAGAATATATGTTTTTTTCAAATTAAAGTGATAATGAAAGTGAGAACAGGAGTTCCCCCCTCACCTCCAGAGTGAACATAAGTCATGTCTGTATATTACATCCATCATCCATCATCCATCCATCCATCCATCCATCCATCCATCCATCATCCATCATCCATGATGTGATCCAGCAAACATGTCCAAGCAGTAGTGTTGTGTTGTTGCTTCTCATTGTCAATAGAACCATGAGAAAGTATGAGAGTGACTGATACGCTTGTATGATCACTGGACCTTTTGAAAGCAGTCAGACTCTCATACTGTACCAGTAGCATCTGTGTCATTCACAACCCGTCTCCATCTTAACTGGACTTTTTGTGTACACATATGATTTTGTGTTTTCATCTGTGGACTGGTGGCTAGTGAGTGTGTTGCCTTCAGTGGCAAAGGGAAATAAAACCTCTGCATTAACAGGAAACATGGAGCCTCCCCCTTCTAAGCTCCAAGTGTCCAAATCTGAACAGCTGGTCTGGGCTCTGAGTGGAAGCTGAGGTGGTCATGTGCCTGGGCCTCCAGACTAATCCACTCCACTCCAAGTCCAAGTCCGAGTGTAAAACTCAGTCTCAGTCTCAGTCTCTATCTTTGTCCACTCTCTCTCTCTCTCTCTCTCTCTCTCTCTCTCTCTCTCTCTCTCTCTCTCTCTCGCTCTCTCTCACGGTGCAACCTCAGCTCCGCCCACTGCTCCCAGAGTCCAGATCCATATTTCACTTTCTCTTGTATTGTTTGATTGTACACTCATAGTGACAGGGCGTCTTTTCCTTTATAAATGAGTTCCCAGTCATCCGATTGTACCTCAATAACTAGTTTATCCAGGGATTCCTCTCTTCTGACTCATTTGTAATGATATCCATCTGTTGTCTCTTTTAATCTTTCTGTGGTTTTTATTGGAAATAGTAAAAAAACAAACAGACATGAAATCACTGATATCATTGACTAATAAGCCCTTGTACGTTTTCTTCATTTGACTTTTATTTGCTGATTGTTTCATCTGAATGTTTAATCTGTTCCACCTCTTTAAGCTACATCAATAACCAATGTAATACGCCCCCTGGATTTGGTCACCACAGTCACACGGTCAAAGAGCAAGTCAGCCTCGCTGCTGGCCCCTGCTGGCCGCGCCCCGTCACTATCTGTCAAATCCTGTTACAGAGTGCTCTGATGTCTGTGGGAAAAAACTTGAAACTGAGCAAGATGACTATTGCAGCAACACGTCATCAGTAGGATAAAACTAAGCTGTCTCTTGATGGTCTACGACAGGGTGTCCAAACTGGGTCAGAGAGTGCTGGTGTCCTGCATGTTTTAGTTCTCTGCCTGCTTCATCATACCTGAATCTAATGATGACGTCATCACCAAGGTTGTGAAAAAGAACAATAATGAGCCTTTCATCACAAAGTGGATGGGAGAGGCACCGGATGGAGATCAACGGAGATCAAAGCCGGAGGAAATCTTGGATCTGAGCATCTCCATGGCAAAAGGCCCTGATCTCCTTTGATCTGATAGGAGATCAGCACTGGAGCCATGGAGACGCTCAGATCAAAGGAAATCAGCTTTGTAGAGTTGTAATGTGCTCGTACTCATCCTTACATTTTTCTAGAAATTTGTCTTCAATCACCTTTTCTCTATTTACACTCTCTACTTGAACCTTTACCTGTTTATTTATTTCATATTTTCCAAATATCATGATTTTTGTTTGACCTAGATTTAATGAATTAGATTTCATTTCTCTGAATGTATCTAGTATGTCGTTGAAGAGTTTTTCTAGGATTTGGGAGAATTGTGGGTCTGTAGTTTGTGAAGTGTGTCTGTTTTCAATAACGGTATCCTTACTGGAAGCCTGTTGAATGATACTATGTAGAACCTTCCATGTACTTCTGACATGGTCTTTATTGTTTTCTGGTACTTTCTTAAAAGAATTCTTCTAACATTTTCTCATCATATGAGTGAACTTTGTTTTACATTTCTTGGATTTATTTTCCATCTCCTTCGTTCATCATTTATTGGATTCTCTATGTCATGTATTCTTCTCCTTGGATGCATTTTTTAAGCCCTTTGTCATCCATTAAACATCTTTATATTTCACTTTTTCTCGTATTTATAAATGAGTTCCCAGTCATCTGATTGTACCTCAATAACTAGTTTTTCCAGGGACTGCTCTGTTTTGACTCATTTGTGTTGACATCTATCTGTTGTCTGTTTTAATGTTTCTGTGTTTTTTATTGTAAATAGTAAAAAAACTAAAACAAACAGACATGAAATCACTGATATCATTGACTAATACATCACTTACTTTGATATTATCTATAACATGTGTAAATAAATTATGACCCTCCAAACGACCCCCAGGAGGCCCGGCTGTTGTGTGTGTGTGTGTGTGTGTGTGTGTGGGGGGGGGGGGGGGGGGGGGGGGGGGGGGGGTGTTTGGGCCTGGTTATAGGAGAAGTGAGGATGGAGCAGCCATTTACTGGTAAAACTAACTCACTAACATCTTGGTGAAAATAGAATATATGTTTTTTTCAAATTAAAGTGACAATGAAAGTGAGAACAGGAGTTCCCCCCTCACCTCCAGAGTGAACATAAGTCATGTCTGTATATTACATCCATCATCCATCCATCCATCCATCCATCCATCATCCATCATCCATGATGTGATCCAGCAAACATGTCCAAGCAGTAGTGTTGTGTTGTTGCTTCTCATTGTCAATAGAACCATGAGAAAGTATGAGAGTGACTGATACGCTTGTATGATCACTGGACCTTTTGAAAGCAGTCAGACTCTCATACTGTACCAGTAGCATCTGTGTCATTCACAACCCGTCTCCATCTTAACTGGACTTTCTGTGTACACATATGATTTTGTGTTTTCATCTGTGGACTGGTGGCTAGTGAGTGTGTTGCCTTCAGTGGCAAAGGGAAATAAAACCTCTGCATGAAGAGGAATCATGGAGCCTCCCCCTTCTCAGCTCCAAGTGTCCAAATCTGAACAGCTGGTCTGGGCTCTGAGTGGAAGCTGAGGTGGTCATGTGCCTGGGCCTCCAGACTAATCCACTCCACTCCAAGTCCAAGTCCGAGTGTAAAACTCAGTCTCAGTCTCAGTCTCTATCTTTGTCCACTCTCTCTCTCTCTCTCTCTCTCTCTCTCTCTCTCTCTCGCTCTCTCGCTCTCTCTCACGGTGCAACCTCAGCTCCGCCCACTGCTCCCAGAGTCCAGATCCATATTTCACTTTCTCTTGTATATTTAATTGTACACTCATAGTGACAGGGCGTCTTTTCCTTTATAAATGAGTTCCCACTCATCCGATTGTACCTCAATAACTAGTTTATCCAGGGATTCCTCTCTTCTGACTCATTTGTAATGATATCCATCTGTTGTCTCTTTTAATCTTTCTGTGTTTTTTATTGGAAATAGTAAAAAAACAAACAGACATGAAATCACTGATATCATTGACTAATAAGCCCTTGTACGTTTTCTTCATTTGACTTTTATTTGCTGATTGTTTCATCTGAATGTTTAATCTGTTCCACCTCTTTAAGCTACATCAATAACCAATGTAATACGCCCCCTGGATTTGGTCACCACAGTCACACGGTCAAAGAGCAAGTCAGCCTCGCTGCTGCCCCCTGCTGGCCGCGCCCCATCACTATCTGTCAAATCCTGTTACAGATTGCTCTGGTGTCTGTGGGAAAAAACTTGATACTGAGCAAGATGACTATTGCAGCAACACGTCATCAGTAGGATAAAACTAAGCTGTCTCTTGATGGTCTACGACAGGGTGTCCAAACTGGGTCAGAGAGTGCTGGTGTCCTGCATGTTTTAGTTCTCTGCCTGCTTCAGCATACCTGAATCTAATGATGACGTCATCACCAAGGTTGTGAAAAAGAACAATAATGAGCCTTTCATCACAAAGTGGATGGGAGAGGCACCGGATGGAGATCAACGGAGATCAAAGCCGGAGGAAATCTTGGATCTGAGCATCTCCATGGCAAAAGGCACTGATCTCCTTTGATCTGATAGGAGATCAGCACTGGAGCCATGGAGACGCTCAGATCAAAGGAAATCAGCTTTGTAGAGTTGTAATGTGCTCGTACTCATCCTTACATTTTTCTAGAAATTTGTCTTCAATCACCTTTTCTCTATTTACACTCTCTACTTGAACCTTTACCTGTTTATTTATTTCATATTTTCCAAATATCATGATTTTGGTTTGACCTAGATTTAATGAATTAGATTTCATTTCTCTGAATGTATCTAGTATGTCGTTGAAGAGTTTTTCTAGGATTTGGGAGAATTGTGTGTCTGTAGTTTGTGAAGTGTGTCTGTTTTCAATAACGGTATCCTTACTGGAAGCCTGTTGAATGATACTATGTAGAACCTTCTATGTACTGCTGACATGGTCTTTATTGTTTTCTGGTACTTTCTTAAAAGAATTCTTCTTACATTTTCTCAGCATATGCGTGAACTTTGTTTTACATTTCTTGGATTTATTTTCCATCTCCTTCGTTCATCATTTATTGGATTCTCTATGTCATGTATTCTTCTCCTTGGATGCATTTTTTAAGCCCTTTGTCATCCATTAAACATCTTTATATTTCACTTTTTCTCGTATTTATAAATGAGTTCCCAGTCATCTGATTGTACCTCAATAACTAGTTTTTCCAGGGACTGCTCTGTTTTGACTCATTTTTGTTGACATCTATCTGTTGTCTGTTTTAATGTTTCTGTGGTTTTTATTGTAAATAGTAAAAAAACTAAAACAAACAGACATGAAATCACTGATATCATTGACTAATACATCACTTACTTTGATATTATCTATAACATGTGTAAATAAATTATGACCCTCCAAACGACCCCCAGGAGGCCCGGCTGTTGTGTGTGTGTGTGTGTGTGTGTGTGTGTGTGTGTGTGTGTGTGTGTGTGTGTGTGGGGGTGTGTGTGTGTTTGGGCCTGGTTATAGGAGAAGTGAGGATGGAGCAGCCATTTACTGGTAAAACTAACTCACTAACATCTTGGTGAAAATAGAATATATGTTTTTTTCAAATTAAAGTGACAATGAAAGTGAGAACAGGAGTTCCCCCCTCACCTCCAGAGTGAACATAAGTCATGTCTGTATATTACATCCATCATCCATCCATCCATCCATCCATCCATCCATCCATCCATCATCCATCATCCATGATGTGATCCAGCAAACATGTCCAAGCAGTAGTGTTGTGTTGTTGCTTCTCATTGTCAATAGAACCATGAGAAAGTATGAGAGTGACTGATACGCTTGTATGATCACTGGACCTTTTGAAAGCAGTCAGACTCTCATACTGTACCAGTAGCATCTGTGTCATTCACAACCCGTCTCCATCTTAACTGGACTTTTTGTGTACACATATGATTTTGTGTTTTCATCTGTGGACTGGTGGCTAGTGAGTGTGTTGCCTTCAGTGGCAAAGGGAAATAAAACCTCTGCATTAACAGGAAACATGGAGCCTCCCCCTTCTAAGCTCCAAGTGTCCAAATCTGAACAGCTGGTCTGGGCTCTGAGTGGAAGCTGAGGTGGTCATGTGCCTGGGCCTCCAGACTAATCCACTCCACTCCAAGTCCAAGTCCGAGTGTAAAACTCAGTCTCAGTCTCTATCTTGGTCCACTCTCTCTCTCTCTCTCTCTCTCTCTCTCTCTCTCTCTCTCTCTCTCTCTCTCACTCTGTCTCACGGTGCAACCTCAGCTCCGCCCACTTCTCCCAGAGTCCAGATCCATATTTCACTTTCTCTTGTATTGTTTGATTGTACACTCATAGTGACAGGGCGTCTTTTCCTTTATAAATGAGTTCCCAGTCATCCGATTGTACCTCAATAACTAGTTTATCCAGGGATTCCTCTCTTCTGACTCATTTGTAATGATATCCATCTGTTGTCTCTTTGAATCTTTCTGTGGTTTTTATTGGAAATAGTAAAAAAACAAACAGACATGAAATCACTGATATCATTGACTAATAAGCCCTTGTACGTTTTCTTCATTTGACTTTTATTTGCTGATTGTTTCATCTGAATGTTTAATCTGTTCCACCTCTTTAAGCTACATCAATAACCAATGTAATACGCCCCCTGGATTTGGTCACCACAGTCACACGGTCAAAGAGCAAGTCAGCCTCGCTGCTGGCCCCTGCTGGCCGCGCCCCGTCACTATCTGTCAAATCCTGTTACAGAGTGCTCTGATGTCTGTGGGAAAAAACTTGAAACTGAGCAAGATGACTATTGCAGCAACACGTCATCAGTAGGATAAAACTAAGCTGTCTCTTGATGGTCTACGACAGGGTGTCCAAACTGGGTCAGCGAGTGCTGGTGTCCTGCATGTTTTAGTTCTCTGCCTGCTTCATCATACCTGAATCTAATGATGACGTCATCACCAAGGTTGTGAAAAAGAACAATAATGAGCCTTTCATCACAAAGTGGATGGGAGAGGCACCGGATGGAGATCAACGGAGATCAAAGCCGGAGGAAATCTTGGATCTGAGCATCTCCATGGCAAAAGGCCCTGATCTCCTTTGATCTGATAGGAGATCAGCACTGGAGCCATGGAGACGCTCAGATCAAAGGAAATCAGCTTTGTAGAGTTGTAATGTGCTCGTACTCATCCTTACATTTTTCTAGAAATTTGTCTTCAATCACCTTTTCTCTATTTACACTCTCTACTTGAGCCTTTACCTGTTTATTTATTTCATATTTTCCAAATATCATGATTTTTGTTTGACCTAGATTTAATGAATTAGATTTCATTTCTCTGAATGTATCTAGTATGTCGTTGAAGAGTTTTTCTAGGATTTGGGAGAATTGTGGGTCTGTAGTTTGTGAAGTGTGTCTGTTTTCAATAACGGTATCCTTACTGGAAGCCTGTTGAATGATACTATGTAGAACCTTCTATGTACTGCTGACATGGTCTTTATTGTTTTCTGGTACTTTCTTAAAAGAATTCTTCTAACATTTTCTCATCATATGAGTGAACTTTGTTTTACATTTCTTGGATTTATTTTCCATCTCCTTCGTTCATCATTTATTGGATTCTCTATGTCATGTATTCTTCTCCTTGGATGCATTTTTTAAGCCCTTTGTCATCCATTAAACATCTTTATATTTCACTTTTTCTCGTATTTATAAATGAGTTCCCAGTCATCTGATTGTACCTCAATAACTAGTTTTTCCAGGGACTGCTCTGTTTTGACTCATATGTGTTGACATCTATCTGTTGTCTGTTTTAATGTTTCTGTGTTTTTTATTGTAAATAGTAAAAAAACTAAAACAAACAGACATGAAATCACTGATATCATTGACTAATACATCACTTACTTTGATATTATCTATAACATGTGTAAATAAATTATGACCCTCCAAACGACCCCCAGGAGGCCCGGCTGTTGTGTGTGTGTGTGTGTGTGTGTGTGTGTGTGTGTGTGTGTGTGTGTGTGTGTGGGGGGGTGTGTGTGTGTTTGGGCCTGGTTATAGGAGAAGTGAGGATGGAGCAGCCATTTACTGGTAAAACTAACTCACTAACATCTTGGTGAAAATAGAATATATGTTTTTTTCAAATTAAAGTGACAATGAAAGTGAGAACAGGAGTTCCCCCCTCACCTCCAGAGTGAACATAAGTCATGTCTGTATATTACATCCATCATCCATCAATCCATCCATCCATCCATCATCCATCATCCATGATGTGATCCAGCAAACATGTCCAAGCAGTAGTGTTGTGTTGTTGCTTCTCATTGTCAATAGAACCATGAGAAAGTATGAGAGTGACTGATACGCTTGTATGATCACTGGACCTTTTGAAAGCAGTCAGACTCTCATACTGTACCAGTAGCATCTGTGTCATTCACAACCCGTCTCCATCTTAACTGGACTTTCTGTGTACACATATGATTTTGTGTTTTCATCTGTGGACTGGTGGCTAGTGAGTGTGTTGCCTTCAGTGGCAAAGGGAAATAAAACCTCTGCATGAAGAGGAATCATGGAGCCTCCCCCTTCTCAGCTCCAAGTGTCCAAATCTGAACAGCTGGTCTGGGCTCTGAGTGGAAGCTGAGGTGGTCATGTGCCTGGGCCTCCAGACTAATCCACTCCACTCCAAGTCCAAGTCCGAGTGTAAAACTCAGTCTCAGTCTCAGTCTCTATCTTTGTCCACTCTCTCTCTCTCTCTCTCTCTCTCTCTCTCTCGCTCTCTCGCTCTCTCTCACGGTGCAACCTCAGCTCCGCCCACTACTCCCAGAGTCCAGATCCATATTTCACTTTCTCTTGTATATTTAATTGTACACTCATAGTGACAGGGCGTCTTTTCCTTTATAAATGAGTTCCCACTCATCCGATTGTACCTCAATAACTAGTTTATCCAGGGATTCCTCTCTTCTGACTCATTTGTAATGATATCCATCTGTTGTCTCTTTTAATCTTTCTGTGTTTTTTATTGGAAATAGTACAAAAACAAACAGACATGAAATCACTGATATCATTGACTAATAAGCCCTTGTACGTTTTCTTCATTTGACTTTTATTTGCTGATTGTTTCATCTGAATGTTTAATCTGTTCCACTACTTTAAGCTACATCAATAACCAATGTAATACGCCCCCTGGATTTGGTCACCACAGTCACACGGTCAAAGAGCAAGTCAGCCTCGCTGCTGCCCCCTGCTGGCCGCGCCCCATCACTATCTGTCAAATCCTGTTACAGATTGCTCTGGTGTCTGTGGGAAAAAACTTGATACTGAGCAAGATGACTATTGCAGCAACACGTCATCAGTAGGATAAAACTAAGCTGTCTCTTGATGGTCTACGACAGGGTGTCCAAACTGGGTCAGAGAGTGCTGGTGTCCTGCATGTTTTAGTTCTCTGCCTGCTTCAGCATACCTGAATCTAATGATGACGTCATCACCAAGGTTGTGAAAAAGAACAATAATGAGCCTTTCATCACAAAGTGGATGGGAGAGGCACCGGATGGAGATCAACGGAGATCAAAGCCGGAGGAAATCTTGGATCTGAGCATCTCCATGGCAAAAGGCACTGATCTCCTTTGATCTGATAGGAGATCAGCACTGGAGCCATGGAGACGCTCAGATCAAAGGAAATCAGCTTTGTAGAGTTGTAATGTGCTCGTACTCATCCTTACATTTTTCTAGAAATTTGTCTTCAATCACCTTTTCTCTATTTACACTCTCTACTTGAACCTTTACCTGTTTATTTATTTCATATTTTCCAAATATCATGATTTTGGTTTGACCTAGATTTAATGAATTAGATTTCATTTCTCTGACTGTATCTAGTATGTCGTTGAAGAGTTTTTCTAGGATTTGGGAGAATTGTGGGTCTGTAGTTTGTGTAGTGTGTCTGTTTTCAATAACGGTATCCTTACTGGAAGCCTGTTGAATGATACTATGTAGAACCTTCTATGTACTGCTGACATGGTCTTTATTGTTTTCTGGTACTTTCTTAAAAGAATTCTTCTTACATTTTCTCAGCATATGAGTGAACTTTGTTTTACATTTCTTGGATTTATTTTCCATCTCCTTCGTTCATCATTTATTGGATTCTCTATGTCATGTATTCTTCTCCTTGGATGCATTTTTTAAGCCCTTTGTCATCCATTAAACATCTTTATATTTCACTTTTTCTCGTATTTATAAATGAGTTCCCAGTCATCTGATTGTACCTCAATAACTAGTTTTTCCAGGGACTGCTCTGTTTTGACTCATTTTTGTTGACATCTATCTGTTGTCTGTTTTAATGTTTCTGTGGATTTTATTGTAAATAGTAAAAAAACTAAAACAAACAGACATGAAATCACTGATATCATTGACTAATACATCACTTACTTTGATATTATCTATAACATGTGTAAATAAATTATGACCCTCCAAACGACCCCCAGGAGGCCCGGCTGTTGTGTGTGTGTGTGTGTGTGTGTGTGTGTGTGTGTGTGTGTGTGTGTGTGTGGGGGTGTGTGTGTGTTTGGGCCTGGTTATAGGAGAAGTGAGGATGGAGCAGCCATTTACTGGTAAAACTAACTCACTAACATCTTGGTGAAAATAGAATATATGTTTTTTTCAAATTAAAGTGACAATGAAAGTGAGAACAGGAGTTCCCCCCTCACCTCCAGAGTGAACATAAGTCATGTCTGTATATTACATCCATCATCCATCATCCATCCATCCATCCATCCATCCATCCATCCATCATCCATCATCCATGATGTGATCCAGCAAACATGTCCAAGCAGTAGTGTTGTGTTGTTGCTTCTCATTGTCAATAGAACCATGAGAAAGTATGAGAGTGACTGATACGCTTGTATGATCACTGGACCTTTTGAAAGCAGTCAGACTCTCATACTGTACCAGTAGCATCTGTGTCATTCACAACCCGTCTCCATCTTAACTGGACTTTTTGTGTACACATATGATTTTGTGTTTTCATCTGTGGACTGGTGGCTAGTGAGTGTGTTGCCTTCAGTGGCAAAGGGAAATAAAACCTCTGCATTAACAGGAAACATGGAGCCTCCCCCTTCTAAGCTCCAAGTGTCCAAATCTGAACAGCTGCTCTGGGCTCTGAGTGGAAGCTGAGGTGGTCATGTGCCTGGGCCTCCAGACTAATCCACTCCACTCCAAGTCCAAGTCCGAGGGTAAAACTCAGTCTCAGTCTCTATCTTGGTCCACTCTCTCTCTCTCTCTCTCTCTCTCTCTCTCTCTCTCTCTCTCTCTCTCTGTCTCGCTCTCTCTCACGGTGCAACCTCAGCTCCGCCCACTTCTCCCAGAGTCCAGATCCATATTTCACTTTCTCTTGTATTGTTTGATTGTACACTCATAGTGACAGGGCGTCTTTTCCTTTATAAATGAGTTCCCAGTCATCCGATTGTACCTCAATAACTAGTTTATCCAGGGATTCCTCTCTTCTGACTCATTTGTAATGATATCCATCTGTTGTCTCTTTTAATCTTTCTGTGGTTTTTATTGGAAATAGTAAAAAAACAAACAGACATGAAATCACTGATATCATTGACTAATAAGCCCTTGTACGTTTTCTTCATTTGACTTTTATTTGCTGATTGTTTCATCTGAATGTTTAATCTGTTCCACCTCTTTAAGCTACATCAATAACCAATGTAATACGCCCCCTGGATTTGGTCACCACAGTCACACGGTCAAAGAGCAAGTCAGCCTCGCTGCTGGCCCCTGCTGGCCGCGCCCCGTCACTATCTGTCAAATCCTGTTACAGAGTGCTCTGATGTCTGTGGGAAAAAACTTGAAACTGAGCAAGATGACTATTGCAGCAACACGTCATCAGTAGGATAAAACTAAGCTGTCTCTTGATGGTCTACGACAGGGTGTCCAAACTGGGTCAGCGAGTGCTGGTGTCCTGCATGTTTTAGTTCTCTGCCTGCTTCATCATACCTGAATCTAATGATGACGTCATCACCAAGGTTGTGAAAAAGAACAATAATGAGCCTTTCATCACAAAGTGGATGGGAGAGGCACCGGATGGAGATCAACGGAGATCAAAGCCGGAGGAAATCTTGGATCTGAGCATCTCCATGGCAAAAGGCCCTGATCTCCTTTGATCTGATAGGAGATCAGCACTGGAGCCATGGAGACGCTCAGATCAAAGGAAATCAGCTTTGTAGAGTTGTAATGTGCTCGTACTCATCCTTACATTTTTCTAGAAATTTGTCTTCAATCACCTTTTCTCTATTTACACTCTCTACTTGAGCCTTTACCTGTTTATTTATTTCATATTTTCCAAATATCATGATTTTTGTTTGACCTAGATTTAATGAATTAGATTTCATTTCTCTGAATGTATCTAGTATGTCGTTGAAGAGTTTTTCTAGGATTTGGGAGAATTGTGGGTCTGTAGTTTGTGAAGTGTGTCTGTTTTCAATAACGGTATCCTTACTGGAAGCCTGTTGAATGATACTATGTAGAACCTTCTATGTACTGCTGACATGGTCTTTATTGTTTTCTGGTACTTTCTTAAAAGAATTCTTCTAACATTTTCTCATCATATGAGTGAACTTTGTTTTACATTTCTTGGATTTATTTTCCATCTCCTTCGTTCATCATTTATTGGATTCTCTATGTCATGTATTCTTCTCCTTGGATGCATTTTTTAAGCCCTTTGTCATCCATTAAACATCTTTATATTTCACTTTTTCTCGTATTTATAAATGAGTTCCCAGTCATCTGATTGTACCTCAATAACTAGTTTTTCCAGGGACTGCTCTGTTTTGACTCATATGTGTTGACATCTATCTGTTGTCTGTTTTAATGTTTCTGTGTTTTTTATTGTAAATAGTAAAAAAACTAAAACAAACAGACATGAAATCACTGATATCATTGACTAATACATCACTTACTTTGATATTATCTATAACATGTGTAAATAAATTATGACCCTCCAAACGACCCCCAGGAGGCCCGGCTGTTGTGTGTGTGTGTGTGTGTGTGTGTGTGTGTGTGTGTGTGTGTGTGTGTGTGTGTGGGGGGGGGTGTGTGTGTGTTTGGGCCTGGTTATAGGAGAAGTGAGGATGGAGCAGCCATTTACTGGTAAAACTAACTCACTAACATCTTGGTGAAAATAGAATATATGTTTTTTTCAAATTAAAGTGACAATGAAAGTGAGAACAGGAGTTCCCCCCTCACCTCCAGAGTGAACATAAGTCATGTCTGTATATTACATCCATCATCCATCAATCCATCCATCCATCCATCATCCATCATCCATGATGTGATCCAGCAAACATGTCCAAGCAGTAGTGTTGTGTTGTTGCTTCTCATTGTCAATAGAACCATGAGAAAGTATGAGAGTGACTGATACGCTTGTATGATCACTGGACCTTTTGAAAGCAGTCAGACTCTCATACTGTACCAGTAGCATCTGTGTCATTCACAACCCGTCTCCATCTTAACTGGACTTTCTGTGTACACATATGATTTTGTGTTTTCATCTGTGGACTGGTGGCTAGTGAGTGTGTTGCCTTCAGTGGCAAAGGGAAATAAAACCTCTGCATGAAGAGGAATCATGGAGCCTCCCCCTTCTCAGCTCCAAGTGTCCAAATCTGAACAGCTGGTCTGGGCTCTGAGTGGAAGCTGAGGTGGTCATGTGCCTGGGCCTCCAGACTAATCCACTCCACTCCAAGTCCAAGTCCGAGTGTAAAACTCAGTCTCAGTCTCAGTCTCTATCTTTGTCCACTCTCTCTCTCTCTCTCTCTCTCTCTCTCTCGCTCTCTCGCTCTCTCTCACGGTGCAACCTCAGCTCCGCCCACTGCTCCCAGAGTCCAGATCCATATTTCACTTTCTCTTGTATATTTAATTGTACACTCATAGTGACAGGGCGTCTTTTCCTTTATAAATGAGTTCCCACTCATCCGATTGTACCTCAATAACTAGTTTATCCAGGGATTCCTCTCTTCTGACTCATTTGTAATGATATCCATCTGTTGTCTCTTTTAATCTTTCTGTGTTTTTTATTGGAAATAGTAAAAAAACAAACAGACATGAAATCACTGATATCATTGACTAATAAGCCCTTGTACGTTTTCTTCATTTGACTTTTATTTGCTGATTGTTTCATCTGAATGTTTAATCTGTTCCACCTCTTTAAGCTACATCAATAACCAATGTAATACGCCCCCTGGATTTGGTCACCACAGTCACACGGTCAAAGAGCAAGTCAGCCTCGCTGCTGCCCCCTGCTGGCCGCGCCCCATCACTATCTGTCAAATCCTGTTACAGATTGCTCTGGTGTCTGTGGGAAAAAACTTGATACTGAGCAAGATGACTATTGCAGCAACACGTCATCAGTAGGATAAAACTAAGCTGTCTCTTGATGGTCTACGACAGGGTGTCCAAACTGGGTCAGAGAGTGCTGGTGTCCTGCATGTTTTAGTTCTCTGCCTGCTTCAGCATACCTGAATCTAATGATGACGTCATCACCAAGGTTGTGAAAAAGAACAATAATGAGCCTTTCATCACAAAGTGGATGGGAGAGGCACCGGATGGAGATCAACGGAGATCAAAGCCGGAGGAAATCTTGGATCTGAGCATCTCCATGGCAAAAGGCACTGATCTCCTTTGATCTGATAGGAGATCATTACTGGAGCCATGGAGACGCTCAGATCAAAGGAAATCAGCTTTGTAGAGTTGTAATGTGCTCGTACTCATCCTTACATTTTTCTAGAAATTTGTCTTCAATCACCTTTTCTCTATTTACACTCTCTACTTGAACCTTTACCTGTTTATTTATTTCATATTTTCCAAATATCATGATTTTGGTTTGACCTAGATTTAATGAATTAGATTTCATTTCTCTGAATGTATCTAGTATGTCGTTGAAGAGTTTTTCTAGGATTTGGGAGAATTGTGGGTCTGTAGTTTGTGAAGTGTGTCTGTTTTCAATAACGGTATCCTTACTGGAAGCCTGTTGAATGATACTATGTAGAACCTTCTATGTACTGCTGACATGGTCTTTATTGTTTTCTGGTACTTTCTTAAAAGAATTCTTCTTACATTTTCTCAGCATATGAGTGAACTTTGTTTTACATTTCTTGGATTTATTTTCCATCTCCTTCGTTCATCATTTATTGGATTCTCTATGTCATGTATTCTTCTCCTTGGATGCATTTTTTAAGCCCTTTGTCATCCATTAAACATCTTTATATTTCACTTTTTCTCGTATTTATGAATGAGTTCCCAGTCATCTGATTGTACCTCAATAACTAGTTTTTCCAGGGACTGCTCTGTTTTGACTCATTTTTGTTGACATCTATCTGTTGTCTGTTTTAATGTTTCTGTGGATTTTATTGTAAATAGTAAAAAAACTAAAACAAACAGACATGAAATCACTGATATCATTGACTAATACATCACTTACTTTGATATTATCTATAACATGTGTAAATAAATTATGACCCTCCAAACGACCCCCAGGAGGCCCGGCTGTTGTGTGTGTGTGTGTGTGTGTGTGTGTGTGTGTGTGTGTGTGTGTGTGTGTGTGTGTGTGGGGGTGTGTGTGTGTTTGGGCCTGGTTATAGGAGAAGTGAGGATGGAGCAGCCATTTACTGGTAAAACTAACTCACTAACATCTTGGTGAAAATAGAATATATGTTTTTTTCAAATTAAAGTGACAATGAAAGTGAGAACAGGAGTTCCCCCCTCACCTCCAGAGTGAACATAAGTCATGTCTGTATATTACATCCATCATCCATCAATCCATCCATCCATCCATCATCCATCATCCATGATGTGATCCAGCAAACATGTCCAAGCAGTAGTGTTGTGTTGTTGCTTCTCATTGTCAATAGAACCATGAGAAAGTATGAGAGTGACTGATACGCTTGTATGATCACTGGACCTTTTGAAAGCAGTCAGACTCTCATACTGTACCAGTAGCATCTGTGTCATTCACAACCCGTCTCCATCTTAACTGGACTTTCTGTGTACACATATGATTTTGTGTTTTCATCTGTGGACTGGTGGCTAGTGAGTGTGTTGCCTTCAGTGGCAAAGGGAAATAAAACCTCTGCATGAAGAGGAATCATGGAGCCTCCCCCTTCTCAGCTCCAAGTGTCCAAATCTGAACAGCTGGTCTGGGCTCTGAGTGGAAGCTGAGGTGGTCATGTGCCTGGGCCTCCAGACTAATCCACTCCACTCCAAGTCCAAGTCCGAGTGTAAAACTCAGTCTCAGTCTCAGTCTCTATCTTTGTCCACTCTCTCTCTCTCTCTCTCTCTCTCTCTCTCTCTCTCGCTCTCTCTCACGGTGCAACCTCAGCTCCGCCCACTGCTCCCAGAGTCCAGATCCATATTTCACTTTCTCTTGTATTGTTTGATTGTACACTCATAGTGACAGGGCGTCTTTTCCTTTATAAATGAGTTCCCAGTCATCCGATTGTACCTCAATAACTAGTTTATCCAGGGATTCCTCTCTTCTGACTCATTTGTAATGATATCCATCTGTTGTCTCTTTTAATCTTTCTGTGGTTTTTATTGGAAATAGTAAAAAAACAAACAGACATGAAATCACTGATATCATTGACTAATAAGCCCTTGTACGTTTTCTTCATTTGACTTTTATTTGCTGATTGTTTCATCTGAATGTTTAATCTGTTCCACCTCTTTAAGCTACATCAATAACCAATGTAATACGCCCCCTGGATTTGGTCACCACAGTCACACGGTCAAAGAGCAAGTCAGCCTCGCTGCTGGCCCCTGCTGGCCGCGCCCCGTCACTATCTGTCAAATCCTGTTACAGAGTGCTCTGATGTCTGTGGGAAAAAACTTGAAACTGAGCAAGATGACTATTGCAGCAACACGTCATCAGTAGGATAAAACTAAGCTGTCTCTTGATGGTCTACGACAGGGTGTCCAAACTGGGTCAGCGAGTGCTGGTGTCCTGCATGTTTTAGTTCTCTGCCTGCTTCATCATACCTGAATCTAATGATGACGTCATCACCAAGGTTGTGAAAAAGAACAATAATGAGCCTTTCATCACAAAGTGGATGGGAGAGGCACCGGATGGAGATCAACGGAGATCAAAGCCGGAGGAAATCTTGGATCTGAGCATCTCCATGGCAAAAGGCCCTGATCTCCTTTGATCTGATAGGAGATCAGCACTGGAGCCATGGAGACGCTCAGATCAAAGGAAATCAGCTTTGTAGAGTTGTAATGTGCTCGTACTCATCCTTACATTTTTCTAGAAATTTGTCTTCAATCACCTTTTCTCTATTTACACTCTCTACTTGAGCCTTTACCTGTTTATTTATTTCATATTTTCCAAATATCATGATTTTTGTTTGACCTAGATTTAATGAATTAGATTTCATTTCTCTGAATGTATCTAGTATGTCGTTGAAGAGTTTTTCTAGGATTTGGGAGAATTGTGGGTCTGTAGTTTGTGAAGTGTGTCTGTTTTCAATAACGGTATCCTTACTGGAAGCCTGTTGAATGATACTATGTAGAACCTTCTATGTACTGCTGACATGGTCTTTATTGTTTTCTGGTACTTTCTTAAAAGAATTCTTCTAACATTTTCTCATCATATGAGTGAACTTTGTTTTACATTTCTTGGATTTATTTTCCATCTCCTTCGTTCATCATTTATTGGATTCTCTATGTCATGTATTCTTCTCCTTGGATGCATTTTTTAAGCCCTTTGTCATCCATTAAACATCTTTATATTTCACTTTTTCTCGTATTTATAAATGAGTTCCCAGTCATCTGATTGTACCTCAATAACTAGTTTTTCCAGGGACTGCTCTGTTTTGACTCATATGTGTTGACATCTATCTGTTGTCTGTTTTAATGTTTCTGTGTTTTTTATTGTAAATAGTAAAAAAACTAAAACAAACAGACATGAAATCACTGATATCATTGACTAATACATCACTTACTTTGATATTATCTATAACATGTGTAAATAAATTATGACCCTCCAAACGACCCCCAGGAGGCCCGGCTGTTGTGTGTGTGTGTGTGTGTGTGTGTGTGTGTGTGTGTGTGTGTGTGTGGGGGGGGGGGTGTGTGTGTGTTTGGGCCTGGTTATAGGAGAAGTGAGGATGGAGCAGCCATTTACTGGTAAAACTAACTCACTAACATCTTGGTGAAAATAGAATATATGTTTTTTTCAAATTAAAGTGACAATGAAAGTGAGAACAGGAGTTCCCCCCTCACCTCCAGAGTGAACATAAGTCATGTCTGTATATTACATCCATCATCCATCAATCCATCCATCCATCCATCATCCATCATCCATGATGTGATCCAGCAAACATGTCCAAGCAGTAGTGTTGTGTTGTTGCTTCTCATTGTCAATAGAACCATGAGAAAGTATGAGAGTGACTGATACGCTTGTATGATCACTGGACCTTTTGAAAGCAGTCAGACTCTCATACTGTACCAGTAGCATCTGTGTCATTCACAACCCGTCTCCATCTTAACTGGACTTTCTGTGTACACATATGATTTTGTGTTTTCATCTGTGGACTGGTGGCTAGTGAGTGTGTTGCCTTCAGTGGCAAAGGGAAATAAAACCTCTGCATGAAGAGGAATCATGGAGCCTCCCCCTTCTCAGCTCCAAGTGTCCAAATCTGAACAGCTGGTCTGGGCTCTGAGTGGAAGCTGAGGTGGTCATGTGCCTGGGCCTCCAGACTAATCCACTCCACTCCAAGCCCAAGTCCGAGTGTAAAACTCAGTCTCAGTCTCAGTCTCTATCTTTGTCCACTCTCTCTCTCTCTCTCTCTCTCTCTCTCTCTCGCTCTCTCGCTCTCTCTCACGGTGCAACCTCAGCTCCGCCCACTGCTCCCAGAGTCCAGATCCATATTTCACTTTCTCTTGTATATTTAATTGTACACTCATAGTGACAGGGCGTCTTTTCCTTTATAAATGAGTTCCCAGTCATCCGATTGTACCTCAATAACTAGTTTATCCAGGGATTCCTCTCTTCTGACTCATTTGTAATGATATCCATCTGTTGTCTCTTTTAATCTTTCTGTGTTTTTTATTGGAAATAGTAAAAAAACAAACAGACATGAAATCACTGATATCATTGACTAATAAGCCCTTGTACGTTTTCTTCATTTGACTTTTATTTGCTGATTGTTTCATCTGAATGTTTAATCTGTTCCACCTCTTTAAGCTACATCAATAACCAATGTAATACGCCCCCTGGATTTGGTCACCACAGTCACACGGTCAAAGAGCAAGTCAGCCTCGCTGCTGCCCCCTGCTGGCCGCGCCCCATCACTATCTGTCAAATCCTGTTACAGATTGCTCTGGTGTCTGTGGGAAAAAACTTGATACTGAGCAAGATGACTATTGCAGCAACACGTCATCAGTAGGATAAAACTAAGCTGTCTCTTGATGGTCTACGACAGGGTGTCCAAACTGGGTCAGAGAGTGCTGGTGTCCTGCATGTTTTAGTTCTCTGCCTGCTTCAGCATACCTGAATCTAATGATGACGTCATCACCAAGGTTGTGAAAAAGAACAATAATGAGCCTTTCATCACAAAGTGGATGGGAGAGGCACCGGATGGAGATCAACGGAGATCAAAGCCGGAGGAAATCTTGGATCTGAGCATCTCCATGGCAAAAGGCACTGATCTCCTTTGATCTGATAGGAGATCAGCACTGGAGCCATGGAGACGCTCAGATCAAAGGAAATCAGCTTTGTAGAGTTGTAATGTGCTCGTACTCATCCTTACATTTTTCTAGAAATTTGTCTTCAATCACCTTTTCTCTATTTACACTCTCTACTTGAACCTTTACCTGTTTATTTATTTCATATTTTCCAAATATCATGATTTTGGTTTGACCTAGATTTAATGAATTAGATTTCATTTCTCTGAATGTATCTAGTATGTCGTTGAAGAGTTTTTCTAGGATTTGGGAGAATTGTGGGTCTGTAGTTTGTGAA
Organism: Lipophrys pholis; assembly: GCF_963383615.2. Classification (NCBI taxonomy): domain Eukaryota; kingdom Metazoa; phylum Chordata; class Actinopteri; order Blenniiformes; family Blenniidae; genus Lipophrys; species Lipophrys pholis. The sequence goes on from NW_028292149.1 coordinate 2,322,969, forward strand.
GTGTGTCTGTTTTCAATAACGGTATCCTTACTGGAAGCCTGTTGAATGATACTATGTAGAACCTTCTATGTACTGCTGACATGGTCTTTATTGTTTTCTGGTACTTTCTTAAAAGAATTCTTCTTACATTTTCTCAGCATATGAGTGAACTTTGTTTTACATTTCTTGGATTTATTTTCCATCTCCTTCGTTCATCATTTATTGGATTCTCTATGTCATGTATTCTTCTCCTTGGATGCATTTTTTAAGCCCTTTGTCATCCATTAAACATCTTTATATTTCACTTTTTCTCGTATTTATAAATGAGTTCCCAGTCATCTGATTGTACCTCAATAACTAGTTTTTCCAGGGACTGCTCTGTTTTGACTCATTTTTGTTGACATCTATCTGTTGTCTGTTTTAATGTTTCTGTGGATTTTATTGTAAATAGTAAAAAAACTAAAACAAACAGACATGAAATCACTGATATCATTGACTAATACATCACTTACTTTGATATTATCTATAACATGTGTAAATAAATTATGACCCTCCAAACGACCCCCAGGAGGCCCGGCTGTTGTGTGTGTGTGTGTGTGTGTGTGTGTGTGTGTGTGTGTGTGTGTGGGGGTGTGTGTGTGTTTGGGCCTGGTTATAGGAGAAGTGAGGATGGAGCAGCCATTTACTGGTAAAACTAACTCACTAACATCTTGGTGAAAATAGAATATATGTTTTTTTCAAATTAAAGTGATAATGAAAGTGAGAACAGGAGTTCCCCCCTCACCTCCAGAGTGAACATAAGTCATGTCTGTATATTACATCCATCATCCATCATCCATCCATCCATCCATCCATCCATCCATCCATCATCCATCATCCATGATGTGATCCAGCAAACATGTCCAAGCAGTAGTGTTGTGTTGTTGCTTCTCATTGTCAATAGAACCATGAGAAAGTATGAGAGTGACTGATACGCTTGTATGATCACTGGACCTTTTGAAAGCAGTCAGACTCTCATACTGTACCAGTAGCATCTGTGTCATTCACAACCCGTCTCCATCTTAACTGGACTTTTTGTGTACACATATGATTTTGTGTTTTCATCTGTGGACTGGTGGCTAGTGAGTGTGTTGCCTTCAGTGGCAAAGGGAAATAAAACCTCTGCATTAACAGGAAACATGGAGCCTCCCCCTTCTAAGCTCCAAGTGTCCAAATCTGAACAGCTGGTCTGGGCTCTGAGTGGAAGCTGAGGTGGTCATGTGCCTGGGCCTCCAGACTAATCCACTCCACTCCAAGTCCAAGTCCGAGTGTAAAACTCAGTCTCAGTCTCAGTCTCTATCTTTGTCCACTCTCTCTCTCTCTCTCTCTCTCTCTCTCTCTCTCTCGCTCTCTCTCACGGTGCAACCTCAGCTCCGCCCACTGCTCCCAGAGTCCAGATCCATATTTCACTTTCTCTTGTATTGTTTGATTGTACACTCATAGTGACAGGGCGTCTTTTCCTTTATAAATGAGTTCCCAGTCATCCGATTGTACCTCAATAACTAGTTTATCCAGGGATTCCTCTCTTCTGACTCATTTGTAATGATATCCATCTGTTGTCTCTTTTAATCTTTCTGTGGTTTTTATTGGAAATAGTAAAAAAACAAACAGACATGAAATCACTGATATCATTGACTAATAAGCCCTTGTACGTTTTCTTCATTTGACTTTTATTTGCTGATTGTTTCATCTGAATGTTTAATCTGTTCCACCTCTTTAAGCTACATCAATAACCAATGTAATACGCCCCCTGGATTTGGTCACCACAGTCACACGGTCAAAGAGCAAGTCAGCCTCGCTGCTGGCCCCTGCTGGCCGCGCCCCGTCACTATCTGTCAAATCCTGTTACAGAGTGCTCTGATGTCTGTGGGAAAAAACTTGAAACTGAGCAAGATGACTATTGCAGCAACACGTCATCAGTAGGATAAAACTAAGCTGTCTCTTGATGGTCTACGACAGGGTGTCCAAACTGGGTCAGCGAGTGCTGGTGTCCTGCATGTTTTAGTTCTCTGCCTGCTTCATCATACCTGAATCTAATGATGACGTCATCACCAAGGTTGTGAAAAAGAACAATAATGAGCCTTTCATCACAAAGTGGATGGGAGAGGCACCGGATGGAGATCAACGGAGATCAAAGCCGGAGGAAATCTTGGATCTGAGCATCTCCATGGCAAAAGGCCCTGATCTCCTTTGATCTGATAGGAGATCAGCACTGGAGCCATGGAGACGCTCAGATCAAAGGAAATCAGCTTTGTAGAGTTGTAATGTGCTCGTACTCATCCTTACATTTTTCTAGAAATTTGTCTTCAATCACCTTTTCTCTATTTACACTCTCTACTTGAGCCTTTACCTGTTTATTTATTTCATATTTTCCAAATATCATGATTTTTGTTTGACCTAGATTTAATGAATTAGATTTCATTTCTCTGAATGTATCTAGTATGTCGTTGAAGAGTTTTTCTAGGATTTGGGAGAATTGTGGGTCTGTAGTTTGTGAAGTGTGTCTGTTTTCAATAACGGTATCCTTACTGGAAGCCTGTTGAATGATACTATGTAGAACCTTCTATGTACTGCTGACATGGTCTTTATTGTTTTCTGGTACTTTCTTAAAAGAATTCTTCTAACATTTTCTCATCATATGAGTGAACTTTGTTTTACATTTCTTGGATTTATTTTCCATCTCCTTCGTTCATCATTTATTGGATTCTCTATGTCATGTATTCTTCTCCTTGGATGCATTTTTTAAGCCCTTTGTCATCCATTAAACATCTTTATATTTCACTTTTTCTCGTATTTATAAATGAGTTCCCAGTCATCTGATTGTACCTCAATAACTAGTTTTTCCAGGGACTGCTCTGTTTTGACTCATATGTGTTGACATCTATCTGTTGTCTGTTTTAATGTTTCTGTGTTTTTTATTGTAAATAGTAAAAAAACTAAAACAAACAGACATGAAATCACTGATATCATTGACTAATACATCACTTACTTTGATATTATCTATAACATGTGTAAATAAATTATGACCCTCCAAACGACCCCCAGGAGGCCCGGCTGTTGTGTGTGTGTGTGTGTGTGTGTGTGTGTGTGTGTGTGTGTGTGTGTGGGGGGGGGGGTGTGTGTGTGTTTGGGCCTGGTTATAGGAGAAGTGAGGATGGAGCAGCCATTTACTGGTAAAACTAACTCACTAACATCTTGGTGAAAATAGAATATATGTTTTTTTCAAATTAAAGTGACAATGAAAGTGAGAACAGGAGTTCCCCCCTCACCTCCAGAGTGAACATAAGTCATGTCTGTATATTACATCCATCATCCATCAATCCATCCATCCATCCATCATCCATCATCCATGATGTGATCCAGCAAACATGTCCAAGCAGTAGTGTTGTGTTGTTGCTTCTCATTGTCAATAGAACCATGAGAAAGTATGAGAGTGACTGATACGCTTGTATGATCACTGGACCTTTTGAAAGCAGTCAGACTCTCATACTGTACCAGTAGCATCTGTGTCATTCACAACCCGTCTCCATCTTAACTGGACTTTCTGTGTACACATATGATTTTGTGTTTTCATCTGTGGACTGGTGGCTAGTGAGTGTGTTGCCTTCAGTGGCAAAGGGAAATAAAACCTCTGCATGAAGAGGAATCATGGAGCCTCCCCCTTCTCAGCTCCAAGTGTCCAAATCTGAACAGCTGGTCTGGGCTCTGAGTGGAAGCTGAGGTGGTCATGTGCCTGGGCCTCCAGACTAATCCACTCCACTCCAAGTCCAAGTCCGAGTGTAAAACTCAGTCTCAGTCTCAGTCTCTATCTTTGTCCACTCTCTCTCTCTCTCTCTCTCTCTCTCTCTCTCTCTCGCTCTCTCTCACGGTGCAACCTCAGCTCCGCCCACTGCTCCCAGAGTCCAGATCCATATTTCACTTTCTCTTGTATTGTTTGATTGTACACTCATAGTGACAGGGCGTCTTTTCCTTTATAAATGAGTTCCCAGTCATCCGATTGTACCTCAATAACTAGTTTATCCAGGGATTCCTCTCTTCTGACTCATTTGTAATGATATCCATCTGTTGTCTCTTTTAATCTTTCTGTGGTTTTTATTGGAAATAGTAAAAAAACAAACAGACATGAAATCACTGATATCATTGACTAATAAGCCCTTGTACGTTTTCTTCATTTGACTTTTATTTGCTGATTGTTTCATCTGAATGTTTAATCTGTTCCACCTCTTTAAGCTACATCAATAACCAATGTAATACGCCCCCTGGATTTGGTCACCACAGTCACACGGTCAAAGAGCAAGTCAGCCTCGCTGCTGGCCCCTGCTGGCCGCGCCCCGTCACTATCTGTCAAATCCTGTTACAGAGTGCTCTGATGTCTGTGGGAAAAAACTTGAAACTGAGCAAGATGACTATTGCAGCAACACGTCATCAGTAGGATAAAACTAAGCTGTCTCTTGATGGTCTACGACAGGGTGTCCAAACTGGGTCAGCGAGTGCTGGTGTCCTGCATGTTTTAGTTCTCTGCCTGCTTCATCATACCTGAATCTAATGATGACGTCATCACCAAGGTTGTGAAAAAGAACAATAATGAGCCTTTCATCACAAAGTGGATGGGAGAGGCACCGGATGGAGATCAACGGAGATCAAAGCCGGAGGAAATCTTGGATCTGAGCATCTCCATGGCAAAAGGCCCTGATCTCCTTTGATCTGATAGGAGATCAGCACTGGAGCCATGGAGACGCTCAGATCAAAGGAAATCAGCTTTGTAGAGTTGTAATGTGCTCGTACTCATCCTTACATTTTTCTAGAAATTTGTCTTCAATCACCTTTTCTCTATTTACACTCTCTACTTGAGCCTTTACCTGTTTATTTATTTCATATTTTCCAAATATCATGATTTTTGTTTGACCTAGATTTAATGAATTAGATTTCATTTCTCTGAATGTATCTAGTATGTCGTTGAAGAGTTTTTCTAGGATTTGGGAGAATTGTGGGTCTGTAGTTTGTGAAGTGTGTCTGTTTTCAATAACGGTATCCTTACTGGAAGCCTGTTGAATGATACTATGTAGAACCTTCTATGTACTGCTGACATGGTCTTTATTGTTTTCTGGTACTTTCTTAAAAGAATTCTTCTAACATTTTCTCATCATATGAGTGAACTTTGTTTTACATTTCTTGGATTTATTTTCCATCTCCTTCGTTCATCATTTATTGGATTCTCTATGTCATGTATTCTTCTCCTTGGATGCATTTTTTAAGCCCTTTGTCATCCATTAAACATCTTTATATTTCACTTTTTCTCGTATTTATAAATGAGTTCCCAGTCATCTGATTGTACCTCAATAACTAGTTTTTCCAGGGACTGCTCTGTTTTGACTCATATGTGTTGACATCTATCTGTTGTCTGTTTTAATGTTTCTGTGTTTTTTATTGTAAATAGTAAAAAAACTAAAACAAACAGACATGAAATCACTGATATCATTGACTAATACATCACTTACTTTGATATTATCTATAACATGTGTAAATAAATTATGACCCTCCAAACGACCCCCAGGAGGCCCGGCTGTTGTGTGTGTGTGTGTGTGTGTGTGTGTGTGTGTGTGTGTGTGTGTGTGTGTGTGTGGGGGGGGGTGTGTGTGTGTTTGGGCCTGGTTATAGGAGAAGTGAGGATGGAGCAGCCATTTACTGGTAAAACTAACTCACTAACATCTTGGTGAAAATAGAATATATGTTTTTTTCAAATTAAAGTGACAATGAAAGTGAGAACAGGAGTTCCCCCCTCACCTCCAGAGTGAACATAAGTCATGTCTGTATATTACATCCATCATCCATCAATCCATCCATCCATCCATCATCCATCATCCATGATGTGATCCAGCAAACATGTCCAAGCAGTAGTGTTGTGTTGTTGCTTCTCATTGTCAATAGAACCATGAGAAAGTATGAGAGTGACTGATACGCTTGTATGATCACTGGACCTTTTGAAAGCAGTCAGACTCTCATACTGTACCAGTAGCATCTGTGTCATTCACAACCCGTCTCCATCTTAACTGGACTTTCTGTGTACACATATGATTTTGTGTTTTCATCTGTGGACTGGTGGCTAGTGAGTGTGTTGCCTTCAGTGGCAAAGGGAAATAAAACCTCTGCATGAAGAGGAATCATGGAGCCTCCCCCTTCTCAGCTCCAAGTGTCCAAATCTGAACAGCTGGTCTGGGCTCTGAGTGGAAGCTGAGGTGGTCATGTGCCTGGGCCTCCAGACTAATCCACTCCACTCCAAGCCCAAGTCCGAGTGTAAAACTCAGTCTCAGTCTCAGTCTCTATCTTTGTCCACTCTCTCTCTCTCTCTCTCTCTCTCTCTCTCGCTCTCTCGCTCTCTCTCACGGTGCAACCTCAGCTCCGCCCACTGCTCCCAGAGTCCAGATCCATATTTCACTTTCTCTTGTATATTTAATTGTACACTCATAGTGACAGGGCGTCTTTTCCTTTATAAATGAGTTCCCAGTCATCCGATTGTACCTCAATAACTAGTTTATCCAGGGATTCCTCTCTTCTGACTCATTTGTAATGATATCCATCTGTTGTCTCTTTTAATCTTTCTGTGTTTTTTATTGGAAATAGTAAAAAAACAAACAGACATGAAATCACTGATATCATTGACTAATAAGCCCTTGTACGTTTTCTTCATTTGACTTTTATTTGCTGATTGTTTCATCTGAATGTTTAATCTGTTCCACCTCTTTAAGCTACATCAATAACCAATGTAATACGCCCCCTGGATTTGGTCACCACAGTCACACGGTCAAAGAGCAAGTCAGCCTCGCTGCTGCCCCCTGCTGGCCGCGCCCCATCACTATCTGTCAAATCCTGTTACAGATTGCTCTGGTGTCTGTGGGAAAAAACTTGATACTGAGCAAGATGACTATTGCAGCAACACGTCATCAGTAGGATAAAACTAAGCTGTCTCTTGATGGTCTACGACAGGGTGTCCAAACTGGGTCAGAGAGTGCTGGTGTCCTGCATGTTTTAGTTCTCTGCCTGCTTCAGCATACCTGAATCTAATGATGACGTCATCACCAAGGTTGTGAAAAAGAACAATAATGAGCCTTTCATCACAAAGTGGATGGGAGAGGCACCGGATGGAGATCAACGGAGATCAAAGCCGGAGGAAATCTTGGATCTGAGCATCTCCATGGCAAAAGGCACTGATCTCCTTTGATCTGATAGGAGATCAGCACTGGAGCCATGGAGACGCTCAGATCAAAGGAAATCAGCTTTGTAGAGTTGTAATGTGCTCGTACTCATCCTTACATTTTTCTAGAAATTTGTCTTCAATCACCTTTTCTCTATTTACACTCTCTACTTGAACCTTTACCTGTTTATTTATTTCATATTTTCCAAATATCATGATTTTGGTTTGACCTAGATTTAATGAATTAGATTTCATTTCTCTGAATGTATCTAGTATGTCGTTGAAGAGTTTTTCTAGGATTTGGGAGAATTGTGGGTCTGTAGTTTGTGAAGTGTGTCTGTTTTCAATAACGGTATCCTTACTGGAAGCCTGTTGAATGATACTATGTAGAACCTTCTATGTACTGCTGACATGGTCTTTATTGTTTTCTGGTACTTTCTTAAAAGAATTCTTCTTACATTTTCTCAGCATATGAGTGAACTTTGTTTTACATTTCTTGGATTTATTTTCCATCTCCTTCGTTCATCATTTATTGGATTCTCTATGTCATGTATTCTTCTCCTTGGATGCATTTTTTAAGCCCTTTGTCATCCATTAAACATCTTTATATTTCACTTTTTCTCGTATTTATAAATGAGTTCCCAGTCATCTGATTGTACCTCAATAACTAGTTTTTCCAGGGACTGCTCTGTTTTGACTCATTTTTGTTGACATCTATCTGTTGTCTGTTTTAATGTTTCTGTGGATTTTATTGTAAATAGTAAAAAAACTAAAACAAACAGACATGAAATCACTGATATCATTGACTAATACATCACTTACTTTGATATTATCTATAACATGTGTAAATAAATTATGACCCTCCAAACGACCCCCAGGAGGCCCGGCTGTTGTGTGTGTGTGTGTGTGTGTGTGTGTGTGTGTGTGTGTGTGTGTGGGGGTGTGTGTGTGTTTGGGCCTGGTTATAGGAGAAGTGAGGATGGAGCAGCCATTTACTGGTAAAACTAACTCACTAACATCTTGGTGAAAATAGAATATATGTTTTTTTCAAATTAAAGTGATAATGAAAGTGAGAACAGGAGTTCCCCCCTCACCTCCAGAGTGAACATAAGTCATGTCTGTATATTACATCCATCATCCATCATCCATCCATCCATCCATCCATCCATCCATCCATCATCCATCATCCATGATGTGATCCAGCAAACATGTCCAAGCAGTAGTGTTGTGTTGTTGCTTCTCATTGTCAATAGAACCATGAGAAAGTATGAGAGTGACTGATACGCTTGTATGATCACTGGACCTTTTGAAAGCAGTCAGACTCTCATACTGTACCAGTAGCATCTGTGTCATTCACAACCCGTCTCCATCTTAACTGGACTTTTTGTGTACACATATGATTTTGTGTTTTCATCTGTGGACTGGTGGCTAGTGAGTGTGTTGCCTTCAGTGGCAAAGGGAAATAAAACCTCTGCATTAACAGGAAACATGGAGCCTCCCCCTTCTAAGCTCCAAGTGTCCAAATCTGAACAGCTGGTCTGGGCTCTGAGTGGAAGCTGAGGTGGTCATGTGCCTGGGCCTCCAGACTAATCCACTCCACTCCAAGTCCAAGTCCGAGTGTAAAACTCAGTCTCAGTCTCTATCTTGGTCCACTCTCTCTCTCTCTCTCTCTCTCTCTCTCTCTCTCTCTCTCTCTCTCTCTCTCTCACTCTCTCTCACGGTGCAACCTCAGCTCCGCCCACTTCTCCCAGAGTCCAGATCCATATTTCACTTTCTCTTGTATTGTTTGATTGTACACTCATAGTGACAGGGCGTCTTTTCCTTTATAAATGAGTTCCCAGTCATCCGATTGTACCTCAATAACTAGTTTATCCAGGGATTCCTCTCTTCTGACTCATTTGTAATGATATCCATCTGTTGTCTCTTTTAATCTTTCTGTGGTTTTTATTGGAAATAGTAAAAAAACAAACAGACATGAAATCACTGATATCATTGACTAATAAGCCCTTGTACGTTTTCTTCATTTGACTTTTATTTGCTGATTGTTTCATCTGAATGTTTAATCTGTTCCACCTCTTTAAGCTACATCAATAACCAATGTAATACGCCCCCTGGATTTGGTCACCACAGTCACACGGTCAAAGAGCAAGTCAGCCTCGCTGCTGGCCCCTGCTGGCCGCGCCCCGTCACTATCTGTCAAATCCTGTTACAGAGTGCTCTGATGTCTGTGGGAAAAAACTTGAAACTGAGCAAGATGACTATTGCAGCAACACGTCATCAGTAGGATAAAACTAAGCTGTCTCTTGATGGTCTACGACAGGGTGTCCAAACTGGGTCAGCGAGTGCTGGTGTCCTGCATGTTTTAGTTCTCTGCCTGCTTCATCATACCTGAATCTAATGATGACGTCATCACCAAGGTTGTGAAAAAGAACAATAATGAGTCTTTCATCACAAAGTGGATGGGAGAGGCACCGGATGGAGATCAACGGAGATCAAAGCCGGAGGAAATCTTGGATCTGAGCATCTCCATGGCAAAAGGCCCTGATCTCCTTTGATCTGATAGGAGATCAGCACTGGAGCCATGGAGACGCTCAGATCAAAGGAAATCAGCTTTGTAGAGTTGTAATGTGCTCGTACTCATCCTTACATTTTTCTAGAAATTTGTCTTCAATCACCTTTTCTCTATTTACACTCTCTACTTGAACCTTTACCTGTTTATTTATTTCATATTTTCCAAATATCATGATTTTGGTTTGACCTAGATTTAATGAATTAGATTTCATTTCTCTGAATGTATCTAGTATGTCGTTGAAGAGTTTTTCTAGGATTTGGGAGAATTGTGGGTCTGTAGTTTGTGAAGTGTGTCTGTTTTCAATAACGGTATCCTTACTGGAAGCCTGTTGAATGATACTATGTAGAACCTTCTATGTACTGCTGACATGGTCTTTATTGTTTTCTGGTACTTTCTTAAAAGAATTCTTCTTACATTTTCTCAGCATATGAGTGAACTTTGTTTTACATTTCTTGGATTTATTTTCCATCTCCTTCGTTCATCATTTATTGGATTCTCTATGTCATGTATTCTTCTCCTTGGATGCATTTTTTAAGCCCTTTGTCATCCATTAAACATCTTTATATTTCACTTTTTCTCGTATTTATAAATGAGTTCCCAGTCATCTGATTGTACCTCAATAACTAGTTTTTCCAGGGACTGCTCTGTTTTGACTCATTTTTGTTGACATCTATCTGTTGTCTGTTTTAATGTTTCTGTGGATTTTATTGTAAATAGTAAAAAAACTAAAACAAACAGACATGAAATCACTGATATCATTGACTAATACATCACTTACTTTGATATTATCTATAACATGTGTAAATAAATTATGACCCTCCAAACGACCCCCAGGAGGCCCGGCTGTTGTGTGTGTGTGTGTGTGTGTGTGTGTGTGTGTGTGTGTGTGTGTGTGTGTGTGTGTGTGTGGGGGTGTGTGTGTGTTTGGGCCTGGTTATAGGAGAAGTGAGGATGGAGCAGCCATTTACTGGTAAAACTAACTCACTAACATCTTGGTGAAAATAGAATATATGTTTTTTTCAAATTAAAGTGACAATGAAAGTGAGAACAGGAGTTCCCCCCTCACCTCCAGAGTGAACATAAGTCATGTCTGTATATTACATCCATCATCCATCAATCCATCCATCCATCCATCATCCATCATCCATGATGTGATCCAGCAAACATGTCCAAGCAGTAGTGTTGTGTTGTTGCTTCTCATTGTCAATAGAACCATGAGAAAGTATGAGAGTGACTGATACGCTTGTATGATCACTGGACCTTTTGAAAGCAGTCAGACTCTCATACTGTACCAGTAGCATCTGTGTCATTCACAACCCGTCTCCATCTTAACTGGACTTTCTGTGTACACATATGATTTTGTGTTTTCATCTGTGGACTGGTGGCTAGTGAGTGTGTTGCCTTCAGTGGCAAAGGGAAATAAAACCTCTGCATGAAGAGGAATCATGGAGCCTCCCCCTTCTCAGCTCCAAGTGTCCAAATCTGAACAGCTGGTCTGGGCTCTGAGTGGAAGCTGAGGTGGTCATGTGCCTGGGCCTCCAGACTAATCCACTCCACTCCAAGTCCAAGTCCGAGTGTAAAACTCAGTCTCAGTCTCAGTCTCAGTCTCAGTCTCTATCTTTGTCCACTCTCTCTCTCTCTCTCTCTCTCTCTCTCTCTCTCGCTCTCTCGCTCTCTCTCACGGTGCAACCTCAGCTCCGCCCACTGCTCCCAGAGTCCAGATCCATATTTCACTTTCTCTTGTATTGTTTGATTGTACACTCATAGTGACAGGGCGTCTTTTCCTTTATAAATGAGTTCCCAGTCATCCGATTGTACCTCAATAACTAGTTTATCCAGGGATTCCTCTCTTCTGACTCATTTGTAATGATATCCATCTGTTGTCTCTTTTAATCTTTCTGTGGTTTTTATTGGAAATAGTAAAAAAACAAACAGACATGAAATCACTGATATCATTGACTAATAAGCCCTTGTACGTTTTCTTCATTTGACTTTTATTTGCTGATTGTTTCATCTGAATGTTTAATCTGTTCCACCTCTTTAAGCTACATCAATAACCAATGTAATACGCCCCCTGGATTTGGTCACCACAGTCACACGGTCAAAGAGCAAGTCAGCCTCGCTGCTGCCCCCTGCTGGCCGCGCCCCATCACTATCTGTCAAATCCTGTTACAGATTGCTCTGGTGTCTGTGGGAAAAAACTTGATACTGAGCAAGATGACTATTGCAGCAACACGTCATCAGTAGGATAAAACTAAGCTGTCTCTTGATGGTCTACGACAGGGTGTCCAAACTGGGTCAGAGAGTGCTGGTGTCCTGCATGTTTTAGTTCTCTGCCTGCTTCAGCATACCTGAATCTAATGATGACGTCATCACCAAGGTTGTGAAAAAGAACAATAATGAGCCTTTCATCACAAAGTGGATGGGAGAGGCACCGGATGGAGATCAACGGAGATCAAAGCCGGAGGAAATCTTGGATCTGAGCATCTCCATGGCAAAAGGCACTGATCTCCTTTGATCTGATAGGAGATCAGCACTGGAGCCATGGAGACGCTCAGATCAAAGGAAATCAGCTTTGTAGAGTTGTAATGTGCTCGTACTCATCCTTACATTTTTCTAGAAATTTGTCTTCAATCACCTTTTCTCTATTTACACTCTCTACTTGAACCTTTACCTGTTTATTTATTTCATATTTTCCAAATATCATGATTTTGGTTTGACCTAGATTTAATGAATTAGATTTCATTTCTCTGAATGTATCTAGTATGTCGTTGAAGAGTTTTTCTAGGATTTGGGAGAATTGTGGGTCTGTAGTTTGTGAAGTGTGTCTGTTTTCAATAACGGTATCCTTACTGGAAGCCTGTTGAATGATACTATGTAGAACCTTCTATGTACTGCTGACATGGTCTTTATTGTTTTCTGGTACTTTCTTAAAAGAATTCTTCTTACATTTTCTCAGCATATGAGTGAACTTTGTTTTACATTTCTTGGATTTATTTTCCATCTCCTTCGTTCATCATTTATTGGATTCTCTATGTCATGTATTCTTCTCCTTGGATGCATTTTTTAAGCCCTTTGTCATCCATTAAACATCTTTATATTTCACTTTTTCTCGTATTTATAAATGAGTTCCCAGTCATCTGATTGTACCTCAATAACTAGTTTTTCCAGGGACTGCTCTGTTTTGACTCATTTTTGTTGACATCTATCTGTTGTCTGTTTTAATGTTTCTGTGGATTTTATTGTAAATAGTAAAAAAACTAAAACAAACAGACATGAAATCACTGATATCATTGACTAATACATCACTTACTTTGATATTATCTATAACATGTGTAAATAAATTATGACCCTCCAAACGACCCCCAGGAGGCCCGGCTGTTGTGTGTGTGTGTGTGTGTGTGTGTGTGTGTGTGTGTGTGTGTGTGTGTGTGGGGGTGTGTGTGTGTTTGGGCCTGGTTATAGGAGAAGTGAGGATGGAGCAGCCATTTACTGGTAAAACTAACTCACTAACATCTTGGTGAAAATAGAATATATGTTTTTTTCAAATTAAAGTGACAATGAAAGTGAGAACAGGAGTTCCCCCCTCACCTCCAGAGTGAACATAAGTCATGTCTGTATATTACATCCATCATCCATCATCCATCCATCCATCCATCCATCCATCCATCCATCATCCATCATCCATGATGTGATCCAGCAAACATGTCCAAGCAGTAGTGTTGTGTTGTTGCTTCTCATTGTCAATAGAACCATGAGAAAGTATGAGAGTGACTGATACGCTTGTATGATCACTGGACCTTTTGAAAGCAGTCAGACTCTCATACTGTACCAGTAGCATCTGTGTCATTCACAACCCGTCTCCATCTTAACTGGACTTTTTGTGTACACATATGATTTTGTGTTTTCATCTGTGGACTGGTGGCTAGTGAGTGTGTTGCCTTCAGTGGCAAAGGGAAATAAAACCTCTGCATTAACAGGAAACATGGAGCCTCCCCCTTCTAAGCTCCAAGTGTCCAAATCTGAACAGCTGGTCTGGGCTCTGAGTGGAAGCTGAGGTGGTCATGTGCCTGGGCCTCCAGACTAATCCACTCCACTCCAAGTCCAAGTCCGAGTGTAAAACTCAGTCTCAGTCTCTATCTTGGTCCACTCTCTCTCTCTCTCTCTCTCTCTCTCTCTCTCTCTCTCTCTCTCTCTCTCTCTCTCTCTCTCTCACTCTCTCTCACGGTGCAACCTCAGCTCCGCCCACTTCTCCCAGAGTCCAGATCCATATTTCACTTTCTCTTGTATTGTTTGATTGTACACTCATAGTGACAGGGCGTCTTTTCCTTTATAAATGAGTTCCCAGTCATCCGATTGTACCTCAATAACTAGTTTATCCAGGGATTCCTCTCTTCTGACTCATTTGTAATGATATCCATCTGTTGTCTCTTTTAATCTTTCTGTGGTTTTTATTGGAAATAGTAAAAAAACAAACAGACATGAAATCACTGATATCATTGACTAATAAGCCCTTGTACGTTTTCTTCATTTGACTTTTATTTGCTGATTGTTTCATCTGAATGTTTAATCTGTTCCACCTCTTTAAGCTACATCAATAACCAATGTAATACGCCCCCTGGATTTGGTCACCACAGTCACACGGTCAAAGAGCAAGTCAGCCTCGCTGCTGGCCCCTGCTGGCCGCGCCCCGTCACTATCTGTCAAATCCTGTTACAGAGTGCTCTGATGTCTGTGGGAAAAAACTTGAAACTGAGCAAGATGACTATTGCAGCAACACGTCATCAGTAGGATAAAACTAAGCTGTCTCTTGATGGTCTACGACAGGGTGTCCAAACTGGGTCAGCGAGTGCTGGTGTCCTGCATGTTTTAGTTCTCTGCCTGCTTCATCATACCTGAATCTAATGATGACGTCATCACCAAGGTTGTGAAAAAGAACAATAATGAGCCTTTCATCACAAAGTGGATGGGAGAGGCACCGGATGGAGATCAACGGAGATCAAAGCCGGAGGAAATCTTGGATCTGAGCATCTCCATGGCAAAAGGCCCTGATCTCCTTTGATCTGATAGGAGATCAGCACTGGAGCCATGGAGACGCTCAGATCAAAGGAAATCAGCTTTGTAGAGTTGTAATGTGCTCGTACTCATCCTTACATTTTTCTAGAAATTTGTCTTCAATCACCTTTTCTCTATTTACACTCTCTACTTGAGCCTTTACCTGTTTATTTATTTCATATTTTCCAAATATCATGATTTTTGTTTGACCTAGATTTAATGAATTAGATTTCATTTCTCTGAATGTATCTAGTATGTCGTTGAAGAGTTTTTCTAGGATTTGGGAGAATTGTGGGTCTGTAGTTTGTGAAGTGTGTCTGTTTTCAATAACGGTATCCTTACTGGAAGCCTGTTGAATGATACTATGTAGAACCTTCTATGTACTGCTGACATGGTCTTTATTGTTTTCTGGTACTTTCTTAAAAGAATTCTTCTAACATTTTCTCATCATATGAGTGAACTTTGTTTTACATTTCTTGGATTTATTTTCCATCTCCTTCGTTCATCATTTATTGGATTCTCTATGTCATGTATTCTTCTCCTTGGATGCATTTTTTAAGCCCTTTGTCATCCATTAAACATCTTTATATTTCACTTTTTCTCGTATTTATAAATGAGTTCCCAGTCATCTGATTGTACCTCAATAACTAGTTTTTCCAGGGACTGCTCTGTTTTGACTCATATGTGTTGACATCTATCTGTTGTCTGTTTTAATGTTTCTGTGTTTTTTATTGTAAATAGTAAAAAAACTAAAACAAACAGACATGAAATCACTGATATCATTGACTAATACATCACTTACTTTGATATTATCTATAACATGTGTAAATAAATTATGACCCTCCAAACGACCCCCAGGAGGCCCGGCTGTTGTGTGTGTGTGTGTGTGTGTGTGTGTGTGTGTGTGTGTGTGTGTGTGTGTGGGGGGGTGTGTGTGTGTTTGGGCCTGGTTATAGGAGAAGTGAGGATGGAGCAGCCATTTACTGGTAAAACTAACTCACTAACATCTTGGTGAAAATAGAATATATGTTTTTTTCAAATTAAAGTGACAATGAAAGTGAGAACAGGAGTTCCCCCCTCACCTCCAGAGTGAACATAAGTCATGTCTGTATATTACATCCATCATCCATCCATCCATCCATCCATCCATCCATCCATCATCCATCATCCATGATGTGATCCAGCAAACATGTCCAAGCAGTAGTGTTGTGTTGTTGCTTCTCATTGTCAATAGAACCATGAGAAAGTATGAGAGTGACTGATACGCTTGTATGATCACTGGACCTTTTGAAAGCAGTCAGACTCTCATACTGTACCAGTAGCATCTGTGTCATTCACAACCCGTCTCCATCTTAACTGGACTTTCTGTGTACACATATGATTTTGTGTTTTCATCTGTGGACTGGTGGCTAGTGAGTGTGTTGCCTTCAGTGGCAAAGGGAAATAAAACCTCTGCATGAAGAGGAATCATGGAGCCTCCCCCTTCTCAGCTCCAAGTGTCCAAATCTGAACAGCTGGTCTGGGCTCTGAGTGGAAGCTGAGGTGGTCATGTGCCTGGGCCTCCAGACTAATCCACTCCACTCCAAGTCCAAGTCCGAGTGTAAAACTCAGTCTCAGTCTCAGTCTCTATCTTTGTCCACTCTCTCTCTCTCTCTCTCTCTCTCTCTCTCTCTCTCGCTCTCTCTCACGGTGCAACCTCAGCTCCGCCCACTGCTCCCAGAGTCCAGATCCATATTTCACTTTCTCTTGTATTGTTTGATTGTACACTCATAGTGACAGGGCGTCTTTTCCTTTATAAATGAGTTCCCAGTCATCCGATTGTACCTCAATAACTAGTTTATCCAGGGATTCCTCTCTTCTGACTCATTTGTAATGATATCCATCTGTTGTCTCTTTTAATCTTTCTGTGGTTTTTATTGGAAATAGTAAAAAAACAAACAGACATGAAATCACTGATATCATTGACTAATAAGCCCTTGTACGTTTTCTTCATTTGACTTTTATTTGCTGATTGTTTCATCTGAATGTTTAATCTGTTCCACCTCTTTAAGCTACATCAATAACCAATGTAATACGCCCCCTGGATTTGGTCACCACAGTCACACGGTCAAAGAGCAAGTCAGCCTCGCTGCTGGCCCCTGCTGGCCGCGCCCCGTCACTATCTGTCAAATCCTGTTACAGAGTGCTCTGATGTCTGTGGGAAAAAACTTGAAACTGAGCAAGATGACTATTGCAGCAACACGTCATCAGTAGGATAAAACTAAGCTGTCTCTTGATGGTCTACGACAGGGTGTCCAAACTGGGTCAGCGAGTGCTGGTGTCCTGCATGTTTTAGTTCTCTGCCTGCTTCATCATACCTGAATCTAATGATGACGTCATCACCAAGGTTGTGAAAAAGAACAATAATGAGCCTTTCATCACAAAGTGGATGGGAGAGGCACCGGATGGAGATCAACGGAGATCAAAGCCGGAGGAAATCTTGGATCTGAGCATCTCCATGGCAAAAGGCCCTGATCTCCTTTGATCTGATAGGAGATCAGCACTGGAGCCATGGAGACGCTCAGATCAAAGGAAATCAGCTTTGTAGAGTTGTAATGTGCTCGTACTCATCCTTACATTTTTCTAGAAATTTGTCTTCAATCACCTTTTCTCTATTTACACTCTCTACTTGAGCCTTTACCTGTTTATTTATTTCATATTTTCCAAATATCATGATTTTTGTTTGACCTAGATTTAATGAATTAGATTTCATTTCTCTGAATGTATCTAGTATGTCGTTGAAGAGTTTTTCTAGGATTTGGGAGAATTGTGGGTCTGTAGTTTGTGAAGTGTGTCTGTTTTCAATAACGGTATCCTTACTGGAAGCCTGTTGAATGATACTATGTAGAACCTTCTATGTACTGCTGACATGGTCTTTATTGTTTTCTGGTACTTTCTTAAAAGAATTCTTCTAACATTTTCTCATCATATGAGTGAACTTTGTTTTACATTTCTTGGATTTATTTTCCATCTCCTTCGTTCATCATTTATTGGATTCTCTATGTCATGTATTCTTCTCCTTGGATGCATTTTTTAAGCCCTTTGTCATCCATTAAACATCTTTATATTTCACTTTTTCTCGTATTTATAAATGAGTTCCCAGTCATCTGATTGTACCTCAATAACTAGTTTTTCCAGGGACTGCTCTGTTTTGACTCATATGTGTTGACATCTATCTGTTGTCTGTTTTAATGTTTCTGTGTTTTTTATTGTAAATAGTAAAAAAACTAAAACAAACAGACATGAAATCACTGATATCATTGACTAATACATCACTTACTTTGATATTATCTATAACATGTGTAAATAAATTATGACCCTCCAAACGACCCCCAGGAGGCCCGGCTGTTGTGTGTGTGTGTGTGTGTGTGTGTGTGTGTGTGTGTGTGTGTGTGTGGGGGGGGGGGTGTGTGTGTGTTTGGGCCTGGTTATAGGAGAAGTGAGGATGGAGCAGCCATTTACTGGTAAAACTAACTCACTAACATCTTGGTGAAAATAGAATATATGTTTTTTTCAAATTAAAGTGACAATGAAAGTGAGAACAGGAGTTCCCCCCTCACCTCCAGAGTGAACATAAGTCATGTCTGTATATTACATCCATCATCCATCAATCCATCCATCCATCCATCATCCATCATCCATGATGTGATCCAGCAAACATGTCCAAGCAGTAGTGTTGTGTTGTTGCTTCTCATTGTCAATAGAACCATGAGAAAGTATGAGAGTGACTGATACGCTTGTATGATCACTGGACCTTTTGAAAGCAGTCAGACTCTCATACTGTACCAGTAGCATCTGTGTCATTCACAACCCGTCTCCATCTTAACTGGACTTTCTGTGTACACATATGATTTTGTGTTTTCATCTGTGGACTGGTGGCTAGTGAGTGTGTTGCCTTCAGTGGCAAAGGGAAATAAAACCTCTGCATGAAGAGGAATCATGGAGCCTCCCCCTTCTCAGCTCCAAGTGTCCAAATCTGAACAGCTGGTCTGGGCTCTGAGTGGAAGCTGAGGTGGTCATGTGCCTGGGCCTCCAGACTAATCCACTCCACTCCAAGTCCAAGTCCGAGTGTAAAACTCAGTCTCAGTCTCAGTCTCAGTCTCAGTCTCTATCTTTGTCCACTCTCTCTCTCTCTCTCTCTCTCTCTCTCTCTCTCGCTCTCTCGCTCTCTCTCACGGTGCAACCTCAGCTCCGCCCACTGCTCCCAGAGTCCAGATCCATATTTCACTTTCTCTTGTATTGTTTGATTGTACACTCATAGTGACAGGGCGTCTTTTCCTTTATAAATGAGTTCCCAGTCATCCGATTGTACCTCAATAACTAGTTTATCCAGGGATTCCTCTCTTCTGACTCATTTGTAATGATATCCATCTGTTGTCTCTTTTAATCTTTCTGTGGTTTTTATTGGAAATAGTAAAAAAACAAACAGACATGAAATCACTGATATCATTGACTAATAAGCCCTTGTACGTTTTCTTCATTTGACTTTTATTTGCTGATTGTTTCATCTGAATGTTTAATCTGTTCCACCTCTTTAAGCTACATCAATAACCAATGTAATACGCCCCCTGGATTTGGTCACCACAGTCACACGGTCAAAGAGCAAGTCAGCCTCGCTGCTGCCCCCTGCTGGCCGCGCCCCATCACTATCTGTCAAATCCTGTTACAGATTGCTCTGGTGTCTGTGGGAAAAAACTTGATACTGAGCAAGATGACTATTGCAGCAACACGTCATCAGTAGGATAAAACTAAGCTGTCTCTTGATGGTCTACGACAGGGTGTCCAAACTGGGTCAGAGAGTGCTGGTGTCCTGCATGTTTTAGTTCTCTGCCTGCTTCAGCATACCTGAATCTAATGATGACGTCATCACCAAGGTTGTGAAAAAGAACAATAATGAGCCTTTCATCACAAAGTGGATGGGAGAGGCACCGGATGGAGATCAACGGAGATCAAAGCCGGAGGAAATCTTGGATCTGAGCATCTCCATGGCAAAAGGCACTGATCTCCTTTGATCTGATAGGAGATCAGCACTGGAGCCATGGAGACGCTCAGATCAAAGGAAATCAGCTTTGTAGAGTTGTAATGTGCTCGTACTCATCCTTACATTTTTCTAGAAATTTGTCTTCAATCACCTTTTCTCTATTTACACTCTCTACTTGAACCTTTACCTGTTTATTTATTTCATATTTTCCAAATATCATGATTTTGGTTTGACCTAGATTTAATGAATTAGATTTCATTTCTCTGAATGTATCTAGTATGTCGTTGAAGAGTTTTTCTAGGATTTGGGAGAATTGTGGGTCTGTAGTTTGTGAAGTGTGTCTGTTTTCAATAACGGTATCCTTACTGGAAGCCTGTTGAATGATACTATGTAGAACCTTCTATGTACTGCTGACATGGTCTTTATTGTTTTCTGGTACTTTCTTAAAAGAATTCTTCTTACATTTTCTCAGCATATGAGTGAACTTTGTTTTACATTTCTTGGATTTATTTTCCATCTCCTTCGTTCATCATTTATTGGATTCTCTATGTCATGTATTCTTCTCCTTGGATGCATTTTTTAAGCCCTTTGTCATCCATTAAACATCTTTATATTTCACTTTTTCTCGTATTTATAAATGAGTTCCCAGTCATCTGATTGTACCTCAATAACTAGTTTTTCCAGGGACTGCTCTGTTTTGACTCATTTTTGTTGACATCTATCTGTTGTCTGTTTTAATGTTTCTGTGGATTTTATTGTAAATAGTAAAAAAACTAAAACAAACAGACATGAAATCACTGATATCATTGACTAATACATCACTTACTTTGATATTATCTATAACATGTGTAAATAAATTATGACCCTCCAAACGACCCCCAGGAGGCCCGGCTGTTGTGTGTGTGTGTGTGTGTGTGTGTGTGTGTGTGTGTGTGTGTGTGGGGGTGTGTGTGTGTTTGGGCCTGGTTATAGGAGAAGTGAGGATGGAGCAGCCATTTACTGGTAAAACTAACTCACTAACATCTTGGTGAAAATAGAATATATGTTTTTTTCAAATTAAAGTGATAATGAAAGTGAGAACAGGAGTTCCCCCCTCACCTCCAGAGTGAACATAAGTCATGTCTGTATATTACATCCATCATCCATCATCCATCCATCCATCCATCCATCCATCCATCCATCATCCATCATCCATGATGTGATCCAGCAAACATGTCCAAGCAGTAGTGTTGTGTTGTTGCTTCTCATTGTCAATAGAACCATGAGAAAGTATGAGAGTGACTGATACGCTTGTATGATCACTGGACCTTTTGAAAGCAGTCAGACTCTCATACTGTACCAGTAGCATCTGTGTCATTCACAACCCGTCTCCATCTTAACTGGACTTTTTGTGTACACATATGATTTTGTGTTTTCATCTGTGGACTGGTGGCTAGTGAGTGTGTTGCCTTCAGTGGCAAAGGGAAATAAAACCTCTGCATTAACAGGAAACATGGAGCCTCCCCCTTCTAAGCTCCAAGTGTCCAAATCTGAACAGCTGGTCTGGGCTCTGAGTGGAAGCTGAGGTGGTCATGTGCCTGGGCCTCCAGACTAATCCACTCCACTCCAAGTCCAAGTCCGAGTGTAAAACTCAGTCTCAGTCTCAGTCTCTATCTTTGTCCACTCTCTCTCTCTCTCTCTCTCTCTCTCTCTCTCTCTCGCTCTCTCTCACGGTGCAACCTCAGCTCCGCCCACTGCTCCCAGAGTCCAGATCCATATTTCACTTTCTCTTGTATTGTTTGATTGTACACTCATAGTGACAGGGCGTCTTTTCCTTTATAAATGAGTTCCCAGTCATCCGATTGTACCTCAATAACTAGTTTATCCAGGGATTCCTCTCTTCTGACTCATTTGTAATGATATCCATCTGTTGTCTCTTTTAATCTTTCTGTGGTTTTTATTGGAAATAGTAAAAAAACAAACAGACATGAAATCACTGATATCATTGACTAATAAGCCCTTGTACGTTTTCTTCATTTGACTTTTATTTGCTGATTGTTTCATCTGAATGTTTAATCTGTTCCACCTCTTTAAGCTACATCAATAACCAATGTAATACGCCCCCTGGATTTGGTCACCACAGTCACACGGTCAAAGAGCAAGTCAGCCTCGCTGCTGGCCCCTGCTGGCCGCGCCCCGTCACTATCTGTCAAATCCTGTTACAGAGTGCTCTGATGTCTGTGGGAAAAAACTTGAAACTGAGCAAGATGACTATTGCAGCAACACGTCATCAGTAGGATAAAACTAAGCTGTCTCTTGATGGTCTACGACAGGGTGTCCAAACTGGGTCAGCGAGTGCTGGTGTCCTGCATGTTTTAGTTCTCTGCCTGCTTCATCATACCTGAATCTAATGATGACGTCATCACCAAGGTTGTGAAAAAGAACAATAATGAGCCTTTCATCACAAAGTGGATGGGAGAGGCACCGGATGGAGATCAACGGAGATCAAAGCCGGAGGAAATCTTGGATCTGAGCATCTCCATGGCAAAAGGCCCTGATCTCCTTTGATCTGATAGGAGATCAGCACTGGAGCCATGGAGACGCTCAGATCAAAGGAAATCAGCTTTGTAGAGTTGTAATGTGCTCGTACTCATCCTTACATTTTTCTAGAAATTTGTCTTCAATCACCTTTTCTCTATTTACACTCTCTACTTGAGCCTTTACCTGTTTATTTATTTCATATTTTCCAAATATCATGATTTTTGTTTGACCTAGATTTAATGAATTAGATTTCATTTCTCTGAATGTATCTAGTATGTCGTTGAAGAGTTTTTCTAGGATTTGGGAGAATTGTGGGTCTGTAGTTTGTGAAGTGTGTCTGTTTTCAATAACGGTATCCTTACTGGAAGCCTGTTGAATGATACTATGTAGAACCTTCTATGTACTGCTGACATGGTCTTTATTGTTTTCTGGTACTTTCTTAAAAGAATTCTTCTAACATTTTCTCATCATATGAGTGAACTTTGTTTTACATTTCTTGGATTTATTTTCCATCTCCTTCGTTCATCATTTATTGGATTCTCTATGTCATGTATTCTTCTCCTTGGATGCATTTTTTAAGCCCTTTGTCATCCATTAAACATCTTTATATTTCACTTTTTCTCGTATTTATAAATGAGTTCCCAGTCATCTGATTGTACCTCAATAACTAGTTTTTCCAGGGACTGCTCTGTTTTGACTCATATGTGTTGACATCTATCTGTTGTCTGTTTTAATGTTTCTGTGTTTTTTATTGTAAATAGTAAAAAAACTAAAACAAACAGACATGAAATCACTGATATCATTGACTAATACATCACTTACTTTGATATTATCTATAACATGTGTAAATAAATTATGACCCTCCAAACGACCCCCAGGAGGCCCGGCTGTTGTGTGTGTGTGTGTGTGTGTGTGTGTGTGTGTGTGTGTGTGTGTGTGTGTGGGGGGGGGTGTGTGTGTGTTTGGGCCTGGTTATAGGAGAAGTGAGGATGGAGCAGCCATTTACTGGTAAAACTAACTCACTAACATCTTGGTGAAAATAGAATATATGTTTTTTTCAAATTAAAGTGACAATGAAAGTGAGAACAGGAGTTCCCCCCTCACCTCCAGAGTGAACATAAGTCATGTCTGTATATTACATCCATCATCCATCAATCCATCCATCCATCCATCATCCATCATCCATGATGTGATCCAGCAAACATGTCCAAGCAGTAGTGTTGTGTTGTTGCTTCTCATTGTCAATAGAACCATGAGAAAGTATGAGAGTGACTGATACGCTTGTATGATCACTGGACCTTTTGAAAGCAGTCAGACTCTCATACTGTACCAGTAGCATCTGTGTCATTCACAACCCGTCTCCATCTTAACTGGACTTTCTGTGTACACATATGATTTTGTGTTTTCATCTGTGGACTGGTGGCTAGTGAGTGTGTTGCCTTCAGTGGCAAAGGGAAATAAAACCTCTGCATGAAGAGGAATCATGGAGCCTCCCCCTTCTCAGCTCCAAGTGTCCAAATCTGAACAGCTGGTCTGGGCTCTGAGTGGAAGCTGAGGTGGTCATGTGCCTGGGCCTCCAGACTAATCCACTCCACTCCAAGCCCAAGTCCGAGTGTAAAACTCAGTCTCAGTCTCAGTCTCTATCTTTGTCCACTCTCTCTCTCTCTCTCTCTCTCTCTCTCTCTCGCTCTCTCGCTCTCTCTCACGGTGCAACCTCAGCTCCGCCCACTGCTCCCAGAGTCCAGATCCATATTTCACTTTCTCTTGTATATTTAATTGTACACTCATAGTGACAGGGCGTCTTTTCCTTTATAAATGAGTTCCCAGTCATCCGATTGTACCTCAATAACTAGTTTATCCAGGGATTCCTCTCTTCTGACTCATTTGTAATGATATCCATCTGTTGTCTCTTTTAATCTTTCTGTGTTTTTTATTGGAAATAGTAAAAAAACAAACAGACATGAAATCACTGATATCATTGACTAATAAGCCCTTGTACGTTTTCTTCATTTGACTTTTATTTGCTGATTGTTTCATCTGAATGTTTAATCTGTTCCACCTCTTTAAGCTACATCAATAACCAATGTAATACGCCCCCTGGATTTGGTCACCACAGTCACACGGTCAAAGAGCAAGTCAGCCTCGCTGCTGCCCCCTGCTGGCCGCGCCCCATCACTATCTGTCAAATCCTGTTACAGATTGCTCTGGTGTCTGTGGGAAAAAACTTGATACTGAGCAAGATGACTATTGCAGCAACACGTCATCAGTAGGATAAAACTAAGCTGTCTCTTGATGGTCTACGACAGGGTGTCCAAACTGGGTCAGAGAGTGCTGGTGTCCTGCATGTTTTAGTTCTCTGCCTGCTTCAGCATACCTGAATCTAATGATGACGTCATCACCAAGGTTGTGAAAAAGAACAATAATGAGCCTTTCATCACAAAGTGGATGGGAGAGGCACCGGATGGAGATCAACGGAGATCAAAGCCGGAGGAAATCTTGGATCTGAGCATCTCCATGGCAAAAGGCACTGATCTCCTTTGATCTGATAGGAGATCAGCACTGGAGCCATGGAGACGCTCAGATCAAAGGAAATCAGCTTTGTAGAGTTGTAATGTGCTCGTACTCATCCTTACATTTTTCTAGAAATTTGTCTTCAATCACCTTTTCTCTATTTACACTCTCTACTTGAACCTTTACCTGTTTATTTATTTCATATTTTCCAAATATCATGATTTTGGTTTGACCTAGATTTAATGAATTAGATTTCATTTCTCTGAATGTATCTAGTATGTCGTTGAAGAGTTTTTCTAGGATTTGGGAGAATTGTGGGTCTGTAGTTTGTGAAGTGTGTCTGTTTTCAATAACGGTATCCTTACTGGAAGCCTGTTGAATGATACTATGTAGAACCTTCTATGTACTGCTGACATGGTCTTTATTGTTTTCTGGTACTTTCTTAAAAGAATTCTTCTTACATTTTCTCAGCATATGAGTGAACTTTGTTTTACATTTCTTGGATTTATTTTCCATCTCCTTCGTTCATCATTTATTGGATTCTCTATGTCATGTATTCTTCTCCTTGGATGCATTTTTTAAGCCCTTTGTCATCCATTAAACATCTTTATATTTCACTTTTTCTCGTATTTATAAATGAGTTCCCAGTCATCTGATTGTACCTCAATAACTAGTTTTTCCAGGGACTGCTCTGTTTTGACTCATTTTTGTTGACATCTATCTGTTGTCTGTTTTAATGTTTCTGTGGATTTTATTGTAAATAGTAAAAAAACTAAAACAAACAGACATGAAATCACTGATATCATTGACTAATACATCACTTACTTTGATATTATCTATAACATGTGTAAATAAATTATGACCCTCCAAACGACCCCCAGGAGGCCCGGCTGTTGTGTGTGTGTGTGTGTGTGTGTGTGTGTGTGTGTGTGTGTGTGTGGGGGTGTGTGTGTGTTTGGGCCTGGTTATAGGAGAAGTGAGGATGGAGCAGCCATTTACTGGTAAAACTAACTCACTAACATCTTGGTGAAAATAGAATATATGTTTTTTTCAAATTAAAGTGATAATGAAAGTGAGAACAGGAGTTCCCCCCTCACCTCCAGAGTGAACATAAGTCATGTCTGTATATTACATCCATCATCCATCATCCATCCATCCATCCATCCATCCATCCATCCATCATCCATCATCCATGATGTGATCCAGCAAACATGTCCAAGCAGTAGTGTTGTGTTGTTGCTTCTCATTGTCAATAGAACCATGAGAAAGTATGAGAGTGACTGATACGCTTGTATGATCACTGGACCTTTTGAAAGCAGTCAGACTCTCATACTGTACCAGTAGCATCTGTGTCATTCACAACCCGTCTCCATCTTAACTGGACTTTTTGTGTACACATATGATTTTGTGTTTTCATCTGTGGACTGGTGGCTAGTGAGTGTGTTGCCTTCAGTGGCAAAGGGAAATAAAACCTCTGCATTAACAGGAAACATGGAGCCTCCCCCTTCTAAGCTCCAAGTGTCCAAATCTGAACAGCTGGTCTGGGCTCTGAGTGGAAGCTGAGGTGGTCATGTGCCTGGGCCTCCAGACTAATCCACTCCACTCCAAGTCCAAGTCCGAGTGTAAAACTCAGTCTCAGTCTCTATCTTGGTCCACTCTCTCTCTCTCTCTCTCTCTCTCTCTCTCTCTCTCTCTCTCTCTCTCTCACTCTCTCTCACGGTGCAACCTCAGCTCCGCCCACTTCTCCCAGAGTCCAGATCCATATTTCACTTTCTCTTGTATTGTTTGATTGTACACTCATAGTGACAGGGCGTCTTTTCCTTTATAAATGAGTTCCCAGTCATCCGATTGTACCTCAATAACTAGTTTATCCAGGGATTCCTCTCTTCTGACTCATTTGTAATGATATCCATCTGTTGTCTCTTTTAATCTTTCTGTGGTTTTTATTGGAAATAGTAAAAAAACAAACAGACATGAAATCACTGATATCATTGACTAATAAGCCCTTGTACGTTTTCTTCATTTGACTTTTATTTGCTGATTGTTTCATCTGAATGTTTAATCTGTTCCACCTCTTTAAGCTACATCAATAACCAATGTAATACGCCCCCTGGATTTGGTCACCACAGTCACACGGTCAAAGAGCAAGTCAGCCTCGCTGCTGGCCCCTGCTGGCCGCGCCCCGTCACTATCTGTCAAATCCTGTTACAGAGTGCTCTGATGTCTGTGGGAAAAAACTTGAAACTGAGCAAGATGACTATTGCAGCAACACGTCATCAGTAGGATAAAACTAAGCTGTCTCTTGATGGTCTACGACAGGGTGTCCAAACTGGGTCAGCGAGTGCTGGTGTCCTGCATGTTTTAGTTCTCTGCCTGCTTCATCATACCTGAATCTAATGATGACGTCATCACCAAGGTTGTGAAAAAGAACAATAATGAGTCTTTCATCACAAAGTGGATGGGAGAGGCACCGGATGGAGATCAACGGAGATCAAAGCCGGAGGAAATCTTGGATCTGAGCATCTCCATGGCAAAAGGCCCTGATCTCCTTTGATCTGATAGGAGATCAGCACTGGAGCCATGGAGACGCTCAGATCAAAGGAAATCAGCTTTGTAGAGTTGTAATGTGCTCGTACTCATCCTTACATTTTTCTAGAAATTTGTCTTCAATCACCTTTTCTCTATTTACACTCTCTACTTGAACCTTTACCTGTTTATTTATTTCATATTTTCCAAATATCATGATTTTGGTTTGACCTAGATTTAATGAATTAGATTTCATTTCTCTGAATGTATCTAGTATGTCGTTGAAGAGTTTTTCTAGGATTTGGGAGAATTGTGGGTCTGTAGTTTGTGAAGTGTGTCTGTTTTCAATAACGGTATCCTTACTGGAAGCCTGTTGAATGATACTATGTAGAACCTTCTATGTACTGCTGACATGGTCTTTATTGTTTTCTGGTACTTTCTTAAAAGAATTCTTCTTACATTTTCTCAGCATATGAGTGAACTTTGTTTTACATTTCTTGGATTTATTTTCCATCTCCTTCGTTCATCATTTATTGGATTCTCTATGTCATGTATTCTTCTCCTTGGATGCATTTTTTAAGCCCTTTGTCATCCATTAAACATCTTTATATTTCACTTTTTCTCGTATTTATAAATGAGTTCCCAGTCATCTGATTGTACCTCAATAACTAGTTTTTCCAGGGACTGCTCTGTTTTGACTCATTTTTGTTGACATCTATCTGTTGTCTGTTTTAATGTTTCTGTGGATTTTATTGTAAATAGTAAAAAAACTAAAACAAACAGACATGAAATCACTGATATCATTGACTAATACATCACTTACTTTGATATTATCTATAACATGTGTAAATAAATTATGACCCTCCAAACGACCCCCAGGAGGCCCGGCTGTTGTGTGTGTGTGTGTGTGTGTGTGTGTGTGTGTGTGTGTGTGTGTGTGTGTGTGTGTGTGGGGGTGTGTGTGTGTTTGGGCCTGGTTATAGGAGAAGTGAGGATGGAGCAGCCATTTACTGGTAAAACTAACTCACTAACATCTTGGTGAAAATAGAATATATGTTTTTTTCAAATTAAAGTGACAATGAAAGTGAGAACAGGAGTTCCCCCCTCACCTCCAGAGTGAACATAAGTCATGTCTGTATATTACATCCATCATCCATCATCCATCCATCCATCCATCCATCATTCCATCCATCATCCATCATCCATGATGTGATCCAGCAAACATGTCCAAGCAGTAGTGTTGTGTTGTTGCTTCTCATTGTCAATAGAACCATGAGAAAGTATGAGAGTGACTGATACGCTTGTATGATCACTGGACCTTTTGAAAGCAGTCAGACTCTCATACTGTACCAGTAGCATCTGTGTCATTCACAACCCGTCTCCATCTTAACTGGACTTTTTGTGTACACATATGATTTTGTGTTTTCATCTGTGGACTGGTGGCTAGTGAGTGTGTTGCCTTCAGTGGCAAAGGGAAATAAAACCTCTGCATTAACAGGAAACATGGAGCCTCCCCCTTCTAAGCTCCAAGTGTCCAAATCTGAACAGCTGGTCTGGGCTCTGAGTGGAAGCTGAGGTGGTCATGTGCCTGGGCCTCCAGACTAATCCACTCCACTCCAAGTCCAAGTCCGAGTGTAAAACTCAGTCTCAGTCTCTATCTTGGTCCACTCTCTCTCTCTCTCTCTCTCTCTCTCTCTCTCTCTCTCTCTCTCTCTCTCTCTCTCTCTCTCACTCTCTCTCACGGTGCAACCTCAGCTCCGCCCACTTCTCCCAGAGTCCAGATCCATATTTCACTTTCTCTTGTATTGTTTGATTGTACACTCATAGTGACAGGGCGTCTTTTCCTTTATAAATGAGTTCCCAGTCATCCGATTGTACCTCAATAACTAGTTTATCCAGGGATTCCTCTCTTCTGACTCATTTGTAATGATATCCATCTGTTGTCTCTTTTAATCTTTCTGTGGTTTTTATTGGAAATAGTAAAAAAACAAACAGACATGAAATCACTGATATTATTGACTAATAAGCCCTTGTACGTTTTCTTCATTTGACTTTTATTTGCTGATTGTTTCATCTGAATGTTTAATCTGTTCCACCTCTTTAAGCTACATCAATAACCAATGTAATACGCCCCCTGGATTTGGTCACCACAGTCACACGGTCAAAGAGCAAGTCAGCCTCGCTGCTGGCCCCTGCTGGCCGCGCCCCGTCACTATCTGTCAAATCCTGTTACAGAGTGCTCTGATGTCTGTGGGAAAAAACTTGAAACTGAGCAAGATGACTATTGCAGCAACACGTCATCAGTAGGATAAAACTAAGCTGTCTCTTGATGGTCTACGACAGGGTGTCCAAACTGGGTCAGCGAGTGCTGGTGTCCTGCATGTTTTAGTTCTCTGCCTGCTTCATCATACCTGAATCTAATGATGACGTCATCACCAAGGTTGTGAAAAAGAACAATAATGAGCCTTTCATCACAAAGTGGATGGGAGAGGCACCGGATGGAGATCAACGGAGATCAAAGCCGGAGGAAATCTTGGATCTGAGCATCTCCATGGCAAAAGGCCCTGATCTCCTTTGATCTGATAGGAGATCAGCACTGGAGCCATGGAGACGCTCAGATCAAAGGAAATCAGCTTTGTAGAGTTGTAATGTGCTCGTACTCATCCTTACATTTTTCTAGAAATTTGTCTTCAATCACCTTTTCTCTATTTACACTCTCTACTTGAGCCTTTACCTGTTTATTTATTTCATATTTTCCAAATATCATGATTTTTGTTTGACCTAGATTTAATGAATTAGATTTCATTTCTCTGAATGTATCTAGTATGTCGTTGAAGAGTTTTTCTAGGATTTGGGAGAATTGTGGGTCTGTAGTTTGTGAAGTGTGTCTGTTTTCAATAACGGTATCCTTACTGGAAGCCTGTTGAATGATACTATGTAGAACCTTCTATGTACTGCTGACATGGTCTTTATTGTTTTCTGGTACTTTCTTAAAAGAATTCTTCTAACATTTTCTCATCATATGAGTGAACTTTGTTTTACATTTCTTGGATTTATTTTCCATCTCCTTCGTTCATCATTTATTGGATTCTCTATGTCATGTATTCTTCTCCTTGGATGCATTTTTTAAGCCCTTTGTCATCCATTAAACATCTTTATATTTCACTTTTTCTCGTATTTATAAATGAGTTCCCAGTCATCTGATTGTACCTCAATAACTAGTTTTTCCAGGGACTGCTCTGTTTTGACTCATATGTGTTGACATCTATCTGTTGTCTGTTTTAATGTTTCTGTGTTTTTTATTGTAAATAGTAAAAAAACTAAAACAAACAGACATGAAATCACTGATATCATTGACTAATACATCACTTACTTTGATATTATCTATAACATGTGTAAATAAATTATGACCCTCCAAACGACCCCCAGGAGGCCCGGCTGTTGTGTGTGTGTGTGTGTGTGTGTGTGTGTGTGTGTGTGTGTGTGTGTGTGTGGGGGGGTGTGTGTGTGTTTGGGCCTGGTTATAGGAGAAGTGAGGATGGAGCAGCCATTTACTGGTAAAACTAACTCACTAACATCTTGGTGAAAATAGAATATATGTTTTTTTCAAATTAAAGTGACAATGAAAGTGAGAACAGGAGTTCCCCCCTCACCTCCAGAGTGAACATAAGTCATGTCTGTATATTACATCCATCATCCATCCATCCATCCATCCATCCATCCATCCATCATCCATCATCCATGATGTGATCCAGCAAACATGTCCAAGCAGTAGTGTTGTGTTGTTGCTTCTCATTGTCAATAGAACCATGAGAAAGTATGAGAGTGACTGATACGCTTGTATGATCACTGGACCTTTTGAAAGCAGTCAGACTCTCATACTGTACCAGTAGCATCTGTGTCATTCACAACCCGTCTCCATCTTAACTGGACTTTCTGTGTACACATATGATTTTGTGTTTTCATCTGTGGACTGGTGGCTAGTGAGTGTGTTGCCTTCAGTGGCAAAGGGAAATAAAACCTCTGCATGAAGAGGAATCATGGAGCCTCCCCCTTCTCAGCTCCAAGTGTCCAAATCTGAACAGCTGGTCTGGGCTCTGAGTGGAAGCTGAGGTGGTCATGTGCCTGGGCCTCCAGACTAATCCACTCCACTCCAAGTCCAAGTCCGAGTGTAAAACTCAGTCTCAGTCTCAGTCTCAGTCTCAGTCTCTATCTTTGTCCACTCTCTCTCTCTCTCTCTCTCTCTCTCTCTCTCGCTCTCTCGCTCTCTCTCACGGTGCAACCTCAGCTCCGCCCACTGCTCCCAGAGTCCAGATCCATATTTCACTTTCTCTTGTATTGTTTGATTGTACACTCATAGTGACAGGGCGTCTTTTCCTTTATAAATGAGTTCCCAGTCATCCGATTGTACCTCAATAACTAGTTTATCCAGGGATTCCTCTCTTCTGACTCATTTGTAATGATATCCATCTGTTGTCTCTTTTAATCTTTCTGTGGTTTTTATTGGAAATAGTAAAAAAACAAACAGACATGAAATCACTGATATCATTGACTAATAAGCCCTTGTACGTTTTCTTCATTTGACTTTTATTTGCTGATTGTTTCATCTGAATGTTTAATCTGTTCCACCTCTTTAAGCTACATCAATAACCAATGTAATACGCCCCCTGGATTTGGTCACCACAGTCACACGGTCAAAGAGCAAGTCAGCCTCGCTGCTGCCCCCTGCTGGCCGCGCCCCATCACTATCTGTCAAATCCTGTTACAGATTGCTCTGGTGTCTGTGGGAAAAAACTTGATACTGAGCAAGATGACTATTGCAGCAACACGTCATCAGTAGGATAAAACTAAGCTGTCTCTTGATGGTCTACGACAGGGTGTCCAAACTGGGTCAGAGAGTGCTGGTGTCCTGCATGTTTTAGTTCTCTGCCTGCTTCAGCATACCTGAATCTAATGATGACGTCATCACCAAGGTTGTGAAAAAGAACAATAATGAGCCTTTCATCACAAAGTGGATGGGAGAGGCACCGGATGGAGATCAACGGAGATCAAAGCCGGAGGAAATCTTGGATCTGAGCATCTCCATGGCAAAAGGCACTGATCTCCTTTGATCTGATAGGAGATCAGCACTGGAGCCATGGAGACGCTCAGATCAAAGGAAATCAGCTTTGTAGAGTTGTAATGTGCTCGTACTCATCCTTACATTTTTCTAGAAATTTGTCTTCAATCACCTTTTCTCTATTTACACTCTCTACTTGAACCTTTACCTGTTTATTTATTTCATATTTTCCAAATATCATGATTTTGGTTTGACCTAGATTTAATGAATTAGATTTCATTTCTCTGAATGTATCTAGTATGTCGTTGAAGAGTTTTTCTAGGATTTGGGAGAATTGTGTGTCTGTAGTTTGTGAAGTGTGTCTGTTTTCAATAACGGTATCCTTACTGGAAGCCTGTTGAATGATACTATGTAGAACCTTCTATGTACTGCTGACATGGTCTTTATTGTTTTCTGGTACTTTCTTAAAAGAATTCTTCTTACATTTTCTCAGCATATGAGTGAACTTTGTTTTACATTTCTTGGATTTATTTTCCATCTCCTTCGTTCATCATTTATTGGATTCTCTATGTCATGTATTCTTCTCCTTGGATGCATTTTTTAAGCCCTTTGTCATCCATTAAACATCTTTATATTTCACTTTTTCTCGTATTTATAAATGAGTTCCCAGTCATCTGATTGTACCTCAATAACTAGTTTTTCCAGGGACTGCTCTGTTTTGACTCATTTTTGTTGACATCTATCTGTTGTCTGTTTTAATGTTTCTGTGGATTTTATTGTAAATAGTAAAAAAACTAAAACAAACAGACATGAAATCACTGATATCATTGACTAATACATCACTTACTTTGATATTATCTATAACATGTGTAAATAAATTATGACCCTCCAAACGACCCCCAGGAGGCCCGGCTGTTGTGTGTGTGTGTGTGTGTGTGTGTGTGTGTGTGTGTGTGTGTGTGTGTGGGGGGGTGTGTGTGTGTTTGGGCCTGGTTATAGGAGAAGTGAGGATGGAGCAGCCATTTACTGGTAAAACTAACTCACTAACATCTTGGTGAAAATAGAATATATGTTTTTTTCAAATTAAAGTGACAATGAAAGTGAGAACAGGAGTTCCCCCCTCACCTCCAGAGTGAACATAAGTCATGTCTGTATATTACATCCATCATCCATCCATCCATCCATCCATCATCCATCATCCATGATGTGATCCAGCAAACATGTCCAAGCAGTAGTGTTGTGTTGTTGCTTCTCATTGTCAATAGAACCATGAGAAAGTATGAGAGTGACTGATACGCTTGTATGATCACTGGACCTTTTGAAAGCAGTCAGACTCTCATACTGTACCAGTAGCATCTGTGTCATTCACAACCCGTCTCCATCTTAACTGGACTTTCTGTGTACACATATGATTTTGTGTTTTCATCTGTGGACTGGTGACTAGTGAGTGTGTTGCCTTCAGTGGCAAAGGGAAATAAAACCTCTGCATGAAGAGGAATCATGGAGCCTCCCCCTTCTCAGCTCCAAGTGTCCAAATCTGAACAGCTGGTCTGGGCTCTGAGTGGAAGCTGAGGTGGTCATGTGCCTGGGCCTCCAGACTAATCCACTCCACTCCAAGTCCAAGTCCGAGTGTAAAACTCAGTTTCAGTCTCAGTCTCAGTCTCAGTCTCTATCTTTGTCCACTCTCTCTCTCTCTCTCTCTCTCTCTCGCTCTCTCTCACGGTGCAACCTCAGCTCCGCCCACTGCTCCCAGAGTCCAGATCCATATTTCACTTTCTCTTGTATTGTTTGATTGTACACTCATAGTGACAGGGCGTCTTTTCCTTTATAAATGAGTTCCCAGTCATCCGATTGTACCTCAATAACTAGTTTATCCAGGGATTCCTCTCTTCTGACTCATTTGTAATGATATCCATCTGTTGTCTCTTTTAATCTTTCTGTGGTTTTTATTGGAAATAGTAAAAAAACAAACAGACATGAAATCACTGATATCATTGACTAATAAGCCCTTGTACGTTTTCTTCATTTGACTTTTATTTGCTGATTGTTTCATCTGAATGTTTAATCTGTTCCACCTCTTTAAGCTACATCAATAACCAATGTAATACGCCCCCTGGATTTGGTCACCACAGTCACACGGTCAAAGAGCAAGTCAGCCTCGCTGCTGGCCCCTGCTGGCCGCGCCCCGTCCCTATCTGTCAAATCCTGTTACAGAGTGCTCTGATGTCTGTGGGAAAAAACT
The DNA here is from genome assembly GCF_963383615.2 of Lipophrys pholis. NCBI lineage: Eukaryota > Metazoa > Chordata > Actinopteri > Blenniiformes > Blenniidae > Lipophrys > Lipophrys pholis. The sequence continues at coordinate 2,357,684 of NW_028292149.1, forward strand.
TGAAACTGAGCAAGATGACTATTGCAGCAACACGTCATCAGTAGGATAAAACTAAGCTGTCTCTTGATGGTCTACGACAGGGTGTCCAAACTGGGTCAGAGAGTGCTGGTGTCCTGCATGTTTTAGTTCTCTGCCTGCTTCATCATACCTGAATCTAATGATGACGTCATCACCAAGGTTGTGAAAAAGAACAATAATGAGCCTTTCATCACAAAGTGGATGGGAGAGGCACCGGATGGAGATCAACGGAGATCAAAGCCGGAGGAAATCTTGGATCTGAGCATCTCCATGGCAAAAGGCCCTGATCTCCTTTGATCTGATAGGAGATCAGCACTGGAGCCATGGAGACGCTCAGATCAAAGGAAATCAGCTTTGTAGAGTTGTAATGTGCTCGTACTCATCCTTACATTTTTCTAGAAATTTGTCTTCAATCACCTTTTCTCTATTTACACTCTCTACTTGAGCCTTTACCTGTTTATTTATTTCATATTTTCCAAATATCATGATTTTTGTTTGACCTAGATTTAATGAATTAGATTTCATTTCTCTGAATGTATCTAGTATGTCGTTGAAGAGTTTTTCTAGGATTTGGGAGAATTGTGGGTCTGTAGTTTGTGAAGTGTGTCTGTTTTCAATAACGGTATCCTTACTGGAAGCCTGTTGAATGATACTATGTAGAACCTTCTATGTACTGCTGACATGGTCTTTATTGTTTTCTGGTACTTTCTTAAAAGAATTCTTCTAACATTTTCTCATCATATGAGTGAACTTTGTTTTACATTTCTTGGATTTATTTTCCATCTCCTTCGTTCATCATTTATTGGATTCTCTATGTCATGTATTCTTCTCCTTGGATGCATTTTTTAAGCCCTTTGTCATCCATTAAACATCTTTATATTTCACTTTTTCTCGTATTTATAAATGAGTTCCCAGTCATCTGATTGTACCTCAATAACTAGTTTTTCCAGGGACTGCTCTGTTTTGACTCATTTTTGTTGACATCTATCTGTTGTCTGTTTTAATGTTTCTGTGGATTTTATTGTAAATAGTAAAAAAACTAAAACAAACAGACATGAAATCACTGATATCATTGACTAATACATCACTTACTTTGATATTATCTATAACATGTGTAAATAAATTATGACCCTCCAAACGACCCCCAGGAGGCCCGGCTGTTGTGTGTGTGTGTGTGTGTGTGTGTGTGTGTGTGTGTGTGTGTGTGTGTGTGGGGGTGTGTGTGTGTTTGGGCCTGGTTATAGGAGAAGTGAGGATGGAGCAGCCATTTACTGGTAAAACTAACTCACTAACATCTTGGTGAAAATAGAATATATGTTTTTTTCAAATTAAAGTGACAATGAAAGTGAGAACAGGAGTTCCCCCCTCACCTCCAGAGTGAACATAAGTCATGTCTGTATATTACATCCATCATCCATCATCCATCCATCCATCCATCCATCCATCCATCCATCATCCATCATCCATGATGTGATCCAGCAAACATGTCCAAGCAGTAGTGTTGTGTTGTTGCTTCTCATTGTCAATAGAACCATGAGAAAGTATGAGAGTGACTGATACGCTTGTATGATCACTGGACCTTTTGAAAGCAGTCAGACTCTCATACTGTACCAGTAGCATCTGTGTCATTCACAACCCGTCTCCATCTTAACTGGACTTTTTGTGTACACATATGATTTTGTGTTTTCATCTGTGGACTGGTGGCTAGTGAGTGTGTTGCCTTCAGTGGCAAAGGGAAATAAAACCTCTGCATTAACAGGAAACATGGAGCCTCCCCCTTCTAAGCTCCAAGTGTCCAAATCTGAACAGCTGGTCTGGGCTCTGAGTGGAAGCTGAGGTGGTCATGTGCCTGGGCCTCCAGACTAATCCACTCCACTCCAAGTCCAAGTCCGAGTGTAAAACTCAGTCTCAGTCTCTATCTTGGTCCACTCTCTCTCTCTCTCTCTCTCTCTCTCTCTCTCTCTCTCTCTCTCTCTCTCTCTCTCTCTCTCTCTCTCACTCTCTCTCACGGTGCAACCTCAGCTCCGCCCACTTCTCCCAGAGTCCAGATCCATATTTCACTTTCTCTTGTATTGTTTGATTGTACACTCATAGTGACAGGGCGTCTTTTCCTTTATAAATGAGTTCCCAGTCATCCGATTGTACCTCAATAACTAGTTTATCCAGGGATTCCTCTCTTCTGACTCATTTGTAATGATATCCATCTGTTGTCTCTTTTAATCTTTCTGTGGTTTTTATTGGAAATAGTAAAAAAACAAACAGACATGAAATCACTGATATCATTGACTAATAAGCCCTTGTACGTTTTCTTCATTTGACTTTTATTTGCTGATTGTTTCATCTGAATGTTTAATCTGTTCCACCTCTTTAAGCTACATCAATAACCAATGTAATACGCCCCCTGGATTTGGTCACCACAGTCACACGGTCAAAGAGCAAGTCAGCCTCGCTGCTGGCCCCTGCTGGCCGCGCCCCGTCACTATCTGTCAAATCCTGTTACAGAGTGCTCTGATGTCTGTGGGAAAAAACTTGAAACTGAGCAAGATGACTATTGCAGCAACACGTCATCAGTAGGATAAAACTAAGCTGTCTCTTGATGGTCTACGACAGGGTGTCCAAACTGGGTCAGCGAGTGCTGGTGTCCTGCATGTTTTAGTTCTCTGCCTGCTTCATCATACCTGAATCTAATGATGACGTCATCACCAAGGTTGTGAAAAAGAACAATAATGAGCCTTTCATCACAAAGTGGATGGGAGAGGCACCGGATGGAGATCAACGGAGATCAAAGCCGGAGGAAATCTTGGATCTGAGCATCTCCATGGCAAAAGGCCCTGATCTCCTTTGATCTGATAGGAGATCAGCACTGGAGCCATGGAGACGCTCAGATCAAAGGAAATCAGCTTTGTAGAGTTGTAATGTGCTCGTACTCATCCTTACATTTTTCTAGAAATTTGTCTTCAATCACCTTTTCTCTATTTACACTCTCTACTTGAGCCTTTACCTGTTTATTTATTTCATATTTTCCAAATATCATGATTTTTGTTTGACCTAGATTTAATGAATTAGATTTCATTTCTCTGAATGTATCTAGTATGTCGTTGAAGAGTTTTTCTAGGATTTGGGAGAATTGTGGGTCTGTAGTTTGTGAAGTGTGTCTGTTTTCAATAACGGTATCCTTACTGGAAGCCTGTTGAATGATACTATGTAGAACCTTCTATGTACTGCTGACATGGTCTTTATTGTTTTCTGGTACTTTCTTAAAAGAATTCTTCTAACATTTTCTCATCATATGAGTGAACTTTGTTTTACATTTCTTGGATTTATTTTCCATCTCCTTCGTTCATCATTTATTGGATTCTCTATGTCATGTATTCTTCTCCTTGGATGCATTTTTTAAGCCCTTTGTCATCCATTAAACATCTTTATATTTCACTTTTTCTCGTATTTATAAATGAGTTCCCAGTCATCTGATTGTACCTCAATAACTAGTTTTTCCAGGGACTGCTCTGTTTTGACTCATATGTGTTGACATCTATCTGTTGTCTGTTTTAATGTTTCTGTGTTTTTTATTGTAAATAGTAAAAAAACTAAAACAAACAGACATGAAATCACTGATATCATTGACTAATACATCACTTACTTTGATATTATCTATAACATGTGTAAATAAATTATGACCCTCCAAACGACCCCCAGGAGGCCCGGCTGTTGTGTGTGTGTGTGTGTGTGTGTGTGTGTGTGTGTGTGTGTGTGTGTGTGTGGGGGGGGGTGTGTGTGTGTTTGGGCCTGGTTATAGGAGAAGTGAGGATGGAGCAGCCATTTACTGGTAAAACTAACTCACTAACATCTTGGTGAAAATAGAATATATGTTTTTTTCAAATTAAAGTGACAATGAAAGTGAGAACAGGAGTTCCCCCCTCACCTCCAGAGTGAACATAAGTCATGTCTGTATATTACATCCATCATCCATCCATCCATCCATCCATCCATCCATCCATCATCCATCATCCATGATGTGATCCAGCAAACATGTCCAAGCAGTAGTGTTGTGTTGTTGCTTCTCATTGTCAATAGAACCATGAGAAAGTATGAGAGTGACTGATACGCTTGTATGATCACTGGACCTTTTGAAAGCAGTCAGACTCTCATACTGTACCAGTAGCATCTGTGTCATTCACAACCCGTCTCCATCTTAACTGGACTTTCTGTGTACACATATGATTTTGTGTTTTCATCTGTGGACTGGTGGCTAGTGAGTGTGTTGCCTTCAGTGGCAAAGGGAAATAAAACCTCTGCATGAAGAGGAATCATGGAGCCTCCCCCTTCTCAGCTCCAAGTGTCCAAATCTGAACAGCTGGTCTGGGCTCTGAGTGGAAGCTGAGGTGGTCATGTGCCTGGGCCTCCAGACTAATCCACTCCACTCCAAGTCCAAGTCCGAGTGTAAAACTCAGTCTCAGTCTCAGTCTCAGTCTCTATCTTTGTCCACTCTCTCTCTCTCTCTCTCTCTCTCTCTCTCTCGCTCTCTCGCTCTCTCTCACGGTGCAACCTCAGCTCCGCCCACTGCTCCCAGAGTCCAGATCCATATTTCACTTTCTCTTGTATTGTTTGATTGTACACTCATAGTGACAGGGCGTCTTTTCCTTTATAAATGAGTTCCCAGTCATCCGATTGTACCTCAATAACTAGTTTATCCAGGGATTCCTCTCTTCTGACTCATTTGTAATGATATCCATCTGTTGTCTCTTTTAATCTTTCTGTGGTTTTTATTGGAAATAGTAAAAAAACAAACAGACATGAAATCACTGATATCATTGACTAATAAGCCCTTGTACGTTTTCTTCATTTGACTTTTATTTGCTGATTGTTTCATCTGAATGTTTAATCTGTTCCACCTCTTTAAGCTACATCAATAACCAATGTAATACGCCCCCTGGATTTGGTCACCACAGTCACACGGTCAAAGAGCAAGTCAGCCTCGCTGCTGCCCCCTGCTGGCCGCGCCCCATCACTATCTGTCAAATCCTGTTACAGATTGCTCTGGTGTCTGTGGGAAAAAACTTGATACTGAGCAAGATGACTATTGCAGCAACACGTCATCAATAGGATAAAACTAAGCTGTCTCTTGATGGTCTACGACAGGGTGTCCAAACTGGGTCAGAGAGTGCTGGTGTCCTGCATGTTTTAGTTCTCTGCCTGCTTCAGCATACCTGAATCTAATGATGACGTCATCACCAAGGTTGTGAAAAAGAACAATAATGAGCCTTTCATCACAAAGTGGATGGGAGAGGCACCGGATGGAGATCAACGGAGATCAAAGCCGGAGGAAATCTTGGATCTGAGCATCTCCATGGCAAAAGGCACTGATCTCCTTTGATCTGATAGGAGATCAGCACTGGAGCCATGGAGACGCTCAGATCAAAGGAAATCAGCTTTGTAGAGTTGTAATGTGCTCGTACTCATCCTTACATTTTTCTAGAAATTTGTCTTCAATCACCTTTTCTCTATTTACACTCTCTACTTGAACCTTTACCTGTTTATTTATTTCATATTTTCCAAATATCATGATTTTGGTTTGACCTAGATTTAATGAATTAGATTTCATTTCTCTGAATGTATCTAGTATGTCGTTGAAGAGTTTTTCTAGGATTTGGGAGAATTGTGTGTCTGTAGTTTGTGAAGTGTGTCTGTTTTCAATAACGGTATCCTTACTGGAAGCCTGTTGAATGATACTATGTAGAACCTTCTATGTACTGCTGACATGGTCTTTATTGTTTTCTGGTACTTTCTTAAAAGAATTCTTCTTACATTTTCTCAGCATATGAGTGAACTTTGTTTTACATTTCTTGGATTTATTTTCCATCTCCTTCGTTCATCATTTATTGGATTCTCTATGTCATGTATTCTTCTCCTTGGATGCATTTTTTAAGCCCTTTGTCATCCATTAAACATCTTTATATTTCACTTTTTCTCGTATTTATAAATGAGTTCCCAGTCATCTGATTGTACCTCAATAACTAGTTTTTCCAGGGACTGCTCTGTTTTGACTCATTTTTGTTGACATCTATCTGTTGTCTGTTTTAATGTTTCTGTGGATTTTATTGTAAATAGTAAAAAAACTAAAACAAACAGACATGAAATCACTGATATCATTGACTAATACATCACTTACTTTGATATTATCTATAACATGTGTAAATAAATTATGACCCTCCAAACGACCCCCAGGAGGCCCGGCTGTTGTGTGTGTGTGTGTGTGTGTGTGTGTGTGTGTGTGTGTGTGTGTGTGTGTGTGGGGGGGTGTGTGTGTGTTTGGGCCTGGTTATAGGAGAAGTGAGGATGGAGCAGCCATTTACTGGTAAAACTAACTCACTAACATCTTGGTGAAAATAGAATATATGTTTTTTTCAAATTAAAGTGACAATGAAAGTGAGAACAGGAGTTCCCCCCTCACCTCCAGAGTGAACATAAGTCATGTCTGTATATTACATCCATCATCCATCCATCCATCCATCCATCCATTATCCATCATCCATGATGTGATCCAGCAAACATGTCCAAGCAGTAGTGTTGTGTTGTTGCTTCTCATTGTCAATAGAACCATGAGAAAGTATGAGAGTGACTGATACGCTTGTATGATCACTGGACCTTTTGAAAGCAGTCAGACTCTCATACTGTACCAGTAGCATCTGTGTCATTCACAACCCGTCTCCATCTTAACTGGACTTTCTGTGTACACATATGATTTTGTGTTTTCATCTGTGGACTGGTGACTATTGAGTGTGTTGCCTTCAGTGGCAAAGGGAAATAAAACCTCTGCATGAAGAGGAATCATGGAGCCTCCCCCTTCTCAGCTCCAAGTGTCCAAATCTGAACAGCTGGTCTGGGCTCTGAGTGGAAGCTGAGGTGGTCATGTGCCTGGGCCTCCAGACTAATCCACTCCACTCCAAGTCCAAGTCCGAGTGTAAAACTCAGTTTCAGTCTCAGTCTCAGTCTCAGTCTCTATCTTTGTCCACTCTCTCTCTCTCTCTCTCTCTCTCTCTCGCTCTCTCTCACGGTGCAACCTCAGCTCCGCCCACTGCTCCCAGAGTCCAGATCCATATTTCACTTTCTCTTGTATTGTTTGATTGTACACTCATAGTGACAGGGCGTCTTTTCCTTTATAAATGAGTTCCCAGTCATCCGATTGTACCTCAATAACTAGTTTATCCAGGGATTCCTCTCTTCTGACTCATTTGTAATGATATCCATCTGTTGTCTCTTTTAATCTTTCTGTGGTTTTTATTGGAAATAGTAAAAAAACAAACAGACATGAAATCACTGATATCATTGACTAATAAGCCCTTGTACGTTTTCTTCATTTGACTTTTATTTGCTGATTGTTTCATCTGAATGTTTAATCTGTTCCACCTCTTTAAGCTACATCAATAACCAATGTAATACGCCCCCTGGATTTGGTCACCACAGTCACACGGTCAAAGAGCAAGTCAGCCTCGCTGCTGGCCCCTGCTGGCCGCGCCCCGTCCCTATCTGTCAAATCCTGTTACAGAGTGCTCTGATGTCTGTGGGAAAAAACTTGAAACTGAGCAAGATGACTATTGCAGCAACACGTCATCAGTAGGATAAAACTAAGCTGTCGCTTGATGGTCTACGACAGGGTGTCCAAACTGGGTCAGAGAGTGCTGGTGTCCTGCATGTTTTAGTTCTCTGCCTGCTTCATCATACCTGAATCTAATGATGACGTCATCACCAAGGTTGTGAAAAAGAACAATAATGAGCCTTTCATCACAAAGTGGATGGGAGAGGCACCGGATGGAGATCAACGGAGATCAAAGCCGGAGGAAATCTTGGATCTGAGCATCTCCATGGCAAAAGGCCCTGATCTCCTTTGATCTGATAGGAGATCAGCACTGGAGCCATGGAGACGCTCAGATCAAAGGAAATCAGCTTTGTAGAGTTGTAATGTGCTCGTACTCATCCTTACATTTTTCTAGAAATTTGTCTTCAATCACCTTTTCTCTATTTACACTCTCTACTTGAACCTTTACCTGTTTATTTATTTCATATTTTCCAAATATCATGATTTTTGTTTGACCTAGATTTAATGAATTAGATTTCATTTCTCTGAATGTATCTAGTATGTCGTTGAAGAGTTTTTCTAGGATTTGGGAGAATTGTGGGTCTGTAGTTTGTGAAGTGTGTCTGTTTTCAATAACGGTATCCTTACTGGAAGCCTGTTGAATGATACTATGTAGAACCTTCTATGTACTGCTGACATGGTCTTTATTGTTTTCTGGTACTTTCTTAAAAGAATTCTTCTAACATTTTCTCATCATATGAGTGAACTTTGTTTTACATTTCTTGGATTTATTTTCCATCTCCTTCGTTCATCATTTATTGGATTCTCTATGTCATGTATTCTTCTCCTTGGATGCATTTTTTAAGCCCTTTGTCATCCATTAAACATCTTTATATTTCACTTTTTCTCGTATTTATAAATGAGTTCCCAGTCATCTGATTGTACCTCAATAACTAGTTTTTCCAGGGACTGCTCTGTTTTGACTCATTTGTGTTGACATCTATCTGTTGTCTGTTTTAATGTTTCTGTGTTTTTTATTGTAAATAGTAAAAAAACTAAAACAAACAGACATGAAATCACTGATATCATTGACTAATACATCACTTACTTTGATATTATCTATAACATGTGTAAATAAATTATGACCCTCCAAACGACCCCCAGGAGGCCCGGCTGTTGTGTGTGTGTGTGTGTGTGTGTGTGTGTGTGTGTGTGGGGGGGTGTGTGTATGTGTGTGTGTGTGTTTGGGCCTGGTTATAGGAGAAGTGAGGATGGAGCAGCCATTTACTGGTAAAACTAACTCACTAACATCTTGGTGAAAATAGAATATATGTTTTTTTCAAATTAAAGTGACAATGAAAGTGAGAACAGGAGTTCCCCCCTCACCTCCAGAGTGAACATAAGTCATGTCTGTATATTACATCCATCATCCATCCATCCATCCATCCATCATCCATCATCCATGATGTGATCCAGCAAACATGTCCAAGCAGTAGTGTTGTGTTGTTGCTTCTCATTGTCAATAGAACCATGAGAAAGTATGAGAGTGACTGATACGCTTGTATGATCACTGGACCTTTTGAAAGCAGTCAGACTCTCATACTGTACCAGTAGCATCTGTGTCATTCACAACCCGTCTCCATCTTAACTGGACTTTCTGTGTACACATATGATTTTGTGTTTTCATCTGTGGACTGGTGGCTAGTGAGTGTGTTGCCTTCAGTGGCAAAGGGAAATAAAACCTCTGCATGAAGAGGAATCATGGAGCCTCCCCCTTCTCAGCTCCAAGTGTCCAAATCTGAACAGCTGGTCTGGGCTCTGAGTGGAAGCTGAGGTGGTCATGTGCCTGGGCCTCCAGACTAATCCACTCCACTCCAAGTCCAAGTCCGAGTGTAAAACTCAGTTTCAGTCTCAGTCTCAGTCTCTATCTTTGTCCACTCTCTCTCTCTCTCTCTCTCTCTCTCTCGCTCTCTCTCACGGTGCAACCTCAGCTCCGCCCACTGCTCCCAGAGTCCAGATCCATATTTCACTTTCTCTTGTATTGTTTGATTGTACACTCATAGTGACAGGGCGTCTTTTCCTTTATAAATGAGTTCCCAGTCATCCGATTGTACCTCAATAACTAGTTTTTCCAGGGACTGCTCTGTTTTGACTCATTTGTGTTGACATCTATCTGTTGTCTGTTTTAATGTTTCTGTGTTTTTTATTGTAAATAGTAAAAAAAACTAAAACAAACAGACATGAAATCACTGATATCATTGACTAATACATCACTTACTTTGATATTATCTATAACGTGTAAATAAATTATGACCCTCCAAACGACCCCCAGGAGGCCCGGCTGTTGTGTGTGTGTGTGTGTGTGGGGGGGGGGGTGTGTGGGGGTGTGTGTGTGTGTGTGTGTTTGGGCCTGGTTATAGGAGAAGTGAGGATGGAGCAGCCATTTACTGGTAAAACTAACTCACTAACATCTTGGTGAAAATAGAATATATGTTTTTTTCAAATTAAAGTGACAATGAAAGTGAGAACAGGAGTTCCCCCCTCACCTCCAGAGTGAACATAAGTCATGTCTGTATATTACATCCATCATCCATCCATCCATCCATCCATCATCCATCATCCATGATGTGATCCAGCAAACATGTCCAAGCAGTAGTGTTGTGTTGTTGCTTCTCATTGTCAATAGAACCATGAGAAAGTATGAGAGTGACTGATACGCTTGTATGATCACTGGACCTTTTGAAAGCAGTCAGACTCTCATACTGTACCAGTAGCATCTGTGTCATTCACAACCCGTCTCCATCTTAACTGGACTTTCTGTGTACACATATGATTTTGTGTTTTCATCTGTGGACTGGTGACTATTGAGTGTGTTGCCTTCAGTGGCAAAGGGAAATAAAACCTCTGCATGAAGAGGAATCATGGAGCCTCCCCCTTCTCAGCTCCAAGTGTCCAAATCTGAACAGCTGGTCTGGGCTCTGAGTGGAAGCTGAGGTGGTCATGTGCCTGGGCCTCCAGACTAATCCACTCCACTCCAAGTCCAAGTCCGAGTGTAAAACTCAGTTTCAGTCTCAGTCTCAGTCTCAGTCTCTATCTTTGTCCACTCTCTCTCTCTCTCTCTCTCTCTCTCTCTCTCGCTCTCTCTCACGGTGCAACCTCAGCTCCGCCCACTGCTCCCAGAGTCCAGATCCATATTTCACTTTCTCTTGTATTGTTTGATTGTACACTCATAGTGACAGGGCGTCTTTTCCTTTATAAATGAGTTCCCAGTCATCCGATTGTACCTCAATAACTAGTTTATCCAGGGATTCCTCTCTTCTGACTCATTTGTAATGATATCCATCTGTTGTCTCTTTTAATCTTTCTGTGGTTTTTATTGGAAATAGTAAAAAAACAAACAGACATGAAATCACTGATATCATTGACTAATAAGCCCTTGTACGTTTTCTTCATTTGACTTTTATTTGCTGATTGTTTCATCTGAATGTTTAATCTGTTCCACCTCTTTAAGCTACATCAATAACCAATGTAATACGCCCCCTGGATTTGGTCACCACAGTCACACGGTCAAAGAGCAAGTCAGCCTCGCTGCTGGCCCCTGCTGGCCGCGCCCCGTCCCTATCTGTCAAATCCTGTTACAGAGTGCTCTGATGTCTGTGGGAAAAAACTTGAAACTGAGCAAGATGACTATTGCAGCAACACGTCATCAGTAGGATAAAACTAAGCTGTCGCTTGATGGTCTACGACAGGGTGTCCAAACTGGGTCAGAGAGTGCTGGTGTCCTGCATGTTTTAGTTCTCTGCCTGCTTCATCATACCTGAATCTAATGATGACGTCATCACCAAGGTTGTGAAAAAGAACAATAATGAGCCTTTCATCACAAAGTGGATGGGAGAGGCACCGGATGGAGATCAACGGAGATCAAAGCCGGAGGAAATCTTGGATCTGAGCATCTCCATGGCAAAAGGCCCTGATCTCCTTTGATCTGATAGGAGATCAGCACTGGAGCCATGGAGACGCTCAGATCAAAGGAAATCAGCTTTGTAGAGTTGTAATGTGCTCGTACTCATCCTTACATTTTTCTAGAAATTTGTCTTCAATCACCTTTTCTCTATTTACACTCTCTACTTGAACCTTTACCTGTTTATTTATTTCATATTTTCCAAATATCATGATTTTTGTTTGACCTAGATTTAATGAATTAGATTTCATTTCTCTGAATGTATCTAGTATGTCGTTGAAGAGTTTTTCTAGGATTTGGGAGAATTGTGGGTCTGTAGTTTGTGAAGTGTGTCTGTTTTCAATAACGGTATCCTTACTGGAAGCCTGTTGAATGATACTATGTAGAACCTTCTATGTACTGCTGACATGGTCTTTATTGTTTTCTGGTACTTTCTTAAAAGAATTCTTCTAACATTTTCTCATCATATGAGTGAACTTTGTTTTACATTTCTTGGATTTATTTTCCATCTCCTTCGTTCATCATTTATTGGATTCTCTATGTCATGTATTCTTCTCCTTGGATGCATTTTTTAAGCCCTTTGTCATCCATTAAACATCTTTATATTTCACTTTTTCTCGTATTTATAAATGAGTTCCCAGTCATCTGATTGTACCTCAATAACTAGTTTTTCCAGGGACTGCTCTGTTTTGACTCATTTGTGTTGACATCTATCTGTTGTCTGTTTTAATGTTTCTGTGTTTTTTATTGTAAATAGTAAAAAAACTAAAACAAACAGACATGAAATCACTGATATCATTGACTAATACATCACTTACTTTGATATTATCTATAACATGTGTAAATAAATTATGACCCTCCAAACGACCCCCAGGAGGCCCGGCTGTTGTGTGTGTGTGTGTGTGTGTGTGTGTGTGTGTGTGTGGGGGGGTGTGTGTATGTGTGTGTGTGTGTTTGGGCCTGGTTATAGGAGAAGTGAGGATGGAGCAGCCATTTACTGGTAAAACTAACTCACTATCATCTTGGTGAAAATAGAATATATGTTTTTTTCAAATTAAAGTGACAATGAAAGTGAGAACAGGAGTTCCCCCCTCACCTCCGGAGTGAACATAAGTCATGTCTGTATATTACATCCATCATCCATCCATCCATCCATCCATCATCCATCATCCATGATGTGATCCAGCAAACATGTCCAAGCAGTAGTGTTGTGTTGTTGCTTCTCATTGTCAATAGAACCATGAGAAAGTATGAGAGTGACTGATACGCTTGTATGATCACTGGACCTTTTGAAAGCAGTCAGACTCTCATACTGTACCAGTAGCATCTGTGTCATTCACAACCCGTCTCCATCTTAACTGGACTTTCTGTGTACACATATGATTTTGTGTTTTCATCTGTGGACTGGTGACTATTGAGTGTGTTGCCTTCAGTGGCAAAGGGAAATAAAACCTCTGCATGAAGAGGAATCATGGAGCCTCCCCCTTCTCAGCTCCAAGCGTCCAAATCTGAACAGCTGGTCTGGGCTCTGAGTGGAAGCTGAGGTGGTCATGTGCCTGGGCCTCCAGACTAATCCACTCCACTCCAAGTCCAAGTCCGAGTGTAAAACTCAGTTTCAGTCTCAGTCTCAGTCTCTATCTTTGTCCACTCTCTCTCTCTCTCTCTCTCTCTCTCTCTCTCTCGCTCTCTCTCACGGTGCAACCTCAGCTCCGCCCACTGCTCCCAGAGTCCAGATCCATATTTCACTTTCTCTTGTATTGTTTGATTGTACACTCATAGTGACAGGGCGTCTTTTCCTTTATAAATGAGTTCCCAGTCATCCGATTGTACCTCAATAACTAGTTTATCCAGGGATTCCTCTCTTCTGACTCATTTGTAATGATATCCATCTGTTGTCTCTTTTAATCTTTCTGTGGTTTTTATTGGAAATAGTAAAAAAACAAACAGACATGAAATCACTGATATCATTGACTAATAAGCCCTTGTACGTTTTCTTCATTTGACTTTTATTTGCTGATTGTTTCATCTGAATGTTTAATCTGTTCCACCTCTTTAAGCTACATCAATAACCAATGTAATACGCCCCCTGGATTTGGTCACCACAGTCACACGGTCAAAGAGCAAGTCAGCCTCGCTGCTGGCCCCTGCTGGCCGCGCCCCGTCCCTATCTGTCAAATCCTGTTACAGAGTGCTCTGATGTCTGTGGGAAAAAACTTGAAACTGAGCAAGATGACTATTGCAGCAACACGTCATCAGTAGGATAAAACTAAGCTGTCGCTTGATGGTCTACGACAGGGTGTCCAAACTGGGTCAGAGAGTGCTGGTGTCCTGCATGTTTTAGTTCTCTGCCTGCTTCATCATACCTGAATCTAATGATGACGTCATCACCAAGGTTGTGAAAAAGAACAATAATGAGCCTTTCATCACAAAGTGGATGGGAGAGGCACCGGATGGAGATCAACGGAGATCAAAGCCGGAGGAAATCTTGGATCTGAGCATCTCCATGGCAAAAGGCCCTGATCTCCTTTGATCTGATAGGAGATCAGCACTGGAGCCATGGAGACGCTCAGATCAAAGGAAATCAGCTTTGTAGAGTTGTAATGTGCTCGTACTCATCCTTACATTTTTCTAGAAATTTGTCTTCAATCACCTTTTCTCTATTTACACTCTCTACTTGAACCTTTACCTGTTTATTTATTTCATATTTTCCAAATATCATGATTTTTGTTTGACCTAGATTTAATGAATTAGATTTCATTTCTCTGAATGTATCTAGTATGTCGTTGAAGAGTTTTTCTAGGATTTGGGAGAATTGTGGGTCTGTAGTTTGTGAAGTGTGTCTGTTTTCAATAACGGTATCCTTACTGGAAGCCTGTTGAATGATACTATGTAGAACCTTCTATGTACTGCTGACATGGTCTTTATTGTTTTCTGGTACTTTCTTAAAAGAATTCTTCTAACATTTTCTCATCATATGAGTGAACTTTGTTTTACATTTCTTGGATTTATTTTCCATCTCCTTCGTTCATCATTTATTGGATTCTCTATGTCATGTATTCTTCTCCTTGGATGCATTTTTTAAGCCCTTTGTCATCCATTAAACATCTTTATATTTCACTTTTTCTCGTATTTATAAATGAGTTCCCAGTCATCTGATTGTACCTCAATAACTAGTTTTTCCAGGGACTGCTCTGTTTTGACTCATTTGTGTTGACATCTATCTGTTGTCTGTTTTAATGTTTCTGTGTTTTTTATTGTAAATAGTAAAAAAACTAAAACAAACAGACATGAAATCACTGATATCATTGACTAATACATCACTTACTTTGATATTATCTATAACATGTGTAAATAAATTATGACCCTCCAAACGACCCCCAGGAGGCCCGGCTGTTGTGTGTGTGTGTGTGTGTGTGTGTGTGTGTGTGTGGGGGGGGGTGTGTGTATGTGTGTGTGTGTGTTTGGGCCTGGTTATAGGAGAAGTGAGGATGGAGCAGCCATTTACTGGTAAAACTAACTCACTAACATCTTGGTGAAAATAGAATATATGTTTTTTTCAAATTAAAGTGACAATGAAAGTGAGAACAGGAGTTCCCCCCTCACCTCCAGAGTGAACATAAGTCATGTCTGTATATTACATCCATCATCCATCCATCCATCCATCCATCATCCATCATCCATGATGTGATCCAGCAAACATGTCCAAGCAGTAGTGTTGTGTTGTTGCTTCTCATTGTCAATAGAACCATGAGAAAGTATGAGAGTGACTGATACGCTTGTATGATCACTGGACCTTTTGAAAGCAGTCAGACTCTCATACTGTACCAGTAGCATCTGTGTCATTCACAACCCGTCTCCATCTTAACTGGACTTTCTGTGTACACATATGATTTTGTGTTTTCATCTGTGGACTGGTGACTATTGAGTGTGTTGCCTTCAGTGGCAAAGGGAAATAAAACCTCTGCATGAAGAGGAATCATGGAGCCTCCCCCTTCTCAGCTCCAAGCGTCCAAATCTGAACAGCTGGTCTGGGCTCTGAGTGGAAGCTGAGGTGGTCATGTGCCTGGGCCTCCAGACTAATCCACTCCACTCCAAGTCCAAGTCCGAGTGTAAAACTCAGTTTCAGTCTCAGTCTCAGTCTCAGTCTCTATCTTTGTCCACTCTCTCTCTCTCTCTCTCTCTCTCTCTCTCTCGCTCTCTCTCACGGTGCAACCTCAGCTCCGCCCACTGCTCCCAGAGTCCAGATCCATATTTCACTTTCTCTTGTATTGTTTGATTGTACACTCATAGTGACAGGGCGTCTTTTCCTTTATAAATGAGTTCCCAGTCATCCGATTGTACCTCAATAACTAGTTTATCCAGGGATTCCTCTCTTCTGACTCATTTGTAATGATATCCATCTGTTGTCTCTTTTAATCTTTCTGTGGTTTTTATTGGAAATAGTAAAAAAACAAACAGACATGAAATCACTGATATCATTGACTAATAAGCCCTTGTACGTTTTCTTCATTTGACTTTTATTTGCTGATTGTTTCATCTGAATGTTTAATCTGTTCCACCTCTTTAAGCTACATCAATAACCAATGTAATACGCCCCCTGGATTTGGTCACCACAGTCACACGGTCAAAGAGCAAGTCAGCCTCGCTGCTGGCCCCTGCTGGCCGCGCCCCGTCCCTATCTGTCAAATCCTGTTACAGAGTGCTCTGATGTCTGTGGGAAAAAACTTGAAACTGAGCAAGATGACTATTGCAGCAACACGTCATCAGTAGGATAAAACTAAGCTGTCGCTTGATGGTCTACGACAGGGTGTCCAAACTGGGTCAGAGAGTGCTGGTGTCCTGCATGTTTTAGTTCTCTGCCTGCTTCATCATACCTGAATCTAATGATGACGTCATCACCAAGGTTGTGAAAAAGAACAATAATGAGCCTTTCATCACAAAGTGGATGGGAGAGGCACCGGATGGAGATCAACGGAGATCAAAGCCGGAGGAAATCTTGGATCTGAGCATCTCCATGGCAAAAGGCCCTGATCTCCTTTGATCTGATAGGAGATCAGCACTGGAGCCATGGAGACGCTCAGATCAAAGGAAATCAGCTTTGTAGAGTTGTAATGTGCTCGTACTCATCCTTACATTTTTCTAGAAATTTGTCTTCAATCACCTTTTCTCTATTTACACTCTCTACTTGAACCTTTACCTGTTTATTTATTTCATATTTTCCAAATATCATGATTTTTGTTTGACCTAGATTTAATGAATTAGATTTCATTTCTCTGAATGTATCTAGTATGTCGTTGAAGAGTTTTTCTAGGATTTGGGAGAATTGTGGGTCTGTAGTTTGTGAAGTGTGTCTGTTTTCAATAACGGTATCCTTACTGGAAGCCTGTTGAATGATACTATGTAGAACCTTCTATGTACTGCTGACATGGTCTTTATTGTTTTCTGGTACTTTCTTAAAAGAATTCTTCTAACATTTTCTCATCATATGAGTGAACTTTGTTTTACATTTCTTGGATTTATTTTCCATCTCCTTCGTTCATCATTTATTGGATTCTCTATGTCATGTATTCTTCTCCTTGGATGCATTTTTTAAGCCCTTTGTCATCCATTAAACATCTTTATATTTCACTTTTTCTCGTATTTATAAATGAGTTCCCAGTCATCTGATTGTACCTCAATAACTAGTTTTTCCAGGGACTGCTCTGTTTTGACTCATTTGTGTTGACATCTATCTGTTGTCTGTTTTAATGTTTCTGTGTTTTTTATTGTAAATAGTAAAAAAACTAAAACAAACAGACATGAAATCACTGATATCATTGACTAATACATCACTTACTTTGATATTATCTATAACATGTGTAAATAAATTATGACCCTCCAAACGACCCCCAGGAGGCCCGGCTGTTGTGTGTGTGTGTGTGTGTGTGTGTGTGTGTGTGTGTGGGGGGGTGTGTGTATGTGTGTGTGTGTGTTTGGGCCTGGTTATAGGAGAAGTGAGGATGGAGCAGCCATTTACTGGTAAAACTAACTCACTAACATCTTGGTGAAAATAGAATATATGTTTTTTTCAAATTAAAGTGACAATGAAAGTGAGAACAGGAGTTCCCCCCTCACCTCCAGAGTGAACATAAGTCATGTCTGTATATTACATCCATCATCCATCCATCCATCCATCCATCATCCATCATCCATGATGTGATCCAGCAAACATGTCCAAGCAGTAGTGTTGTGTTGTTGCTTCTCATTGTCAATAGAACCATGAGAAAGTATGAGAGTGACTGATACGCTTGTATGATCACTGGACCTTTTGAAAGCAGTCAGACTCTCATACTGTACCAGTAGCATCTGTGTCATTCACAACCCGTCTCCATCTTAACTGGACTTTCTGTGTACACATATGATTTTGTGTTTTCATCTGTGGACTGGTGGCTAGTGAGTGTGTTGCCTTCAGTGGCAAAGGGAAATAAAACCTCTGCATGAAGAGGAATCATGGAGCCTCCCCCTTCTCAGCTCCAAGTGTCCAAATCTGAACAGCTGGTCTGGGCTCTGAGTGGAAGCTGAGGTGGTCATGTGCCTGGGCCTCCAGACTAATCCACTCCACTCCAAGTCCAAGTCCGAGTGTAAAACTCAGTTTCAGTCTCAGTCTCAGTCTCAGTCTCTATCTTTGTCCACTCTCTCTCTCTCTCTCTCTCTCTCTCTCTCTCGCTCTCTCTCACGGTGCAACCTCAGCTCCGCCCACTGCTCCCAGAGTCCAGATCCATATTTCACTTTCTCTTGTATTGTTTGATTGTACACTCATAGTGACAGGGCGTCTTTTCCTTTATAAATGAGTTCCCAGTCATCCGATTGTACCTCAATAACTAGTTTATCCAGGGATTCCTCTCTTCTGACTCATTTGTAATGATATCCATCTGTTGTCTCTTTTAATCTTTCTGTGGTTTTTATTGGAAATAGTAAAAAAACAAACAGACATGAAATCACTGATATCATTGACTAATAAGC
The DNA here is from genome assembly GCF_963383615.2 of Lipophrys pholis. Lineage (NCBI taxonomy): Eukaryota > Metazoa > Chordata > Actinopteri > Blenniiformes > Blenniidae > Lipophrys > Lipophrys pholis. The sequence goes on from NW_028292149.1 coordinate 2,376,241, forward strand.
CCTTGTACGTTTTCTTCATTTGACTTTTATTTGCTGATTGTTTCATCTGAATGTTTAATCTGTTCCACCTCTTTAAGCTACATCAATAACCAATGTAATACGCCCCCTGGATTTGGTCACCACAGTCACACGGTCAAAGAGCAAGTCAGCCTCGCTGCTGGCCCCTGCTGGCCGCGCCCCGTCACTATCTGTCAAATCCTGTTACAGATTGCTCTGGTGTCTGTGGGAAAAAACTTGAAACTGAGCAAGATGACTATTGCAGCAACACGTCATCAGTAGGATAAAACTAAGCTGTCTCTTGATGGTCTACGACAGGGTGTCCAAACTGGGTCAGAGAGTGCTGGTGTCCTGCATGTTTTAGTTCTCTGCCTGCTTCATCATACCTGAATCTAATGATGACGTCATCACCAAGGTTGTGAAAAAGAACAATAATGAGCCTTTCATCACAGAGTGGATGGGAGAGGCACCGGATGGAGATCAACGGAGATCAAAGCCGGAGGAAATCTTGGATCTGAGCATCTCCATGGCAAAAGGCACTGATCTCCTTTGATCTGATAGGAGATCAGCACTGGAGCCATGGAGACGCTCAGATCAAAGGAAATCAGCTTTGTAGAGTTGTAATGTGCTCGTACTCATCCTTACATTTTTCTAGAAATTTGTCTTCAATCACCTTTTCTCTATTTACACTCTCTACTTGAACCTTTACCTGTTTATTTATTTCATATTTTCCAAATATCATGATTTTTGTTTGACCTAGATTTAATGAATTAGATTTCATTTCTCTGAATGTATCTAGTATGTCGTTGAAGAGTTTTTCTAGGATTTGGGAGAATTGTGGGTCTGTAGTTTGTGAAGTGTGTCTGTTTTCAATAACAGTATCCTTACTGGAAGCCTGTTGAATAATACTATGTAGAACCTTCTATGTACTGCTGACATGGTCTTTATTGTTTTCTGGTACTTTCTTAAAAGAATTCTTCTAACATTTTCTCATCATATGAGTGAACTTTGTTTTACATTTCTTGGATTTATTTCCCATCTCCTTCGTTCATCATTTATTGGATTCTCTATGTCATGTATTCTTCTCCTTGGATGCATTTTTTAAGCCCTTTGTCATCCATTAAACATCTTTATATTTCACTTTCTCTTTTGATTTTTTTAGTTTCACAGTTTCATTTTGATAGTCACTTTAATTTGAAAAAACCTCATAATCTCACTTTGGTAGTCACTTTAATTTGAAGATAAAACTCATATTTTCCCTTTGATTGTCACTTTAATTTGAAATAAATCCTATTTTCTTTTTGATAGTCACATTCATTTGAAAAAAACTCCTATTTTCCCTTTGATAGTAACTTTAATTTGAAAGAAACTCCTATTCTCACTTTGATAGTCACTTTAACTTGGAAAAAAAAACCCTCATATTTTCTTTTTGATAGTCACTTTAATTTGAAAAAAACTCCTATTTTCACTTTGATAGTCCCTTTAATTTGAAAAACAAACTCCTATTCTTACTTTGATAGTCACTATATTTTGAAAAGAAAACTCTTATTTTCCCTTTGATAGTCACTTTAATTTGAAAAATAACTCCTATTCTCCCTTTGATAGTCACTTTAATTTGAAAGAAACTCCTTTTCTCATTTTGATAGTCACTTTAATTTGAAAAAAAACTCCTATTTTCACTTTGATAGTCACTTTAATTTGAAAAGAAAACTCCTATTGTCACTTTCATAGTCACTTTAATTTGAAAAAAACCCTCATATTTTCCCTTTGATCGTCACTTTAATTTGAAAAAAAATCCTATTTTCCCTTTGATAGTCACTTTAATTTGAAAAAAATTCTATTTTCTTTTTGATAGTCACATTAATTTGAAAAAAACTCCTATTTTCCCTTTGATAGTCACTTTAATTTGAAAAAAAACTCCTATTCTCACTTTGATAGTCACTTTAATTTAAAAAAAAACCCTCCTATTCTCACTTTGATAGTCACTTTAATTTGAAAGAAACTCCTATTCTCATTTTGATAGTCACTTTAATTTGAAAATAAAACTCCTATTCTCACTTTGATAGTCAGTTTAATTTGAAAAGAAATCTCGTATTTTCCCTTTGATAGTCACTTTAATTTGAAAGAAACTCCTATTCTCATTTTGATAGTCACTGTAATTTGAAAAAAACTCCTATTTTCTCTTTGATAGTCACTTTAATTTGAAAAAAACCTCATATTTTCCCTTTGATAGTCACTTTAATTTTAAAAAACTCCTATTTTCCCTTTGATAGTCACTTTAATTTAAAAAAACCCTCCTATTCTCACTTTGATAGTCACTTTAATTTGAAAGAAACTCCTATTCTCATTTTGATAGTCACTTTAATTTGAAAATAAAACTCCTATTCTCACTTTGATAGTCAGTTTAATTTGAAAAGAAATCTCCTATTTTCTCTTTGATAGTCACTTTAATTTGAAAAAAACCTCATATTTTCCCTTTGATAGTCACTTTAATTTGAAAAGAAAACTCCTATTCTCACTTTGATAGTCAGTTTAATTTGAAAAGAAATCTCCTATTTTCTCTTTGATAGTCACTTTAATGTGAAAAAAACCTCATATTTTCCCTTTGATAGTCACTTTAAGTTTAAAAAACTCCTATTTTCCCTTTGATAGTCACTTTAATTTGAAAAAAACTCCTATTTTCCCTTTGATAGTCACTTTAATTTTAAAAAACTCCTATTTTCCCTTTGATAGTCACTTTAATTTGAAAAAAACTCCTATTTTCCCTTTGATAGTCACTTTAAATTGAAAAAAATTCTATTTTCTTTTTGATAGTCACGTTAATTTGAAAAAAACTCCTATTTTCCCTTTGATAGCATTTTAATTTGAACGAAACTCCTTTTCTTACTTTGACAGTCACTTTAACTTGAAAAAAAACCCTCATATTTTCCCTTTGATAGTCACTTTAATTTGAAAGAAACTCCTATTCTCATTTTGATAGTCACTTTAATTTGAAAAAACTCCAATTCTCACTTTGATACTCAAGGAAGAAACCAGTGTTATGAGTGATCAACACATTAGTTTGCATAGCAGTATAATCCGTTTGTATCTTTTCTGCTCAGAACTGTTAATAACATGACCATATATGTAAGAACCATCCGGTGTGTGAGGCAGAACAATTGAACTATTGAGTCTTAGGAATAAGCAGACCATTGACCTTGATTCCCAGGCAGATAACGCCATGCTGGAGAAGGGAGTGAGGGAATCTTATCTCGTGGAAAGCCAGCTGGAGAAGGTAGTAAATCAAGAAGTCGCTAATTTAAAGCCGGGAAGATGTAAAGCCTGGTACTATTATGAGATCACAAATCTTCCCGGGACAGAACAATAGAGATGTGTTCAGTTTCGGTAAAAACAACCTGTGGCATCCACATCATATGTGCAGGGAGGGGTGAAAGAAAATGCTTAGAAACCAATGTTTTTGGGCACTCTGGGCTCTTCCACTCTGATGCCTGGTTCTCCCGGACAGTCTGATGGTTGAGCCCGAGATCTCGCTGTATTCCATGTATTCTGCCTGAAGGTAATTATCAATAAACCCATTGTGATCAATATCTTTCTGTTCCTTCATCAATTTAAAGAACACATCAATGACTGCATTTCCTTCAATAGTCACTTTAATTTGAAAAAACTCCTATTTTCCCTTTGATAGTCACTTTAATTTGAAAAGAAAACTCATATTTTCTCTTTGATAGTCACTTTAATTTGAAAAAAAAATCCTATTTTCCCTTTGATAGTCACTTTAATTTGAAAAGAAAACTCATATTTTCTCTTTGATAGTCACTTTAATTTGAAAAAAAAATCCTATTTTCCCTTTGATAGTCACTTTAATTTGAAAAAAAAACTCCTATTCTCACTTTGATAGTCACTTTAATTTGAAAAAAAATCCTATTTTCCCTTTGATAGTCACTTTAATTTGAAACAAAACTCCTATTCTCACTTTGATAGTCACTTTAATTTGAAAGAAACTCCTTTTCTCATTTTGATAGTCACTTTAATTTGAAAAAAACTCCTATTTTCACTTTGATAGTCACTTTAATTTGAAAAGAAAACTCCTATTTTCTCTTTGATAGTCACTTTAATTTGAAAAAAAAATCCTATTTTCCCTTTGATAGTCACTTTAATTTGAAAAAAAAATCCTATTTTCCCTTTGATAGTCACTTTAATTTGAAACAAAACTCCTATTCTCACTTTGATAGTCACTTTAATTTGAAAGAAACTCCTTTTCTCATTTTGATAGTCACTTTAATTTGAAAAAAACTCCTATTTTGACTTTGATAGTCACTTTAATTTGAAAAGAAAACTCCTATTTTCCCTTTGAAAGTCACTTTAATTAAAAAAATAACTCCTATTCTCACTTTGATAGTCACTTTAATTTGAAAAGAAAACTCCTATTCTCACTTTCATAGTCACTTTAATTTGAAAAAAAACCTCATATTTTCCCTTTGATAGTCACTTTAATTTGAAAAAAAACTCCTATTTTCCCTTTGATAGTCACTTTAATTTGAAAAAAATTCTATTTTCTTTTTGATAGTCACATTAATTTGAAAAAAACTCTTATTTTCCCTTTGATAGTCACTTTAATTTGAAAAAACTCCTATTCTCACTTTGATAGTCACTTTAATTTGAAAATGAAAACCCCTATTTTCTCTTTGATAGTCACTTTAATTTGAAAAAAAAATCCTATTTTCCCTTTGATAGTCACTTTAATTTGAAAAAAAAACTCCTATTCTCACTTTGATAGTCACTTTAATATGAAAAAAAAATCCTATTTTCCCTTTGATAGTCACTTTAATTTGAAACAAAACTCCTATTCTCACTTTGATAGTCACTTTAATTTGAAAGAAACTCCTTTTCTCATTTTGATAGTCACTTTAATTTGAAAAAAACTCCTATTTTGACTTTGATAGTCACTTTAATTTGAAAAGAAACTCCTATTTTCCCTTTGATAGTCACTTTAATTTGAAAAATATTCTATTTTCTTTTTGATAGTCACATTAATTTGAAAAAAACTCTTATTTTCCCTTTGATAGTCACTTTAATTTGAAAAAACTCCTATTCTCACTTTGATAGTCACTTTAATTTGAAAAGAAAACTCGTATTTTCCCTTTGATAGTCATTTTAATTTGAAAAAAAATCCTATTTTGACTTTGATAGTCACTTTAATTTGAAAAAAAAACTCCTATTCTCACTTTGATAGTCACTTTAATATGAAAAAAAAATCCTATTTTCCCTTTGATAGTCACTTTAATTTGAAACAAAACTCCTATTCTCACTTTGATAGTGACTTTAATTTGAAAAAAAAACTCCTATTTTCACTTTGATAGTCACTTTAATATGAAAAAAAAATCCTATTTTCCCTTTGATAGTCACTTTAATTTGAAACAAAACTCCTAGTCTCACTTTGATAGTCACTTTAATTTGAAAGAAACTCCTTTTCTCATTTTGATAGTCACTTTAATTTGAAAAAAACTCCTATTTTGACTTTGATAGTCACTTTAATTTGAAAAGAAAACTCCTATTTTCCCTTTGATAGTCACTTTAATTAAAAAAATAACTCTTATTCTCACTTTGATAGTCACTTTAATTTGAAAAGAAAACTCCTATTCTCACTTTCATAGTCACTTTAATTTGAAAAAAACCCTCATATTTTCCCTTTGATAGTCACTTTAATTTGAAAAAAAACTCCTATTTTCCCTTTGATAGTCACATTAATTTGAAAAAAACTCTTATTTTCCCTTTGATAGTCACTTTAATTTGAAAAAACTCCTATTCTCACTTTGATAGTCACTTTAATTTGAAAAGAAAACTCATATTTTCCCTTTGATAGTCATTTTAATTTGAAAAAAAATCCTATTTTCCGTTTGATAGTCACTTTGATTTGAAAAAAAACCCTCCTATTCTCACTTTGATAGTCACTTTAATTTGAAAAGAAAACTCATTTTCCCTTTAATAGTCACTTTAATTTGAAAAAAATCATATTTTCCCTTTGATAGTCACTTTAATTAAAAAAAAACCTCCTATTCTCACTTTGATAGTCACTTTAATTTGAAAAAACTCCTATTCTCACTTTGATAGTCACTTTAACTTGAAAAAAATCCCCCCTATTCTCACTTTGATAGTCACTTTAATTTGAAAAAAACTCCTATTTTCACTTTGATAGTCACTTTAATTTGAAAAGAAAACTCATATTTTCCATTTGATAGTCACTTTAATTTGAAAAAAAATCCTATTTTCCCTTTGATAGTCACTTCAATTTGAAAAAAAAATCCTATTTTCCCTTTGATAGTCACTTTAATTTGAAAGAAACTCCTATTCTTACTTTGATAGTCACCTTAACTTGAAAAAAAACCCCTCATATTTTCCCTTAGATAGTCACTTTAATTTGAAAAAGAAAACTGCTATTCTCACCCCGATGTTCAATTTAATTTGAAAAAAACTCCTATTCTCACTTTGACAGTCACTTTAATTTGATAGAAAATCATATTTCCACTTTCATGTTCACTTTAATTAAAAACCTTCTATTTTCACTTTGATACCAACCAGTGAGCAACAGGAGCAGCAGGCGAGGAGGTAAAAGGAGGGACAGCAGACGAGCAGAGGATGAAAAAGGACGAGGACGGAGCGTCCACTGAAAGTCAGTCCATGTAAACTTAAGATGCTATCAGAAGAGGAAGTTTTTGACACAATGACTGTTGAGTAATTTCATCTGTGACGTTAGCAGAAGCAGCTTTTCCAGCAGAAGTCTAGTAAATGTGGTGAAACCATGATGAGGCTGTTTTCATTGACTAGATGTCCATGAACGCACCATGCTGAGCTGCTCTCTGTGGTTCCATGGTGTCATGGTTAGAACTCTGAGCTCTGAGTCCACTGATCTGAGTTCAACTCTCAGTGGAACCAAACTTTACTGCTGCTGCTCTGCTGTGGTCAACATTCACCACAATAGTAAGAACATGGACAATAACAAAATACACAAACAAGATTGTACTGTGAAAGTGAAACATTGGACTCTGCTGACCTCCATGTAGTCATCTATGTAGTTATCTTCTGTCTCCACCAGGTGGCACTCTTGGTTTGAAGATAGAGGCTGAAGGACTGACAATGAAGTGTGTTTTCAAACATTTGTTCAACAGACGGCGCCATCTAGTGGCTTCAGCAGATCAAGACAGTGGTTGATGAAGCTTCATTTGGCCATCACTACCTCCAGGTACCGTGCACCTCCTCCACTGGTGACTCTTGTGGGAGGAGACATTGTGAAACGTCTTCCTCCTGGACGCCATCGCTATCATGACTTTGTCTCTAGAGCGCCACTGTTTGCAGTTTGCTGTATGAATGAGCTAACCTGCTAATATGTGCTGTGTATCAATAAAATAACAGGAACAATGAAAAAGTATCAATAATCACTAGTGCTGTCAAAAATAACACGTTAACTTAATTAATTGATTTGAAACATTTAATCCGTTATAACATTTTTTACATGATTAACACAGTTTTGTTTACTTCCGTTTTTTGTTTTTGTTTTTTTTACTCCTTTACCGGAGCAGCATGTGCAGTGTCTCTGGGTGCATCGCCATGACGACAGAGCAGCACAACACCGAGTGGAATAATATTAAGGTAGAAAGTTTCACTTTAAAAAGTTTCCTGACAGCTGATTGAGAAAGTGAAAGTCATTAGTTTAACTTAGAAAAGCCGAATTTAATGACCACAGAAGTACTTCGTACAGTATATTATTGCCACTTTGTTCATGTAATAAGTTTACAACTTTGTTTCTGGAAATATTAAAATTCTCAAAGTGGTGGACCTGCACTCTAACAAAACCCAGACTTTTGTTAGATGTTTATTATTAATGTATTTATGTTTTTATTATTTTGCTAATCTTGGAGAGAAACAGTTTCACCCAAAGCTAAAAGGACATTATAAAAATGGTCTTTGAATTTAAATATAGTCTGCGTGTTGAGTCGACATTAATGTGTGTTTAGTTACATAATCAGAGAGCAGCAGAGTCCATCAATGTCTCATTACCACCTGTGGATTCAATTCAGCAGATGAGAGAGGAACCTCATGGAGATCAAAGGAGATCAAAGGAGAACAGTGTCTGTTACCATGGAGATGCTCAGAGAATTAAACCCCCATCTCACACATGACACTATACTAACGAGATATTGTTCCTCAAATATTATGAGAACCATCATCCATAAAAACTCTGGACTTCACTTGGTACCAATAGATTGAAGGCAAGTGGGAGAGCTGAGAGTGCTGCAGCTCCCCCTGTAGGATGGTATATGAACTGCATATCTTTCACTTCAAACGTCTAGAATTCAGTGTGTCCACCACTGCAAGTCAACAGATAGAACCAAACCTTTGAGTTTCAGTGAGGAGTCAGTCTTCTCTTGTATTGATATTAGTACTGTGACGGGCTGAGTTCTACTTTATTATTCTGATCATAGAATCAAATGTGTTTTTTTCTCCATATTTTTCAGACTGTTATTGAATATAAAGATGTGTTTGCAGTACATCTGACACCAGATAATGCAGCACTAAAACTGCACTAACGGAGGCGCTGTGGCTTAGCTGGTCAAAGTGCCTGTCTAGTAAACAGGAGATCCTGGGTTCAAATCCCAGCAGTGCCTCATAACATTGATTCATTTAACTTTACTTATATAGCACCAAATACCACATAGACATTTCTTGGTGTTTTAACAGGAGAAACCCAACAAGTCCACATGAGCAAAAGACAAGCAACTGTGGGAAGAAAAAAACTCCCTCTGTCTTTCTCTCCCTGTACTACAATCCTTTCTGCCTATATTATAATTTATTTTATATTATTTATTTATATTATATTTATATGTAATTCCAGCCTTGCTGAAGCACCCCTAGATCATCACCGATCCTCCGCCAAATTTCACAGTCGGTGCAAGACACTGACTTGTCGGCCTCTCCAGGTCTCCGTTTCACCATTGGACGACCAGGTGTTGAGCAAAGCTGAAATTTGGTGGAGGATGGGTGATGATCTGGAGGAGCTTCAGCAAGGCTGGAATTGGGCAGATTGGTCTTTGCGAAGGACGCATGAATGAAGCCACATACAAAGTTATGTTGGAAGAAAACCTGCTTTCTTCTGCTCTGACGATGTTCCCCAACTCTGAGGATTGGTTCTTCCAGCAGGACAACGCTCCACCCCAGACAGCTCGGTCCATCAAGATCTAGACCCTGTCATGGCCAGCCCAATCTCCGGACCTGAACCCCATTGAAAACCTCTGGAATGTGATTGTCACGGGTCCAGTTTTCAAAAAGAGAACACGTTGCAAAGAATGATGGCCAGTCGGCAAACTGCAGTTTGGGGTGGTTTTATTTACAACAAAGTGCTAATGTTTACAGTGCAGGATTTAAACTAGAACAAAACAAACAAACAAAACAAACAAATAATTCTGTGGAGGACATTGACTTTCTTATTCACCGCTCGACAACCCACCATACTCCTAGGCTCAGCGACAGCCCCGTTTAAGTGAGCCGAGCTCTCCTTTATACTATAAGCCCCTCCCTCGGGCAAACCAACTATCTATTACAGGGTTTTTTTACACAATTTAAGTAAATGAACAACAAACGTTCTGCAAGCAATTATAAACATTCACATAATTGTACATGGGGAAAGCCCTTTTTATACCGGTTTTCTCCAGGCCGGTTTAAGCCCGTTACCGTAGGGTATACCAATTATACGCACTATAATGGTATAACCCCGTTCCTTTTGCGCGCCACTAGGCGCTCTTAACCGAGAACCCGGAAGTACCTCGGTTTGACAGTTCCAGCCGCAGGTAAGCGTGTGTGTGTGTGTGTGTGTGTGTGTGTGTGTGTGTGTGTGTGTGTGTGTGTGTGTGTGTGACCTGTAGGCAAAGAGTGTGCACCCTCCTTTGCCTCCAGCAGGGAAGCATGTCCAGGGACCCGGGAAACAGTTTCTGGAGTTGATCTTTACCACCACATTGCCAGCGCTGTGTGCACGCTCCCAGCACCGGCTCTCTCCGCCAGCGGCGAGAGGAAAGGCGCACCGCTCCGGGCATGACGGTGCGATCAAGAGCGCTCCATTCCGGGCATGACGGTGCGCTCAAGAGCGCTCCGTCACACTTACATTTTCTTAACAGACAAGCTATACCTCCCAACAAAACTATGGATTGTTTTTGTAGTATTTGCGAATGTTAACACACAACATCCCACAATAGCAAAAACAATATTCCAAACCTTAAATACAGTAGAAAAACCTCTGCTTCTGCAATGATGAGTTCAAAAACAATATATCTCAGTTGATAATAAACAAACAATTGAATAATTTACACACTGCTGATTTAGGTCTATGACCATCAACCACATGACCAGATGTCCCTCCTTGAAGCTATGGATGCTGGCTGCAGGGACATCACAGTTGATGATTGCCAAGGGTGGATCCGACATAGCAAGCGGTTCTATCCCAGGTGCATCGCCTTGGATAATATCAGATGCGATGTTGATGAAAACATGTGGCCGAACCCTGAAGATCGCAGAGATTAGCTACAGTAAAAATGTGCTTTTTTTTTTTTTTTTTTAGTTCTCTCTTTTTTATCTGGGATTTTTGCAGTTGTTTTTTTGTTCAGAATGCTCTTATTTGTTTCATGGATATTTTGTTCACTGTAAGCAATACTGTAACTTTTTCTGTTCTATCATACTGTAAACAGTATTTCTACTGTACCTCCTGAAGTAAAAAGTAAAGGAAAAACATGATTTGCTTCTTACTGGAATGCTTTGAAATGTGAACATTATATGTGGACATACAGTTCCCAACCAAGAAATTTTGTGTGAAAACGGTGGATTGCATGTTTCATCCATCCATTATCTATACCGCTTATCCAATGCAGGGTCGCGGGGGGGCTGGAGCCTATCCCAGCTATTAGCAGGTGTTAGGCAGGGTACACCCCTGGACACGACGCCAGACTGTCGCAGGGATTTGCATGTTTTGCATGCAAATACCTGTAAAACTGAAACATAAAACTCTATGCAGTTTTTGTAATGTCAACAATAGCAAGTATTTTGAAACCTGGTGTACTTTGATTGACTGAATGCACCTTGTGAAGTGAAAACAAGTGTTATTCTTTGACAGAGTTATTTAATTGAGTCAGATTTCCAGTGTTTTGGTAAAGGTAGTGTGTTAAGAGAAATATATGTTCTATTTTGAAATGAAGAGTTAGTATATATCTAACAAAATGTGTTTTTGAGAAGAAAATTATCCATTTGGCCAATTGTGTTTTGTAGGTGTGAATCTGTGTTAAGAGTTTAGAAAAAGTATCTGAAGTATAGGTAAGCGCTTGTTAGCGATTGAAAAAAACTGTAAGCTCCTAATATTTTGGAAACTGTCCTTTGGACTTTCAAAAATCTTGCTTTATGTTTCTGCCTGGTTTTGAACAGGGGACCTTTTGCATGTGAAGTAAAGGTGATAACCACTACACTACAGAAACTCTGCTGGAGGTTAACAGGGTCGTGTGAAAACATTTGACTCCAAGCAGCAACTCAATCCAGAAGAGACTGGAACAAGAACACAGCTCCTTGGACCGCTTGGTTTCCTCACTCAGCTCATCTCACTCTGAGGGAAAAGTTGTTCTTGATGATAAAAAAGTTCTTCTGAGAACATCAGTCCTCATCACTTTCTGCAGAGGAACATAGAGAGTGAGCTACCAGCAGCTGCTCTCTGTGGAGGAGAACATCAGTCCTCACCTCCACCCTTTCTGACAGGGGGAAGGTGTGTGTGTGTGTGTGTGTGTGTGTGTGTGTGTGTGTGTGTGTGTGTGTGTGTGTGTGTGTGTGTGTGTGTGTGTGTGTGTGTGTGTGTGTGTGTGTGTGTGTGTGTGTGTGTGTGTGTGTGTGTGTGTGTGTGTGTGTGTGTGTGTGTGTGTGTGTGTGTGTTCAATGACAGTTGGATCTATTTGATGTTTCACATTGTGGATTTGCTGTGAGATTCTCTGCACTTTAACACTTGAATTGTGAATCTCTTTGTTTAGTGTTAAAGGTAAGATCAGAGTCTTCAATAGATCAGATCAAAGTACTTTAATAGAATGTATTCAGTCCTCCTGACTGTCCTTTTGGAATGCCAACAGTTGCACCTCTTTGTGGATCAGTGAAGCCTGGAGCAGCCGCGGTAGAAAAGATGCTCTCTCAAACTGATGCTTCTCACCTTTATTGAGCCTTGCAGGTGAATACACCGTAAGAACTACAATGTAAACAGAAAAATACCATGAGCAACTCTTAACAGCATGTTTTACCTTTAAACTTTTACCATATTTACTACCTTAAATGAATTGCCTTAAATTATTAACTGTTGACAATCTCTACCTTGAGTGCTCTTAATATGTAATTTCCATGTATATTTACAACTTTGTCCTTAACCATATGTCTGTACCATGAAATAATATAAATTATATTTTACTTTACATTACAATTAAAGTGTAAACTTGAACTCACAGTACACTAAGCATGGCTTTTACTGCTCATCAACGTTCCTGGTACTTCCATCTGATTTACAACAGTTACTTCTGATTTACCACACCTTGTCTGTGAGTTCCTTAAAAGTAAAAACATAAGCACTATACTATCAGTACAACATAAAATAAACAATAATGAATTATTGCAAGAAAAGAACTTAATATCCAGGTCATTTACAAAGCCTATTTTCTGACATATTTGTATCCCTGCTAATCTCTTGTTGGTCATGCTGAGTTGATACAGTGGAGCATTTTCACTGTTTCTCTTCTTTATTCAAAGATTGTCATTCATTCAAAATGTCAGATTCTGATCAAAGTAAAGATCAAAGACAAGAAAGGAATTTTGTCACTTTGATCTTTCCCAATCCTTAGAAATAGTATAGACTAGTTAGAACCAGCAGATGGCGTAATAGTACTTCACAGATGCCAACTGCCATTAAAGATAAAAGAAGAAGAAGAAAGTCACTTCAGGATAGTGTTGGTGACTTACAGACTGCACATCTCCATCTTCAGCCCACAACAATCAGGGTTCTAATTTACAGATGATTTAAGGCCCGTTTACACCACAATAAAAACAAGTGCAACAACAAAACTTTAGTCACATTTTGGCTCCGTTTATACGACAGTGGTGCTCGGATCCACTGCAACCGTCACTTTTTGGTCCCGGCTCTCAAGGTGGAACTTTTCTTTCACAATCCCGACTCCCCCCACAGGGACTGAGCATGTGCTACTGAACCAGACTGTCAAACTGTGACCTGACAGTGTCAGAGTCTTGATCTCCTGAATTATTTATGACAATCACTGGAGTCCTTTAGCTTCTTCAACATGTGGGCTCGTTGGTCTAGGGGTATGATTCTCACTTAGGGTGCGAGAGGTCCCGGGTTCAATTCCCGGACGAGCCCTTTGGTCATCAACCATGATCCTTTGTGTTAAATTTCCAAAGAGGCTTTGACTTTGTGTGTGAGAATCCTCCTCCCAGACCAACCAGCAACATATTCAAGAAGCAAAAGAACTCAACCAACAGTATCGGGCCTTTATTCACTTTGAGGAGCTTTCAAACAGCAACGCCGACACATTTCATGATTTTCTCCTAAAAACACTCGATGCTCTGGGTCTGGATGTTAAACTGATCCTGGACCAGGAACATGATGGAGCCAGAACAATGTCTGGCCTCATTTATAAAGGTGGATTATTATGATTATAAGGTTGGTTACGGGGGAAAACTGGTAGAACTGATGGTGAAGTGGTGAATTGAACCAGATGGTGAAATGGTGAATTGGACCAGATGGTGAAGTGGTGAATTAGTGAATTGGGTGAATTGCACCAGATGATCAAGTGATGAATTGAACCAGATGGTGAAGTGGTGAATTGAACCAAATGGTGAAGTGGTGAATTGAACCAGATGGTGAAGTGGTGAAAATAAACCAGATGATCAATGAACCAGATGTTCCTTTATTGAGCTGCAGTGTTCTCGATATTTCATTAATGAGACTTTAGGCCGAATCCTGAATTTGCAGCACGGTGATCATCTGTCAGACTCTCATCTCCAAATATCTGTGTGCTCTGGTGATGACCTCATGAGGTCACTCTCCTCTGACCTCCATGATGTCACTCTCCTTTGACCTCCATGATATCACTCTCCTCTGATCTCCATGATGTCACTCTCCTCTGACCTCCACCTTCAGATCAGACTCTTCTTCTCCCACACATGATGGACCCAGACAGGACAATAAACCAGAGTTGCAGCAACATGGTTGCCTGTCGTTAAAGCAATAACCAAGCAGACCCGGCGCTCCACCACACAGACAGCAATGAAAACAAGGCTCTTTAAGTGCAATGACGTTTCAATAAAGTATTAGTAAAAGTGAAAAAGCTTCAGAACATAATAGTAACAATGAAAAAGTATCAATAACCTACCAACTAGAACTACACTCGGTAGAGCATCGATCTTCACCAAAGCCCTCTTTGTTTCCAGAACCGAGTTAGCATCACTAACATGATATCTATTAGCTCATCTAAATGCTATCTAGGTAGACCAGGTAGCAACAACACTGAGCAGGGAGCATCTCCATGGTAACAGACCCTGATCTCCTTTAATCTTATTTGATCTCCATGAGGTCGCTCTCTCATCTGCTGAATTGAATCCACAGGCGGTAACGAGACATTGATGGACTCTGCCGCTCTCTGATTATGTAACTAAACACACCTGTGAGCTACAAGCTTTAAATACTGGAGTTTCAATCACAGCAGGAGGTAATAACTCAAGGTTTGTTTTGTCCAGAAGTATCTGCAGATGAACTTAATCCAAAACTGAAGGCTAGAGTCTGCTGGAGTCAGTCCTGCAATATGCAAATTATCCATGTGCACCAGACAGGAGAAAGCCTAACTTTGAGTTTGAGTAACTTTGCAAATAAAGTCACTCAGTTCTCACCTTAGGTTTCTTTATATATTATTTTTTACCTGGAAACAGTCTATTTCCCTTCTTGAAGTTTTACTTTTCTGCTGGAATTCCAGTCCTGGCTTCTCCTGAAGGGTTGTAGTTTCTGTTTATAACCTGGTGGTCGTGTCTCCGTTGGCCCACGTCCATCCTTTACACGGCCCTGTGGTACCGCCACCAGAGGGCCACCAGAGGGCGCTCTTCGTGCTTCTTTTAAACTCATATTTTCACAAACACATCAACATCGCCAAATGCTGCATGACCTGGAAGGAAGTGAATGGGAGGACATTTCTGATCCGAACCCAAAGGTTATCAGTAAGTAAACTAAAGACCTGCACTCCCTATCAGGGAATTGAACCCCAATCTCCCTCATGACATCCGGGGATACTCGCCACTATACTAACGAGGAGGTTGTCGCTCAAATATTATGATAACCTTCTTCTATAAAAACTCTGGACTTCACTTGGCACCAATAGATTGAGGACAGAGGCAAGTAGGAGAGCTGAGAGTGCTGCAGCTCCCCCTGTAGGATGGTATATGAACTGCATCTCTTCCACTCCAATCATCTAGAAATCAGTGTGTCCATCACTACAAGTCAACAGATAGAACCAAACCTTTGGGTTCTAGTGAGGAGTCAGTCTTCTCTTGTATTGATATTTGTACTGTGACGGGCTGAGTTCTACTTTATTATTCTGATTATAGAATCAAATGAGTTTTTTTCTCCATATATTTCAGACTGTTACCAAATATAAAGGAGGATGCTGAGGGGGCAGGGACTTGTAGCGGGTCCTTACAGCCTATTGGCTCTTTGACTTGTTAACTAATCACATTATGGATCTGATCTGGATCTGAACTGAATTGAGCCGCTGCCAACAAGAGAATAATAATGGAAACAGACAGAAGGCAGTGATCACATGGAGTTGTGCAGCATACTTTGCACTATTTCAGCACCATGGACAGCACCGTGGCTTTATCACTAAACCTGCTGATAATCCAGTAACACAACTGCTGACCGGCTATTTCAGCACCATGGACAGCTCCATAGACTTTAGCAAAAATGATCTCAAACCTGAGGTACGACGAAGCTGGATTTTCTCTCATTGAGAAACCTTCAAGGATTAACTCTGGGTTTCCTGTACTACAACGCCAGGATAAATCACCCGGCAATTTACACTGAAAGTTTAATCTACACCGGAGCAGAATATGTTCTCGATAAGAGGTCAAAGCTCCGCCTCCTGACCAATCAGATCTCTTGAAAAATGACCCGCCCATTCTAAAATGATGGTGATTGGTGGGCAGGTTCAGTGCTGAGCTGCAGCGGAGAGATGAGAAATGAATTTAGAAATCTTTTTGACATAATAAAATAAATCCTCGTCACTGAGGCTTTGAAGAATGTTTTTAGTCTTGACTTGTTCCAAGTTTGTTTATCTTTATGAGGTTAATGATTACAACTGACAGAACTGCAGAAACATGAATTTATGGAACCAGAACTACTCCTGTCATCACGGTGATGAATTAATATTCCAACATAAAACACTCTAACAAGAGAAACTCAGCCTCAAAACAACTGATGGAAAATCTAAACTAAAAGAAGATCAGTGAGGAAGTTCAGCCCGACACGTTTCTGCTGGAATAAAGAGAAACTGAGTGATCACAGTGCTGTCTGTTTATATTGTCTGATGAATTAATCTGGTATAATCTCACCAAGTCAGCATTAACAAGTCAGGAATATTCTGGCTTTGGCTGCAGCAGCAGTGTTGCTTTTAGCTGCTGGATGTGTTTTAATTCTTCATAATCTCAGAGATTAACTGCTCCTTCAGTAATCTGTAAACTGCTCTGCAGAGTTTCTCTGTGTGTGATTGGTCAGACGCTGCAAACTCTGCCCCTTTCATGTGAACGTGCACACGTAGGTCTGGGTTGAACCAGAGAGTTGATAACCTGCTTGGTAGTAACGGTGATCAGGATCAGTCAACCCAGGAACCAGAGAGATCCTGGATATGTTGATCAGGGTTCCTAGTTCAGGCCACTGGTCAGATAAAGGTTAAAAAGTAAAGCAGAGTGGGAAACAAAGGAGAGAAGGTCGATGACGTTCAGCCATGGCTGATGACACACATCTCTCACACCCAAGTGGGAATAGTGAAAGAGCTTTCTTTTATTTAAAATTAAAATGAGGAACAAAGTGATACGGTATGAAGGAGTTGGTGACACGGTGAAGCTTCTAAGGAGCTGATGGGGGTCTGAGAGATTCAGGTATGCTGAAGCAGGCAGAGAATTAAAACATGCAGGACACCAGCACTCTCTGACCCAGTTTGGACACCCTGTCGTAGACCACCAAGAGAAAGCTTAGTTTTATCCTACTGATGACGTGTTGCTGCAATAGTCATCTTGCTCAGTTTCAAGTTTTTTCCCACAGACACCAGAGCACTCTGTAACAGGATTTGACAGATAGTGACGGGGCGCGGCCAGCAGGGGGCAGCAGCGAGGCTGACTTGCTCTTTGACCGTGTGACTGTGGTGACCAAATCCAGGGGGCGTATTACATTGGTTATTGGTGTAGCTTAAAGAGGTGGAACAGATTAAACATTCAGATGAAACAATCAGCAAATAAAAGTCAAATGAAGAAAACGTACAAGGGCTTATTAGTCAATGATATCAGTGATTTCATGTCTGTTTGTTTTTTTACTATTTCCAATAAAAACCACAGAAAGATTAAAAGAGACAACAGATGGATATCATTACAAATGAGTCAGAAGAGAGGAATCCCTGGATAAACTAGTTATTGAGGTACAATCGGATGACTGGGAACTCATTTATAAAGGAAAAGACGCCCTGTCACTATGAGTGTACAATCAAACAATACAAGAGAAAGTGAAATATGGATCTGGACTCTGGGAGCAGTGGGCGGAGCTGAGGTTGCACCGTGAGAGAGAGCGAGAGAGAGAGAGAGAGAGAGAGAGAGAGAGAGCAAGCGCGGAGGAAGTGTTTTCTCATTTGGGGAGTATTTTCTCTATCTGGAAGTGTTTTTTGGATTTGGAATTGTTTTCTGAGGTTTGTAGTGTTTTCAACTTCCAGGCCACCGTACAAAACTGGTAGTTATATTTATGATTCAGTTTTTCAAAAAGTTACATTGTTTTAAAACACTCCTTTCTTTGGGTTGTTGCACAAGAAGGTTCACAATTTTCAAGCCTGCAAATTAGTGTACATGTACTGCGCCATCTTGAATACTCCTTTGTCTACTGATTTGATGAAATGTGAAGCCTTTGAACTGGCAGTGGTGGGATTTGAACCCACGCCTCTAGAGAGACTGGAGCCTAAATCCAGCGCCTTAGACCACTCGGCCACACTACCTGCTCCACTGGTAGCTCTTGTTCTACTCTTTCCAGTAGTACCAGCCACATTCTATTTGGTTGACTTTTTAATTTGTTTTCACATACCTAATTATTGTTGATTCTATATGAGGCTGTAATAAACTCCTCTCTACAGTAAAGTATGAAATGTACTAATGTATACATGTATTCTCTGAAAACTTGAGGTTAGTATCAGGTCAGAACAGGAAGCAGTACAAAGTATTTTTGTTCCATGTGGACAATGTGGGGGTCTGCATGACTTCATCATCTCATAATAAACTAGTTCTATCTTTTGAACCTCAGAGTGACTTTATTAATCCCTGGGGAAATTCTTTAGCAAGGCAGCACCAACAGTAGTGTTTTTAACACAACACAAATGATTGGGACTATTTTAAGGGAGTTTAGCGTGGAGTCGGACGCAGCTTCACGGAGGTGTGAATCACCTGCTGACAGCCTGGAGGAGCTGCTGTTCATTGTTCTGATGTCAGTGCTGAGTCAGCGCCGTTCTCCTCCGAGAGCTGGAATTTGAAAACGCTGACGTCTGGCTGCAGAGCGCCGCCCTGCTGGACTATGGCTTTGCTAACATCCACGTTGCTGCGTTGCTAACATCCACGTTGCTGTGTTGCTTTGCAAACATCTACGTCTCTGTGTTGCTTTGCTTACATCCCCGTTGCTGTGTTAATTTGCTAACATCTACATTGCTGCATTGCTTTGATAACATCCACGTTGCTGTGTTGCTTTGCGAACATCCACATTGATGTGTTGCTTTGCGAACATCCACGTTGCTGTGGTGTTTTGAGTGTAAAATCCATCCAATCAGCAACATGTTGCCATGAAAAGTTGGA
Organism: Lipophrys pholis; assembly: GCF_963383615.2. Classification (NCBI taxonomy): domain Eukaryota; kingdom Metazoa; phylum Chordata; class Actinopteri; order Blenniiformes; family Blenniidae; genus Lipophrys; species Lipophrys pholis. The sequence goes on from NW_028292149.1 coordinate 2,395,396, forward strand.
TAGCACAGTGCTACTTCCCTAGCATGCTCGCTGGCTGCAAACTGTGGAATGGATTTCCTGACTTATTCCTCCTGGTCTCATTGAGACCCGCCTCCCTTCAGGAAATCCAGTCCACATTTTGCAGCCAGCGAGCAGAGCAGCAGCAGGGAAACACTGTGGATCATTTCAGCAACATGAAGCAGACGAGAGTCATGGATCAGACTAGGATCATGGATCAGACCAGGATCATGGATCAGAAATCTCTGCAGGTTGGATCAGATATTTTTGATCCGTGAATTACGTTGGTATCAGAACCCGATCCTGGATCGGCTCCATTCCTAAAGACCACTAGCCCGTTCAGACAAGGGGGGCAGATGATTCACTTGCCCGAGCAAAGCTTTTACTAGCCCCGGATGGTCGGACAGTGCTTAATGTCCAGCCCATTAAATGGGCATCATATCTTTCACTATGAACTCCGTCATGGCCTGAGTTAACCTTGTCTGAGTCCAGTATGACCAGTCCACCAGGATCCTAAACCTGGTCTGAGTCCAGTATGCTCAGTCCAACAGGATCCTAAACCTGGTCTGAGTCCAGTATGACCAATCCACCAGGATCCTAAACCTGGTCTGAGTCCAGTATGACCAGTATGACCAGTCAACCAGGATCCTAAACCTGGTCTGCGTTCAGCATGACCAGTCAACCAGGATCCTAAACCTGGTCCGAGTCCAGTTTGACCAGTCCACCAGGATCCTGAACCTGGTCTGAGTCCAGTATGACCAGTGCACCAGGTTCCTGAACCCGGCCTGAGTCCAGTATGACCAGTCCACCAGGATCCTAAACCTGGTCTGACTCCAGTATGACCAGTCCACCAGGATCCTAAACCAGGTCTGAGTCCAGTATGACCAGTATGACCAGTCAACCAGGATCCTAAACCTGGTCTGAGTCCAGCATGACCAGTCAACCAGGATCCTAAACCTGGTCCGAGTCCAGCATGACCAGTCAACCAGGATCCTAAACCTGGTCTGAGTCCAGTATGACCAGTCCACCAGGATCCTAAACCTGGTCTGAGTCCAGTTTGACCAATCCGCCAGGATCCTCAACCTGGTCTGAGCCCAGTATGACCAGTCCACCAGGATCCTGAACCTGGTCTGAGTTCAGTATGACCAGTATGACCAGTCAACCAGGATCCTAAACCTGGTCTGCGTTCAGCATGACCAGTCAACCAGGATCCTAAACCTGGTCCGAGTCCAGTATGACCAGTCCACCAGGATCCTGAACCTGGTCTGAGTCCAGTATGACCAGTCCACCAGGATCCTAAACCTGGTCTGAGTCCAGTATGACCAGTCCACCAGGATCCTAAACCTGGTCTGAGTCCAGTATGACCAGTCCACCAGGATCCTAAACCAGGTCTGAGTCCAGTATGACCAGTATGACTAGTCAACCAGGATCCTGAACCTGGTCTGAGTGCAGTATGACCAGTCCACCAGGATCCTAAACCTGGTCCGAGTTCAGCATGACCAGTCCACCAGGATCCTAAACCTAGTCCGAGTCCAGCATGACCAGTCAACCAGGATCCTAAACCTGGTCTGAGTCCAGTATGACCAGTCCACCAGGATCCTGAACCTGGTCCGAGTCCAGTATGACCAGTCCACCAGGATCCTGAACCTGGTCTGAGTCCAGTATGACCAGTCCACCAGGATCCTCAACCCGGCCTGAGTCCAGTATGACCAGTCCACCAGGATCCTAAACCTGGTCTGAGTCCAGGATGACCAGTCCACCAGGATCCTAAACCTGGTCTGACTCCAGTATGACCAGTCCACCAGGATCCTAAACCAGGTCTGAGTCCAGTATGACCAGTATGACCAGTCAACCAGGATCCTAAACCTGGTCTGAGTCCAGCATGACCAGTCCACCAGGATCCTAAACCTGGTCCGAGTCCAGCATGACCAGTCAACCAGGATCCTAAACCTGGTCTGAGTCCAGTATGACCAGTCCACCAGGATCCTAAACCTGGTCTGAGTCCAGTTTGACCAATCCGCCAGGATCCTCAACCTGGTCTGAGTCCAGTATGACCAGTCCACCAGGATCCTGAACCTGGTCTGAGTCCAGTATGACCAGTATGACCAGTCAACCAGGATCCTAAACCTGGTCTGACTCCAGTATGACCAGTCCACCAGGATCCTAAACCAGGTCTGAGTCCAGTATGACCAGTATGACCAGTCAACCAGGATCCTAAACCTGGTCTGAGTCCAGCATGACCAGTCAACCAGGATCCTAAACCTGGTCCGAGTCCAGCATGACCAGTCAACCAGGATCCTAAACCTGGTCTGAGTCCAGTTTGACCAGTCCACCAGGATCCTAAACCAGGTCTGAGTCCAGTATGACCAGTATGACTAGTCAACCAGGATCCTGAACCTGGTCTGAGTGCAGTATGACCAGTCCACCAGGATCCTAAACCTGGTCCGAGTTCAGCATGACCAGTCCACCAGGATCCTAAACCTAGTCCGAGTCCAGCATGACCAGTCAACCAGGATCCTAAACCTGGTCTGAGTCCAGTATGACCAGTCCACCAGGATCCTGAACCTGGTCCGAGTCCAGTATGACCAGTCCACCGGGATCCTGAACCTGGTCTGAGTCCAGTATGACCAGTCCACCAGGATCCTCAACCCGGCCTGAGTCCAGTTTGACCACTCCACCAGGATCCTAAACCTGGTCTGAGTCCAGGATGACCAGTCCACCAGGATCCTAAACCTGGTCTGACTCCAGTATGACCAGTCCACCAGGATCCTAAACCAGGTCTGAGTCCAGTATGACCAGTCCACCAGGATCCTAAACCTGGTCTGAGTCCAGCATGACCAGTCAACCAGGATCCTAAACCTGGTCCGAGTCCAGCATGACCAGTCAACCAGGATCCTAAACCTGGTCCGAGTCCAGCATGACCAGTCAACCAGGATCCTAAACCTGGTCTGAGTCCAGTATGACCAGTCCACCAGGATCCTAAACCTGGTCTGAGTCCAGTTTGACCAATCCGCCAGGATCCTCAACCTGGTCTGAGTCCAGTATGACCAGTCCACCAGGATCCTGAACCTGGTCTGAGTCCAGTATGACCAGTATGACCAGTCAACCAGGATCCTAAACCTGGTCTGAGTCCAGCATGACCAGTCAACCAGGATCCTAAACCTGGTCCGAGTCCAGCATGACCAGTCAACCAGGATCCTAAACCTGGTCTGAGTCCAGTATGACCAGTCCACCAGGATCATAAACCTGGTCTGAGTCCAGTTTGACCAATCCGCCAGGATCCTCAACCTGGTCTGAGTCCAGTATGACCAGCATGACCAGTCAACCAGGATCCTAAACCTGGTCTGACTCCAGTATGACCAGTCCACCAGGATCCTAAACCAGGTCTGAGTCCAGTATGACCAGTATGACCAGTCAACCAGGATCCTAAACCTGGTCTGAGTCCAGCATGACCAGTCAACCAGGATCCTAAACCTGGTCCGAGTCCAGCATGACCAGTCAACCAGGATCCTAAACCTGGTCTGAGTCCAGTATGACCAGTCCACCAGGATCCTAAACCTGGTCTGAGTCCAGTTTGACCAATCCGCCAGGATCCTCAACCTGGTCTGAGTCCAGTATGACCAGTCCACCAGGATCCTGAACCTGGTCTGAGTCCAGTATGACCAGTATGACCAGTCAACCAGGATCCTAAACCTGGTCTGAGTCCAGTATGACCAGTCCACCAGGATCTTAAACCTGGTCTGAGTCCAGTATGACCAGTCCACCAGGATCCTAAACCAGGTCTGAGTCCAGTATGACCAGTATGACTAGTCAACCAGGATCCTGAACCTGGTCTGAGTGCAGTATGACCAGTCCACCAGGATCCTAAACCTGGTCCGAGTTCAGCATGACCAGTCCACCAGGATCCTAAACCTAGTCCGAGTCCAGCATGACCAGTCAACCAGGATCCTAAACCTGGTCTGAGTCCAGTATGACCAGTCCACCAGGATCCTGAACCTGGTCCGAGTCCAGTATGACCAGTCCACCAGGATCCTGAACCTGGTCTGAGTCCAGTATGACCAGTCCACCAGGATCCTCAACCCGGCCTGAGTCCAGTATGACCAGTCCACCAGGATCCTAAACCTGGTCTGAGTCCAGGATGACCAGTCCACCAGGATCCTAAACCTGGTCTGACTCCAGTATGACCAGTCCACCAGGATCCTAAACCAGGTCTGAGTCCAGTATGACCAGTCCACCAGGATCCTAAACCCGGTCTGAGTCCAGCATGACCAGTCAACCAGGATCCTAAACCTGGTCCGAGTCCAGCATGACCAGTCAACCAGGATCCTAAACCTGGTCCGAGTCCAGCATGACCAGTCAACCAGGATCCTAAACCTGGTCTGAGTCCAGTATGACCAGTCCACCAGGATCCTAAACCTGGTCTGAGTCCAGTTTGACCAATCCGCCAGGATCCTCAACCTGGTCTGAGTCCAGTATGACCAGTCCACCAGGATCCTGAACCTGGTCTGAGTCCAGTATGACCAGTATGACCAGTCAACCAGGATCCTAAACCTGGTCTGAGTCCAGCATGACCAGTCAACCAGGATCCTAAACCTGGTCCGAGTCCAGCATGACCAGTCAACCAGGATCCTAAACCTGGTCTGAGTCCAGTATGACCAGTCCACCAGGATCCTAAACCTGGTCTGAGTCCAGTTTGACCAATCCGCCAGGATCCTCAACCTGGTCTGAGTCCAGTATGACCAGTCCACCAGGATCCTGAACCTGGTCTGAGTCCAGTATGACCAGTATGACCAGTCAACCAGGATCCTAAACCTGGTCTGCGTTCAGCATGACCAGTCAACCAGGATCCTAAACCTGGTCCGAGTCCAGTATGACCAGTCCACCAGGATCCTGAACCTGGTCTGAGTCCAGTATGACCAGTCCACCAGGATCCTAAACCTGGTCTGAGTCCAGTATGACCAGTCCACCAGGATCTTAAACCTGGTCTGAGTCCAGTATGACCAGTCCACCAGGATCCTAAACCTGGTCCGAGTTCAGCATGACCAGTCCACCAGGATCCTAAACCTAGTCCGAGTCCAGCATGACCAGTCAACCAGGATCCTAAACCTGGTCTGAGTCCAGTATGACCAGTCCACCAGGATCCTGAACCTGGCCCGAGTCCAGTATGACCAGTCCACCAGGATCCTGAACCTGGTCTGAGTCCAGTATGACCAGTCCACCAGGATCCTCAACCCGGCCTGAGTCCAGTATGACCAGTCCACCAGGATCCTAAACTGGTCTGAGTCCAGGATGACCAGTCCACCAGGATCCTAAACCTGGTCTGACTCCAGTATGACCAGTCCACCAGGATCCTAAACCAGGTCTGAGTCCAGTATGACCAGTCCACCAGGATCCTAAACCTGGTCTGAGTCCAGCATGACCAGTCAACCAGGATCCTAAACCTGGTCCGAGTCCAGCATGACCAGTCAACCAGGATCCTAAACCTGGTCCGAGTCCAGCATGACCAGTCAACCAGGATCCTAAACCTGGTCTGAGTCCAGTATGACCAGTCCACCAGGATCCTGAACCTGGTCTGAGTCCAGTATGACCAGTATGACCAGTCAACCAGGATCCTAAACCTGGTCTGCGTTCAGCATGACCAGTCAACCAGGATCCTAAACCTGGTCCGAGTCCAGTATGACCAGTCCACCAGGATCCTGAACCTGGTCTGAGTCCAGTATGACCAGTCCACCAGGATCCTAAACCTGGTCTGAGTCCAGTATGACCAGTCCACCAGGATCCTAAACCAGGTCTGAGTCCAGTATGACCAGTATGACTAGTCAACCAGGATCCTAAACCTGGTCCGAGTTCAGCATGACCAGTCAACCAGGATCTGAAACCTGGTCCGAGTTCAGCATGACCAGTCCACCAGGATCATGAACCTGGTCTGAGTCCAGTATGACCAGTCCACCAGGATCCTAAACCAGGTCTGAGTCCAGTATGACCAGTATGACTAGTCAACCAGGATCCTGAACCTGGTCTGAGTGCAGTATGACCAGTCCACCAGGATCCTAAACCTGGTCCGAGTTCAGCATGACCAGTCCACCAGGATCCTGAACGCTCTCGCTCTCGCTCTCTCTCTCTCTCCCTGTGTGTGTGTGTGTGTGTTTGTGTGTGTGTGTGTGTGGTGTGTGTGTGTGTGTGTGTGTTTGTGTGTGAGTGTGTGTGTGTGTGTGTGTGTGTGTGTGTGTGTGTGTGTTCCACCCCTGAGACACTATGACAGACAGGCAGTAACATCAGCATCTCCTCGTTAGTATAGTGGTGAGTATCCCCGCCTGTCACGTGGGAGACCGGGGTTCAATTCCCCGACGGGGAGTGAGAGGCTTTTAGTTTAGTCATGGAGAACCATTGCATATTCGCATATTCTAATATACCTTGATGATCTCATGACATCTGGCTTAGTTTGAGAGGATTCCTCTATCCTTCAGCCCCCCTCACAAGATGGGCAATGACCTGGCCAGACCTATAGGCACCAACCAGCATTCTAAGGAGACGGCATGATATAATACTAAGCAAAGAATAACACACAGAGAAAATATAAGGAAACATAAGGAAATCATATACCACATCACTTTACTGATTACTTGCTTAGACTGCAAGTAACTTATTTAGTTACTTCCAAGAGCTGTCTACAACACCCCCACCGTCTGAACAGGCGGGGGGCTTCCTATCATTCTGTCTTTTGACTAAAGAAAAATAGAAAACTAGTGTAACGTCTCTGCAGTTGTTATTGTTGTAATGATTCAATGATGATGTTTGTTGGTTCCTATAATTTTATGGTACATGAACGCAGCGTTACAGTGACGTGGCCTGTGATTGGCTGAGAGTGGAGAGGGGGCGGGTCAGGTGCACGAGCGTAAGGAAACAAACTGCCTGTGTGTGTGTGTGTGTGTGTGTGTGTGTGTGTGTGTGTGTGTGTGTGTGTGTGTGTGTCTGGTTGGAGGAGAAGTGAGGAAGGAGCAGCAGGTTAATCTCTGTTTGTTCTATTTCATAATAAAGCGACTTTCCAGAGCAGAAACTCGTCTTTCGAGACGCTGCAGTAGTAACACAGTGACTTGGAGAAGTAACTTTAATCTGATTACTGGTCACGAAATAGTAACGTGTTAGATTACTCTTTACAGAAAAAAGTGTTCATTCTAGAGTGACGTGTTACTAACACCACTACTCAGAAGTTACTCAGGCCCAATTAAAAAAAAAAAAAAGATTGGGACAATAAATTGAGCAGGTTTTTTCCAGGGTTTCCAACGGGGGTTGATTTTCAACATTTTCAACATCTTACATGTAATTATACATCTTTACAAACATGTTGGTGAAGAAATGGTTTGGTAAAGATTTAGTTGTCAGGTTAGTGAAATATCTCCTAAACTGCTCTGACTCCAACCATGAAATCCTCACTAACAGACAACACTTCCATAAATCCTCCCCTCCAGCAAGCAGCCACACACCACAGTCCAGAGTGTCCTGGTGAGAGAGGGACAGTGTCCTGGTGAGAGAGGGACAGTGTCCTGGTGAGAGAGGGACACATGCTGCTCAGGGCTTGTCCTCCTTGTCTTACATGAACTGATTCAGTTCAATAAAATCCACCAACACAGGGGATGTAGCTCAGTGGTAGAGCGCATGCTTAGCATGTATGAGGTCCTGGGTTCAATCCCCAGCATCTCCAAGCTTTATGTCTCACATCTACAGCAGCAGGTAGATTAATAGTGAGTTAGTGTCTCTTGATGGTGAGGAGACACAAGCCAAACAGGCTCTGACACGTCTCATTCACAAACAAGAGACACTTTTCTGTCCCACTCTACAAACTTCTTCAAGTCTTCTTCACCATCGCTCTATATTCTTTATCATCTTTGACAGGTGAAGCCACTCAGAGTAGTAGTAGTTTCAAACCTTTATTCAAAGACTCAGTCTCCTGATTATTGAATGTCCACTTAGAGAAACCAACTCTTGGACAAATGAGCCACACCCTTCCAAGAAAAGCAGCTCCAGCAACCGGACACACAACACAATCAAAGCTTTGATATTGAATGGTGAAGACAAGCTCCTCAGGAGTTTTCCTCCTTGTCTTTCAGGAACTGATTCAGTTGATAACAATCTAAGAACTTCAGTTTCGCAAAATTCATTTTCATACTTTGATTTGACAAGATTTCTTTCTTCACTTAGAACTTTTTGAACAAAGTCCTATTTTCATTATGATGTTCACTTTAATTTACTTGATTTTGACAGAAATCTCTTTTTAAAATCAAAATGAAGATGTAACTAGGTAGACCAGGTAGCTACAACACTGAGCAGGGAGCATCTCCATGGCAACAGACACTGATCTCCTTTGATATCCTTAGATCTCCTTTGATCTCCATGAGGTGCCTCTCTCATCTGCTGAATTTAATCCACAGGTGGTAATGAGACATTGATGGACTCTGCCGCTCTCTGATTATGTAACTCAACACACCTGTGAGCTAAGTATTTCAGCATTTTCATCATTTTTATCTTCTTAAGAGTCCATTTTTTTACAGTTTGGGATTATCTTACAGTTTGAGAGCGAGCATTGAGAAGAAGACAAACTGTCTGAGGTATCTTTCCATAAATGATTGTGAAGTGTTGTTATTTCCAGTGTTGGACAGTGTATTCATTGTACTCCATGTACACCCACCAACGACCCCTTGCACACTAGAAATGACAACTCCAGGTACATTTGTGTGGTTTTAAGAGTGTTGGTAGTCTTCCTGTGGAAAACAAGTCAAATCAGGCTGCCTGCACTTCACACAGTCTGTCCTCTTCATGCTGACTTTGTCCTCTTCTAAATGGGACTAAACTGCTCTGTTGTCCGTCTCCTGTTTCAGTCTGATGTCTTCACCATCAGGAGGAAGAGTGTGTGTCCTCAGAAGCCTGGTTGTTTCCTTTAATGAAGATCAATATACTCTCCTTCAGGAGGACCTGCTAAGTTGATCACTGGATATTGTCCATGTAGCAGTGTTACCTGCTTCTTCTTCAAATGGAACATTTATTCTGAAGAGTCTCCAGGAGAATGAAAAATACTTTGTCATTTTTTGTCTGTAGATAAATGACACCCCAAAATATTTGAACTTTTTAATACTTATGTTCTTTGAAAGAGAAATAAATGTTGACATTTAGTTTAATGCATACAATATTTGCTACTTCCAATGTAAAAAAATGAAGTACAGTTTCTAGGTACTTTGAATCAAGTTTAAATATCGCATGTTGGCCTGTTAGGTTTAAGAAAATAGAACTTTTTCAAGACTTTGTTATTTGCAGCTTGATCTTGATAACTCAATAGTTCATCTGTTCATCCTGACATTTCCATCAGAACAAGAGTGTTGACTTGAGTTTGTAGTGTAGGCAGATATACTGTGTGAGAATTAGGCCCTGAATATCCCAAAAGTAGTTTTTTCTAAATGTGTAAAGCTGTGCACTCACATTATTACAGGTGTTAGAGAAATCTTCTCAATTATCATTAATTCATGTGTTTGTAGACATTGTTGTGCTGCATAAATCCTATCTGCTGGTGGAGAAACACTGGGTGTAAGGACCATGTGTGTGTGTTCTTAGATAAACCGCTTAATCTGCTGGAACTGTCTGTGCAGACTGACGCCCGGGGGATAGAAATGCATTGCGAGTCACTCATGATTACTAGATCAGGAAACGTCTATGCTTGTGTGAACCAACTGTGTGAATAAAAGCTGCAGGGAGACTGAAGCTGGACGGAGATATTCAGGAAGCTGAGTGAGTCAGACTTCATCTCCCCTTGCAAGTCAAAACTGTATGATGTGTGTGTTGTTCTTCACTCATCAGTATATTTGTCAGACTGCTATCGAAGAGTATTTTTCTGACGCCTTCCTGTGTCCTGCTGCCTGGGCTCTCAGTCAGCTGGGACTGAATCTTCTCTTGGGGAGCCTGACAGAGCCAGCATGTAACATGGCCTGGTGATTGGCTCAGCAGCGATGGAGGCGGAGCCTCCTCTTTGTGTGCAGGAGGCTTGGAGGGACAGGTTGAAGCTTGTCCTGTGCTGCCAGTGAAGCAATGCCAGGTTGAAAGAGCTCCTGTGAGGCGTCTGCCTCCAGTTTTCTCTTCACAACAACATGTTGGATTCATGTTCATGTTTATTTAAAGACTTTTCAATTTGTGGGGAAAAGTTGCTTTCAGGCTCCCAGAATCAACCAATCCATCCACTGCCACTGCAGCACTGCAGGACACTTTACCTGCGGAACACCTGCAGCACTGCTGTGGGATTTTGTGAGACGGAACTAAATCAGAGTGGTCTCTGGCACATGCCTGGACCACATGCTGAACCACATGGTCCAGCCAGCGGCTCACAGGTTGATCCTCTGGACACTGCCCAGCTACTGAAGGAGGAAAATCTAGTGGTTCTGACAAACTCCCCACTCCACCCAGATGTGGAGGCTAAAAGCAGCTTCACATGGGGAATCAACCTGATGTGACCTGAGATGTCTGGTCCTAGGTGGAACTGCTTTCTTCTCTCTTGGCCTCTTTTCTTTCTTTACCTTCTCTTCCTGCTCCACATCATCATCCTCTTCATCTGATTCTCCTTCACCCTCCTCATTCCACTCTTCCTCTCTCACTGCTCTCTCCCTCTGTTCACCTCCATCCTCCACCGCTGCTGCTGCTGCTAATGTAACAAGGGTTATGTGTTATTTAATTCCACTTGTTATGAATTGGGTTCAGAAATTATTTAAATGGCTCTATAGCGCCTCCCTTAGGAATTGTAGGTATATGCTGCTGCCAAGAGGCCAGCATTGTCAGTTCACCGGAGGCGTGCACGAGGTGGGTTGTTGCGCACAGTACAGCGTAGAAATACTTTATATTCATGTTCATTCTTGTTCATTTTGTAATCGTGTGTGTATTGTATTTTACCAGAGTGTTGCTTTTCATGTGTTTGATGTGTGTCTCACTAGTTTAAATGTGTATCTGTGTTTAATTCACTCTGTGGGCTAGCTTGTTAGCCTCCGGTAATGAATGTGTATTTCTGTTGTAGCGTGCTGCGTGTCAACGTCCATAGCGAGCCGTGAACCTGACCAGCACTTGTTTCATATCCAGGTACATATGTTCATTATTATTTGTGTGGCATTGTGTGGCATAATATCAGCATGGTCAGTTCACCGGAGGCATGCACGAGCTTGCTGTGTGTCAACGTCCATAGCGAGCCGTGAACCTGACCAGCAATTCTTGTTTCATATCCAAGCAATAAACGACGACACAAAGACGGTTCCAGCCTCCCGTCTCATTAAATAAAATAACACAACGTAGAGTCGAGGAGTACTTGAGCCAGCCACCGGCAGTAAAGTGTGGTTGTGCATGGTTACACACACTGCTGGACGGGACTTGGTGATTGTGAAAAACAAACTTATTTTCATATTAAGGATATTTTCTTCATTTATTTATTTTGTTTTATGGACATGGAGAGCATTATAGCAGAATTCTGCTGTTTTATGTTACTTTAGTGGATCAAAGGGTAAATTGGAACTTATTAAGTTCAAATAAGCTGGAACTTTTACAGACTTTTACTTTAATTTAAAGCCATGGAATGTGAGATTTAAGTTACCTAAGCATATTATCCCGTTCATACACCAGGCCTTTTAAGTTGGACCAGGAGAATTCTGACATTCCGTCAGAATTTGGACTCCAGGTTCAGGAAATCCAATGGCGAGCCACCTGAGGAACCATTGAACTGTGTGAGTCCTGAAAAGCAAACCCCCTTTTACTGGAGGTTCTGTGGGTTCATCAAAAACTGGTATTTATCCACACTCCTCTGCAACCTGCAGCGCTCTGGGAAACACAGGATTCATGCATGAAGGAAAAGAGACATTTGATTGTTCAGTCGTTTGCTGAATTAGTTTGAGTTGTGATTTTCCTATTTTTTTTACTTTTTTCAATCATACATGAAATGCAAAATGGTGTTAAATGAACTATGGTTGTAATTTCTGTGCAAAACTGAAATGGTTATTAATTGAAAAGAACCTTAATCAACTGGAATTAGAATTTTGGAACTAAAGAAATTAACTAAAACTAAACCATGAGTTAACTCGAATAAAAAAAGTGGAAAGACAAACCTTGAATTTAAATAACCTAATCCAAGTGTAACTATTATCTCAAAGCCTAAAGGGCTATTCCTCTAAAAAAAAAAAAGGGAATTGGAACTTGTTCATTGTATGTCAACTGTCTGTTAATTACATGTCAACTGTTTCTGTTTTAATTTTATAAACTTAAGCCGGCAAAAATTCTAATTATTCTGTGGTCTGTGGTCTTTGAAGTATGTGGTACTCATTACTGCTCCAGTAGTCGAACCTAGCACTGACCCTAGTACTGATTTAGGCACTGTAATGACTCCAGAAGTGTTACATGGAGCTTTAATATAAAGTCTGACACTTTATTTGGAGGAAGAAGTTTTTTCTTCTCACAGGGCTGATATGGAATATCTTAAGGCCTCTTAAGGTTTCTGACATATTAATACAGAGCCATCCTTGTGTGATCTTATCTGTGGAATGCACAGATGGGTCCTGGTCTCCTCTCACTCCTGTGTGCCCTCTGCCCTATATTATGCTCTATTGTCAGCCTGGGGTCACTCTATCAGTGATTAGTGGACTCTGGTGACTCCAGAGGAGCTGCTGTGGTGTCTATCCCACTGTTTCTAAGTGTTTGGCTGACACCGAACCCAGACCTTGGGGAGAGGAGATGAGGAGAGAAGAGCTTTAAGTAAGGAGCAGGAGGTGAGACAATGATGTGTCCACATGTTCATGGAGAATGGAATTCCTGCTGCAGCTTTGAAGAAACACCCTTTACATCAAGTCACTGTCTGTCTTCATTCATCCCTCTGAAACTGCTCATCACCGGGGAAGCAAGGAAAATATTCTTTACAGATCGGCGTCAGGGACAGGATTTAACAAGACGGTTCAACATGTGGCTCTTCAGCTCCTCTGTAGCGGCTCACTGAAGCTTCACTGAATCACACTGAAATCAACATTGTTTCTTATTTTTATTCTATTTACACACCAGGGTCATTTTCAAAAGGACTCTCATCTTTTGGCTAAAAAGGTTGTTTTTTTGTTTGTTTTTATTAAAAAGGCACAACAACTAAAAAAGCCCTAAAATGACTGAAATGTTTAAATATAAAAATCTTACAACATTGTGGGGAAACACGAGTACTACTGCTTGAAACGGAGCCAGAATGGTGAAAATAGCTGAAATGTTGAAATCATCTCCAAAATGTTGAACTTGAAAGATGAAACAGGTTCAATCAAACATGAGGCACTGAAATGTTCACCATCCTGGACTGACAGGTTTTGTGCTTTTATCTGATTCTATATGAACCTTTAAGAGCTGGGTCTGCCTCGATTCAAAGGTTCAAGGTGAATTAGATTCTTAGTAATACTGCATTACTCCACACATGCTTTTGAGTATCGTTGCCTTTTTCCACACATACTTTTAATCCCCCAACCCACTGAGAAGCAGAACCCAGTGGGTAAAACACAACAGTTTGCTTCTATCAGGGTTTATCTACTCTGATCTCCCTTGCAGAACTTTTCATTGATCACTGTTGTAATTAGGGACGGGAAGATCAGAAACAGCTTTTATACTATTATACTAAATGTTTACATCCTCATCGCTCTAATGAGCCTCCAAGAAAATCCAGTCCGACTGTCGTATGGCTCCTGCAGGACTTGCCAGATCACTCTCCCTTACAGGGTTCTTACCTTTCTCTCTCTGCTCAGGTTCTGAACCTTATTGTGTTGGAATTAGGGAGGGGAATTCAGAAACACAGCAGTCACATCGACACTGTTTTCCCTGATGTGTTTAAGTCCCTGCCACCCTGATGTGTCCACTGAGAAAAACCACTGGGAAGCAGTTCACTGAGGCTGGAGTGCTACTTTCTGTGTGTTAATAAGAGGAAGTGAATGTGTCTGTCTGTGGGTCCTGTGTCTGGACTGTAAGACAAGATTTATAAAAGAGATTAAATGGCTGAAAGGACTAAGAATAAGACGTTTCAACACCCAAAACACCGACAAATGAAGAAATAAAACTCAAGCAAACAAGCAAATCAAACTGGTTTAAACAGCTGTACTGAATGATTCACTGGAAAAAGCAATTGAGTCAAATAAATGTCAGAAAATGTTTAAAATGCCTAAAGAGTTCTAAAAAGAGACACAATTTCTAAGGCTGGGAGAGTCAGAATGTCTGAACGGACTGAAAGTGGAAAACAGCCGAGACAGGAGCGGCCCAAAGAGGAAACAAAAGAGAAGTAGATCAAATAAAAGGAGGAAATAAAACAACCAAGAATCAAATCAGATTAAATGAATGAATCACATGAAAAATAGCAAAAAGAAATAGAAACAATGAAAGACGTGCAACATTCTGCAGGTAAAATCTACAGCCTGGACGTGTAATACCACCCCTATCCTACAATGTCACTGTTCTGCTGTCGACTCCCGACTTGAGCAGAGAAGAAAAACACAAACACACACACCCTCCCCTCCCCCGCTCCTCCTCCATTTTACAAATCACAATGAAATCTTTCTGTGCTCTTTGCTTGTGTGTATGTGTGTGTATGAGTTTTTTGTGTGTAGGTTTGTACGCTGTTTATTTATGTGTATGTATGCTCTTTATTTGTGTGTGTGTGTGTGTGTGTGTGTGTGTGTGTGTGTGTGTGTGTGTGTGTGTGTGTGTGTGTGTGTGTGTGTGTGTGTGTGTGTGTTCTGTATTTGTGGAATGAGGATGAGGAAGTGGTGTGTCTCTAGGCAAGAGCTCACAGGAAGTGTGTGGGCGCGCTGCTTTTGTGCACCATCAGCATGTTTCCAATACAAGCCCCTCCCACCCCGACCCCATGTGCTCTCTCTCTCTCTCTCTCTCTCATGGGAATCTAGTTTGTCAATTTGAATGAGAACTGAAACACAACCTTGTTCTATAAAACATCAAATATTAAGTGAAACCTCCAGACAGAGACGAGGGGATGAATTACTGTGGCCGTGAGGTTTCCTTCTCTCATCTGAATTCTCATCCAGCCAGTCGCTCTGAGGGAGTTCAACCCAAACAATAACAAAGTCATCAATGAATCTAATGATCCTTCTGTTTTCCAAGAAGTGCTCACTTCAATGCAATGAGAGTTCCTCTGTGATTCTATGAGGTTCTCCAGATTGCCTCCTTACCTCCCCACCCACTCACACAGTCACAGACTGGGTTACGTTTCAGGTGGGCTAAGGTGGAGTCAATGGATGCCAGACACCCCTGTGGAACCAACAACTCATTTATTTAGCCAAAACAGAAAGTCAAAGAACAAAAGAACTCTAAATCCTGTCAAAAAGATTGCCTCTATCTCTAAAAAGTCTTCCTCTTCCCTCTCAATCTGTGAACCTCTCAATCTTCTAGAATGGGCTGGTCATTATCCAAGAAATCTGATTCGTCAGGAGGCGGAGCTTTAATGCTCCTTGGTCTCTGATCCAGAACATAACCTGCTCCGGAGCAGGTTAGAGGTTCAGAAAGTTCCCACAGTGAGTTACCAGGTAAGAAGTGAACCAGCGTGGCAGTACAGAAACTCAGAGTTACGCTGAAGAGCGTCCATAAGAGAAGATCCTGATTCCTGGTCCAGGACTCTGGTTAATCCACCAGGAAGGTCCAATCAGCTCAAGTGTAACATTCTGTGTTAGTTTGAAATCACCATGGAAGAATTCCCTCAAGACTCTCAGACGCTGGACTCTGGACTCTGAGACTCTGAAACTCTGAGAATCTGAGACTCTGGACTCTGGATTCTCAGACTCTCAGACTCTGGACTCTGGACTCTCAGACTCTCAGACTCTGGACTCTCAGACTCTGGACTCTCAGATTCTGGACTCTCAGACTCTTAGACTCTGGACTCTGGATTCTCAGACTCTCAGACTCTCAGACTCTCAGACTCTCAGACTCTCATACTCTCAGACTCTCAGACTGTCAGACTCGCAGACTCTTAGACTCTGGACTCTCAGACTCTCAGACTCTCAGACTCTGAGACTCTGGAGTCTGGACTCTCAGACTCTCAGACCCTCAGAATCAACATTCTGTTATCTGCAGGCGTCTTGGACTCTAAATCACAGAGGCTATGTTCTCATGACTGGTGTGTATTTGTGACAGCCACGTCAAACTCAAATGTTTTTACAATAGTTTTACAATATTGTCTTGTTTTCATCAAACCACATATTTCAAGTGATTTAAACAGTTTGTGGTTTGTACCGTTTATATTGATGATTGTGTTTGAATGAGACACATTGTTGAGTTCTTATAATGGTGATTTCTGTGCCTAGAGGAGCTCATATTTCATCACTTCCCCTCTGACACATTTCTGCTCTTCCTGAGTAGAACGGAGGAAACACGTGATTTATGTGAAAACAACTCCCCCACTGGGCCCCGCATGCTGCTTCCTCATCTGGGTGTGTGAGAGGAGGACAGAGAACGTTGAGGTTGTCAGACATCAGAGACGGACTGAGAGGGACTCAGAGGGACGAAGAGCAGCTTCTTCTCTCCACAAGTTTCCTCACACGTGGAAAAGTGTCTGTAAGAAGAAGAGAAGAGAGTTCAGGTGAGAATCTGTCAGCTCTTTAGAAGCTTCCACAACGGAGCAAAAGACTTTCTAACTTCTCTTTTTCTCTTTCATTCACACCATCACAAACCTCTGACAGCTGCTTTCTTCTTCTTCACCTGTTGGACAAACATTTCATCCTCCATTTAACTCCTTTCTTCACTTCTTTTCTTCTCCATGGAGAAACTCTGAAAACATTCAGCAGTGGGCGGGGCTTCAGCCCTCCTTCACTCTGATTGGCTCACGTTTGTGTAAATCTAAAACATTCAAACACACACACACACACACACACACACACACACACACACACACACACACACACACACACACACACACACACACACACACACACACGACTCAATCATCTCATTATTTATCATCCAGACGCTTCATTTTTTCCCTGAAACCTCCAACTGACATTAATCCTAATGATTGTTGTATTTTTCATGTTTCTATATTTTCTTCTCTCATCTTATTTCTTCTGTTTGTTCATTATTTATGCTTCTTGTCTTTCTTCTTTCTCTGTTTTGTCTCGGCTGTCGCTCTCTGATCTCAGTCTACTGAATGATACCGTCTCTAACTGGAACTACCAGGATGTGGGTTTCTGTTTCCTGCTGCACCACCCACATGATTTCCTCTGTGTGTGTGTGTGTGTGTGTGTGTGTGTGTGTGTGTGTGTGTGTGTGTGTGTGTGTGTGTGTGTGTGTGTGTGTGTGTGTGTGTGTGTTGAGCAGGTTGGTGTGTTTCTCTCTGTCTGACTCAACATGTGGGACGTGGATGAAGAAGACCCACCAGAGTGTGTGGACAGGTAAGAGACGTCCCCCCCTCCTGCATTCAGTCAAACAGCAAACAGAAGAATGGACACTAAATGTAAACTCCATAGAAAGATGAAATGTAGTAAAAGTGGCTCTGCTGTATTGACTCGTCTCAAGGCTCAGTGATTTCAAGTCATCCAAAGTGAGCTGAAGTAATTTCAACAGGCAGCAGAAAAAGAGCTGCAGTAAAGGACATGAGGTGCAGAGACATTCCACCGTCCCCATGATCAGTCCCAATGTGATCATGAAAGACACAAGGACAAGCAGTGGAAAGGACAAAGACTAGAAGATCATGTGTTGTCTTTCAGGTCAGAGTTTCTAACTCCTCTTAACCTGATCCAAGGTCAGAGCAGTGTCACCTTTCCAACAGGGAGTTTAAAGGAAGTGGACGTCTCCACATGACACTGAAGTCCAAACGTCCCACATCACTAACTTACAGTTTGGTCCACAAAGATATGTCCAGAGACAAAGTTTGTCTCATTGTGTTCTGTATATTACCACAGTAAATAGAAATGAAACCCTCCAGACTTCAGCTTTAATTCAGTGACTTCAACTAAAACATCCCATAACAATGTGAGGAACTAAAGGATTTGAACACAATCCCTTCATGTCAGAGGCTCAAAAGTCACTGAACCAATGAAATAAGAGAGAATCAATCCTTCATCTCTCACACTTGTTGAAAAGCCTTTGCAGGCAATGACTGGCTGAAGTTGTGAACTCATGACGTCAGCAGGCGCTCGCTGGGTTTCCTCTATTTTAATGCTCTTCCAGGCTTCACCGCAGAGCCGCTCACTTGATGTTGCTTTGTGGGCCTTTCTAATCCAAGTTTAATCTGTAAGAGGAGAAATTCAGGTTCTATTGGATTGAGATCTGGTGACTGACTGGGCCTTTCTAATCCTAGTTTAATCTGTAAGAGGAAAAATTCAGAATACAGATTATCGTGGGAAAAGTCAGAGTCCAGATCAGATGCTACTACTTTTCCAGGAACTTTGAAACAAATGGCAGATTGGAAATGACATGAAGGTTATTGAAGTTCATTCATCAAACATATTTTACTGATCAATTCCTGAAAACTTTTCCAGAAGAAAATAACATTAAAGTTCTTTTGTTGAAAACAGGAAATGAAATGATAAGAACCAAGTGTGATCTGTTGATCTAATACAACATTTTGACTGTGTGTGTGTGTGTGTGTGTGTGTGTGTGTGTGTGTGTGTGTGTGTGTGTGTGTGTGTGTGTGTGTGTGTGTGTGTGTGTGTGTGTGTGTGTGTGTGTGTGTGTGTGTGTGTGTGTGTGTGTGTTGTGTGTGTGTAGAGATGAGAAGCTCACACACACAGCAGGATCTTCAGTATCCAGCAGCTTGTCTATGAAGAGTGACGGGTCCAAAGATGATCCACCAGACTTCAGTACTGAACCTGGACCTTCAGACACAAGGTAAGAATCTCTTTCTTTTCTTTTCTTTCCTCAAAACCAGAGTGAGAGAAGTTGTGCTCACTCTAAGATTCACTTCCAGTATTTTAGTACAAGAGTCCAAACTGCAAACTGACCAGCAAAGTCTGATCCTACACTCTTTCAAAAGTCCTATTTTGATGATGAATCTGCTGGTTTCAGAGCCCTGAGGAACACCAGGGGAGAGGGGGATGGGGGGGATGTAAAAGATGTGAACTGAATGAACTCAATGCAACTAAAGACAAATCTGTATGTTGCTTGTTGCCCTCTGTCCCTGTCCTATCACTTTCTATCTTTGAACCTTCAACCAGAAGAACAGAAAGTCTCTTCCTCTGAGTCTGGTTCTGCAGACATTCTCCTCCTCTGAGTCTGGTTCTACACTTTTCTTCCTGTTAAAATGTTTTTTCTTTCTACTGTTGCTTTTACTTGCTGTGGTGGATCAGTTGAGTTTTTTTCTCTGTAGAAGTACCTTGAGATTATTGTGGTTCTCTATGAATTGAATTGAATCAAATGGAATCAAATGGAATTGAATGGAACCAATCCATTGATGTGATGGACAGTCTGATGGACGTCAGTCTGTAGAGGAGGGTTCCATGGAGTTGGTGACACAGGCTGCACTCAGATTCAAGGAGGAGGAGGAGGATGAGGAGGAGGAGGAAGAGGAGGAGGAGGAGGAGGGTAAAAGTCCAGAGTCCGCTGCAGTCAGGTGGTTGATGGTGATTCTGATGAGTTTCTGTTTCTGAGCTTCATTGAGGGAAACCAGACTGGAACTGTTCATACTGATTATTGTGGGAAAAGTCAGAGTCCAGATCAGATGCTACTACTTTTCCAGGAACTTTGAAACAAATGGCAGATTGGAAATGATATGAAGGTTATTGAAGTTCTTTCATCAAACATATTTTTACTGATCAATTCCTGAAAACTTTTCCAGAAGAAAATAACATTAAAGTTCTTTTGTTGAAAACAGGAAATGAAATGATAAGAACCAAGTGTGATCTGTTGATCTAATACAACATTCTGACTGTGTGTGTGTGTGTGTGTGTGTGTGTGTGTGTGTGTGTGTGTGTGTGTGTGTGTGTGTGTGTGTGTGTGTGTGTGTGTGTGTGTGTGTGTGTGTGTGTGTGTGTGTGTGTGTGTAGAGGTGAGAAGCTCAGACACACAGCAGGGTCTTCAGTATCCAGCAGCTTGTCTATGAAGAGTGACTGGTCCAAAGCTACACCACCACACTTCAGTGCTGAACCTGGACCTTCAGACACAAAGTAAGAAACTCTTTCTTTTCTTTTCTTTCCTCTAAACCAGAGTGAGAGAAGTTGTGCTCACTCTAAGATTCACTTCCAGTATTTTAGTACAAGAGTCCAAACTGCAAACTGAGCAGCAAAGTCTGATCCTCCACTCTTTCAAAAGTCCTATTTTGATGATGAATCTGCTGGTTTCAAAGTTTGAAGACAATATTTGAAAGTTGTCAGTGATTGGATGATTTGGATGTTGGTTGAGAAGAAGTTCCAGAGTTGCTGGCTGAAGGCTCTGGACCTCCTGATGTTCATCCAGGCTGGAGGTCAGTGAGGCTGAGAGAGGAGGTCAGAGAAGTACTGTGGACGTTGGTGAGACGTGAAGGAGGAGGGTGAGGGACAGAGGAGATCAATGAGGTACAGAGGGAGGAGCTTCATGAGGAACTTGAATGTCTGGAAAAGAATTGTGAAGTGAAGCTGTTGAACTGAAGTCAGTGGAGTTTCTGGAGAAGCAGTGTCATGTGAAGGATGGAAGGTGTTCTGATGATGATTCATACTGAAGAATTTGACAGCAGGTGGAGTTTCTGGAGGATTTGAGAGGGAGACCAGAGAGAAGATAAAAGGTGGAGGTGACCAGGGTGTGGAGCAGTGTGGAGATGCTGCTGGGTGAGAGGGAGGAGCAACAGTGCTTGATGTTACCAGGGTGGAAATATGCTGACTCAGTCATTCTATTGATGTAGGTTGGAAATAACAGAGTGCTGTCGAGGAAGACACCCAGACTCCTCACCCTGACTGGAGGGGAACCAGAGGAGCTGTCCATGATGGTGGACAAACTAGGAGCTTTAATGGACCTGAATCATATGAGGAGAACTTCTTTATCACTGCTGAGTTTGATCAATTTGAAGAAGAACCAGGACTTGATGTCCTGTAGATAGTCACTGATGGAGGTGGGTGGGAGGGTGTAGTTGGTTTGGTGGAGACGTAGAGCTGTGTGTCGTCTGCATAGCAAAGAAACTTCATGATGTATTTATGAGAAATATGGACAAGTGGAGGAGATGGACAATGAAGAAGGTGGGACCAAGTACAGAGCCCTGGGGAACACCAGAGGAGAGGGGGATGGGGGGGATGTAAAAGATTTGAACTAAAGACAAATCTGTATGTTGCTTGTTGCTCTCTGTCCCTGTCCTCTCTCTTCATCACTTTCTGTCTTTGAACCTTCAACCAGAAGAACAGAAAGTGTCTTCCTCTGAGTCTGGTTCTACAGAAAGTTTCCTCCTCTGAGTCTGGTTCTACATAAAGTCTCCCCTGAGTCTGGTTCTAAACTCTTCTTCATGTTAAAATGTTTTTTCTTTCTACTGTTGCTTTTACTTGCTGTGGTGGAACAGTTGAGTTTTTTTCTCTGTAGAAGTACCTTGAGATTATTGTGGTTCTCTATGAATTGAATTGAATCAAATGGAATTGAATGGAACCAATCCAGTGATGTGATGGACAGTCTGATGGATGTCAGTCTGAGGTGGAGGGTTACATGGAGTTGGTGATTCAAGGAGGAGGAGGAGGAGCAGGAGCATGACGAGAAGGAGAAGGAGGAGGAGGAGGGTAAAAGTCCAGAGTCGGCTGCAGTCAGGTGGTTGATGGTGATTCTGATGAGAGTTTCTGTTTCTGAGCTTCATTGAGGGAAACCAGACTGGAACTGTTCATAGTGATTATTGTGGGAAAAGTCAGAGTCCAGATCAGATGCTACTACTTTTCCAGGAACTTTGAAACAAAAGGCAGATTGGAAATGACATGAAGCTTATTGAAGTTCTTTCATCAAACATATTTTTACTGATCAATTCCTGAAAACTTTTCCAGAAGAAAATAACATTAAAGTTCTTTTGTTGAAAACAGGAAATGAAATGATAAGAACCAAGTGTGATCTGTTGATCTAATACAACATTTTGACTGTGTGTGTGTGTGTGTGTGTGTGTGTGTGTGTGTGTGTGTGTGTGT
This sequence comes from Lipophrys pholis, assembly GCF_963383615.2. Taxonomy (NCBI): domain Eukaryota; kingdom Metazoa; phylum Chordata; class Actinopteri; order Blenniiformes; family Blenniidae; genus Lipophrys; species Lipophrys pholis. The sequence continues at coordinate 2,417,487 of NW_028292149.1, forward strand.
GTGTGTGTGTGTGTGTGTGTGTGTGTGTGTGTGTGTGTGTGTGTGTGTGTGTGTGTGTGTGTGTAGAGGTGAGAAGCTCAGACACACAGCAGGGTCTTCAGTATCCAGCAGCTTGTCTATGAAGAGTGACTGGTCCAAAGCTACACCACCACACTTCAGTGCTGAACCTGGACCTTCAGACACAAAGTAAGAAACTCTTTCTTTTCTTTTCTTTCCTCAAAACCAGAGCGAGAGAAGTTGTGCTCACTCTAAGATTCACTTCCAGTATTTTAGTACAAGAGTCCAAACTGCAAACTGAGCAGCAAAGTCTGATCCTCCACTCTTTCAAAAGTCCCATTTTGATGATGAATCTGCTGGTTTCAAAGTTTGAAGACAAGATTTGAAAGTTGTCAGTGATTGGATGATTTGGATGTTGGTTGAGAAGAAGTTCCAGAGTTGCTGGCTGAAGGCTCTGGACCTCCTGATGTTCATCCAGGCTGGAGGTCAGTGAGGCTGAGAGAGGAGGTCAGAGAAGTACTGTGGACGTTGGTGAGACGTGAAGGAGGAGGGTGAGGGACAGAGGAGATCAATGAGGTACAGAGGGAGGAGCTTCATCAGGAACTTGAATGTCTGGAGAAGAATTGTGAAGTGAAGCTGTTGAACTGAAGTCAGTGGAGTTTCTGGAGAAGCAGTGTCATGTGAAGGATGGAAGGTGTTCTGATGATGATTCATACTGAATAATTTGACAGCAGATGGAGTTTCTGGAGGATTTGAGAGGGAGACCAGAGAGAAGGAAACAGATGGAGGTGACCAGGGTGTGGAGCAGTGTGGAGATGCTGCTGGGTGAGAGGGAGGAGCAACAGTGCTTGATGTTACCAGGGTGGAAATATGCTGACTCAGTCATTCTATTGACGTGGGTTGGAAATAACAGAGGGCTGTCGAGGAAGACACCCAGACTCCTCACCCTGACTGGAGGGGAACCAGACGAGCTGTCCATGATGGAGGACAAACTAGGACCTTTAATGGACCTGAATCATATGAGGAGAACTTCTTTATCACTGCTGAGTTTGATCAATTTGAAGAAGAACCAGGACTTGATGTCCTGTAGATAGTCACTGATGGAGGTGGGTGGGAGGGTGAAGTTGGTTTGGTGGAGACATAGAGCTGTGTGTCGTCTGCATAGCAAAGAAACTTCATGATGTATTTATGAGAAATATGGACAAGTGGAGGAGATGGACAATGAAGAAGGTGGGACCAAGTACAGAGCCCTGGGGAACACCAGAGGAGAGGGGGATCGGGGGGATGGAAAAGATTTGAACTGAATGAGCTCAATGCAACTAAAGACAAATCTGTATGTTGCTTGTTGCTCTCTGTCCCTGTCCTCTCTCTTCATCACTTTCTATCTTTGAACCTTCAACCAGAAGAACAGAAAGTCACCTCTGAGTCTGGTTCTGCACTTAAAATTCTTCATGTTAAAATGTCTCGAAGTCTCAGTTCTTCCATGTATCTTCCATTGTTCCAGTCAGTCTGTTCCTGATGTTGTGTTTGTTTTTAGCTCTGACTCTGGGTTTCCATCCAGCTGTGTGTCCATGAAGAGTGACTGCTCTATGGAGAGACCATTACTCTTTAAATGTGGAGCAGGAAGTGCTGATGAGGGGTGAGAATCAGTGTTTGTCTCAGGATTCCTCATCACACCACACAGCAGCTTTAACAAAGTCAACATGTTTCTGCAGCGTGAGCCAGCAGAGCTCCCAGCTTCTCCCTGGTGGCTCCGCCCCTCAGCATCAAAGACATCTGGACTCCACATTTATGGTGAGAACACGTCTCCATTCAACACTTTATTGTCACATCATGAGACAGAAGAAGCTGCTGTGACTTCCAGCTGAAACATGAAGCAGACACTCAGCTTATTAGATCCATTCAGGTCCAAAGTGAAACAGTCCAACCTTCATCCAGCTTCCAGTCTTCACTGATGCTTGAAGCTGCTTCTGCTGGAGATCCCACATGAAGTGTGATTTGGCTTCACATGTTGTCCATCCTGCTCTCTGCACTGGATTTACACTCACATCTCAATCTGGCTTCAGTTTCAGCTCAAAGTAAACTCCAGATGTTTCTCTGTTCCAGCTGCTGGAGGACAACATGGTGACTTTCATGAAGAAGGAGCTGAAGAAGATGAAGAAGCTCCTGAGTCCAGATTACCCAGCATGCTCAGAGAGTGAGAGGGAGGATGAGGATGAAGAGCAGAGGAGCAGCAGAGAGTCATTTCTGAGGATCACCCTGGACTTCCTGAGGAGGATGAAGCAGGAGGAGCTGGCTGAGCGTCTGAGGAGCAGTAAGAGGATTTGATCTCATTTCACAGGATGGAGATGAAGCTGAAATGTTCTCAGCTGGAGCAGAAAGCAGTCAGAAACAGAGTCCATCCAGAGAACACAGGTCATTTCCAGGTCAGACACAGAAAGTGTGAAACAGGCAGAAAGTCCAAAACAAGCAGCAGAGAAGAGGAGACACAAAGAGAGTTCCTGAACTCTGCTGCTCCTGTGATGCAAACATCTGCATCAGATCAGAGGCTGTTTGGTCTCCACTGAGGAGCTGGATGGAGCTGATGGAGGAGAAACATCTCCACTAACACACTGTCATCTTCACATTCAATGTCAAACACACTCAACTCATCCCTGGTTTCTTCTTTTCAGGAACTTCTGCTGGAGTCTGCCAACAGAAGGTGAAATGTGCCCTGAAGAAGAGGTTCCAGGTTGTGTTTGAGGGGCTCTCTAAAGCAGGAGAGGCCACCCTCCTGAAGCAGATCTACACAGAGCTCCACATCACAGAGGGAGGGACTGCAGAGGTCAATGAGGAACATGAGGTCAGACAGATTGAAACAGCATCCAGGAGAGCAGCCAGAGCAGAAAGCAGCATCAGACCAGGAGACCTCTTTAAAGCCTCACCTGGAAGATCTCCACCAATCAGAACAGTGCTGACAAAGGGAGTGGCTGGCATTGGGAAAACAGTCCTGACACAGAAGTTCACTCTGGACTGGGCTGAAGACCAAAGCAACCAGGACGTCCACTTCACATTTCCATTCACCTTCAGAGAGCTGAATGTGCTGAAGGAGAAGAAGTTCAGCTTGGTGGGACTTGTTCATCACTTCTTCACTCCAACCAAAGAAGCAGGACTCTGCAGCTTTGAAGACCTCCAGGTGGTCTTCATCTTTGACGGTCTGGATGAGTGTCGACTCCCTCTGGACTTCCAGCACCCTGAGATCCTGACTGATGTTACAGAGTCCACCTCAGTGGATGTGCTGCTGACAAACCTCATCAGGGGGAACCTGCTTCCCTCTGCTCGCCTCTGGATCACCACACGACCTGCAGCAGCCAATCACATCCCTCCTGACTGTGTGGGCATGGTGACGGAGGTCCGAGGGTTCACTGACCCACAGAAGGAGGAGTACTTCAGGAGGAGGTTCAGAGAGGAGCAGCAGGCCAGCAAGATCATCTCCCACATCAAGACCTCACGAAGCCTCCACATCATGTGCCACATCCCAGTCTTCTGCTGGATCACTGCTACAGTTCTGGAGGAGGTGTTGAAGAGCAGAGAGGGAGGAGAGCTGCCCAAGACCATGACTCAGATGTACATCCACCACCTGGTGGTCCAGGCCAAAGTCAAGAAGGTAAAGTATGATGGAGGAGCTGCCACAGATCCACACTGGAGTCCAGAGAGCAGGGAGATGGTGGAGTCTCTGGGAAAACTGGCTTTTGATGAGCTGCAGAAAGGAAATCTGATCTTCTATGACTCCGACCTGACAGAGTGTGGCCTGGATCTCAGAGCAGCCTCACTGTACTCAGGAATGTTCACACAGGTCTTGAAAGAGGAGCAAGGCCTGTACCAGGACAAGGTCTTCTGCTTCATCCATCTGAGTCTTCAGGAGTTTCTGGCTGCTCTTCATGTCCATCAGACCTTCATCGACTCTGGAATCAACCTCCTGGATGAACAACAACAAACCTCCCGGAGGTCAAAAGTGTTGAAGAAGAAAGTTAATCTCCACCATCTCCATCAGAGAGCAGTGGACGAGGCCTTGAAGAGTCCAAATGGACACCTGGACTTGTTCCTCCGCTTCCTCCTGGGTCTTCCACTGCAGACCAACCAAAGTCTCCTCCGAGGTCTGCTGACACAGACAGGAAGTAGCTCACAGACCAATCAGGAAACAGTCCAGTACATCAAGGAGAAGCTGAGTGAGAATCTGTCTACAGAGAGAAGCATCAATCTGTTCCACTGTCTGAATGAACTGAACGATGGTTCTCTGGTGGAGGAGATCCAACAGTCCCTGAGATCAGGACGTCTCCCCACTGATAGACTGTCTCCTGCTCAGTGGTCAGCTCTGGTCTTCATCTTACTGTCATCAGAAGAAGATCTGAAGGAGTTTGACCTGAAGAAATACTCTGCTTCAGAGGAGGCTCTTCTGAAGCTGCTGCCAGTGGTCAAAGCCTCCAACAAAGCTGTGTACGTGGTTCATGAACAAATATGTAGAACTGAGTCCATGACAAACATTGAACTGGTTTTCATTGTTGCTTCTTCTTCAGGTTGAGCTGCTGTGGTCTGTCAGAGAGAAGCTGTGGAGCTCTGTCCTCAGTCCTCAGCTCTCAGTCCTCCAGTCTGACACATCTGGACCTGAGTGACAACAAGCTGCAGGATTCAGGAGTGAAGCGGCTCTCTGCTGGACTGGAGAGTCCTCACTGTAAACTGGAAGCTCTCAGGTTCTGACATTATTGATCATTAATATCCACCACTCTCTGTTCTCCTGCTCACATCTCTAGAACATCAGTAAAACATCTCAGTAGAACACTGCAGCCTCTTGATGCTTTCTCCTCTATTAATCAGGAAGTAAAACTACAAAGTAAAGTTTCCAGTGTAAGTTCAGGTGGAGAGCAGCAGCTTTACTTCCTCCACTCACTGTGTTTGTGATGCTCCATGTCACAGAGTTCTGCCTCAGACTCTGACACCGACACGACTACGAGCAAGAACACCACACATGAGACAAGCCCAGCAGCAGCAGGACACTCACTTCAGGTGTGCTCCTGTGGCTGGATGAAAATATCATCACTTAGGAGGCTGAGGATCCACCAAGGAGAGAGAGGAGGATGAGAGAGCAGAGGCAAGAGCCTCACAGTGACCAGTACTTCTTATGAAGCAACCAGTCAAATCAGTGGAGTGAAGCACAGCGACGGGACAAAATAGAATAGAATAGTTTATTCTAGTGATGGCCAGATGAAGCTTCATGAACCACTGTCTTTACTTTCTGACCCTCACACAGAATCTGTGTAGTTTTCTTCTTTTCATTTTAAATGAATATAATCTTAGGAATCCTACTGTCACTACTTGCTGTCTTATTAATGTGTAGAAAGGTGAATGAAATGTCGACCTCTTCTATGTCAGGAACTCTGAAATTCTTCTTCCTTTATGATTAATTGTGTTAATTGTTATTAATTTTACTATGAATTCAAATTCCAAATGAATAGTTTTGTACAGTACATCTTGATGAGAATGATATAAATTGGCATTATTTCCTGTTAAACAGGTGGTGCCCCGAGGTTTTCTGATACACATCAGATTCCATATTTTGTTCATGAGTCATGACTCTTTGATCAATACTAATCAGTGTTGCCACAGTTAGTTTGAAAAAGTAATCCAAGTACTGATTACTAGTTACTCCTTTTTGCCACAAACTCAGTTCTGATCACTGCCTGGCCTCCTGCTGATACATATTTAACCTTTGACCTTCATTCTTTGTTGTATTTATATCTGACTCACGCTTTTATTATCAGATTGTTAATATTGCAGCTAGTTATTTATGTGGTGATGTAGTTGTAGTCTGTTGTTGCACTATTTATCTATTTATATATTTATATCTATTTATCTATATATTTATATATTTGCACTCTCTGCGCTATTCAACCTTTTAATTACCCCCCTAGAGGACAAATAAAGTCTTTCATTGATCGATTGATTGATTGAAAAGAAAAATATACAAAAAGAGTTCAACATCTCTGCAGTTCTTGTTGCAATGATATAGTTTAGTGTTGACATTTCTTGGTTCCAATTCTTTTGTGTCACCTGAACGCACCATTAGATCGAGTCGGTCTGTAATTGGCTGAGAGTGGAGAAGGGGGCGGGTCAGGTCGGACTGCATGCTCTGTGTGTGTCTGTTAGTTTGGAGGAGAGAACGAGCAGCCGCTTCTGTTTAATAATAAAGTGTCTTTGTAGAGAAGAAACTCATCCTGCTGGATGCCACAATAGTAATGCTACAATAGTAATGCTACAATGGTAACGCTACAATGGTAACGCTACAATAGTAATGCTACAGTAGTAACGCCACAATATTAATGCTACAATAGTAATGCTACAATACTAATGCTACAGTTGTAATACTGCAATAGTAAGGCTACAATAGTAATGCTGCAATAGTAAGGCAACAATAGTAATGCTACAATATTAATGCTACAATAGTAACGCCACAATAGTAATGCTACAATGGTAACACTACAATAGAAATTCTACAGTAGTAAAGCAACAATAGTAATGCCACAAAAGTAACGCTACAATAGCAACGCTACAATAGTAACGCTACAATAAAAACGCTACAATAGTAATGCTACAATGGTAATACTACAATAGTAATGCTACAATAGTAATGCTACAGTAGTAACTCCACAATAGTAATGCTACAATATTAATGCTACAATATTAATGCTACAATATTAATGCTACAATATCAATGCTACAATAGTAATGCTACAATAGTAATGCCACAATAGTAATGCCACAATATTAATGCTAAAATAGTAATGCTACAATAGCTATGCTACAAATTAATGCTACAGTAGTAACGCTATAATAGTAATGCTACTATAGTACTGCTACAGTAATAACGCTACAATAGTAACGCTACAACAGTAACACTTCAGTAGTAACGCTACAATGGTAACGCTACAATGGTAACATTACAATTGTAATTCTCCAGTAATAACGGTACAATAGTAACACTACAATAGTAATGCTACAATAGTAATGCCACAATGGTAACACTACAATAGTAATTCTACAGTAATAACGCTACAATAGTAAAGCTACAATAGTAAAGCTCCAATGGTAACACTACAATAGAAATTCTACAGTTATAAGGCTACAATAGTAATGCTACAATAGTAACGCTTCAATAGAAATGCTACAATAGTAACGCTACAATAGTAATGCTACAATAGTATTGCTACAATAGTAATGCTACAAGAGTAACACTACAATAGTAACGCTCCAATAATAGCGCTCCAATAGTAACACTACAATAGTAACGCTCATATAGTAATGCTACAATAGTAATGCTACAATAGTAATGCTACAATAGTAATGCTACAATAGTAACGCTACAATAGTATTGCTACAATAGTAATGCTACAAGAGTAACACCACAATAGTAACTCTACAATAGTAATGCTACAATAGTAATGCCACAGTAGTAATGCTACAATAGTAATGCTACAATAGTAATGCTACAATAGTAATGCTACAAGAGTAACGCTACAAGAGTAACACTACAATAGTAACGCTACAATAGTAATGCTGCAATAGTAATGCTGCAACAGTAATGCATGGTGACTTGGAGAAAAAACTTTAATCTGATTACTGGTTTGGAAATAGTAACGCGTTAGATTACTCATTACTGAAAAAAGTGTTCATATCACTGTTACTCATCATCATCAACAGTCAAATTGCCTGATGTACAACCAGTGTTCCCAACAACATCAACTGTTTACAAACCAATCAGGACAACAGACGGTAATACAGTCAGTTCACTGTCTGAAGTTAGAATGTGTTGAAGTCAAACCACTGAGAGGAGTTTAGGAGGATCCAGATGTTGGAGGACAGAGATGGACTGAGCTCTGCAGCATGTTAGTGATCAGCATGTTGATGAGACTCTTCTCCTCCTGGTGGCTTCAGCTGTTTGGACTTTACATTTCTAAACTCTTCCAGTCTGAACCTTCTTCAGTCTCAATGACTTCAACATCAAACTTTGTCATCTAATCTCACTTTTTTCTCTCTTTATTCAGGTTGGAGTGGTGCTGGTTGTCAGAGATCAGCTGTTCTTCTGTGGCCTCAGCTCTGAAGTCCAACCCCTCCCTCCTGAAACATCTGAAACATCTGGACCTGAGTGGGAACCGGCTGCAGGATTCAGGAGTTGAGCAGCTGTGTGGTTTTCTGGAGAGTCCACTCTGTAGTCTGGAGACTCTGAGGTCAGACTCCATGTTTGAGTTTGTGTGCAGTGAAAGTTGTGTTGACACTAAAGGTCAGACATCAGGCTGATATGAGATGATCCACACTGAGGATCTCCATGAGAAACTGAGACTTCTTCTCTGGGCTTTAGTCCTGTGACTGTGGCAGAGCCGTGTGGAGCTCCACATTTCAAAGCTTGGTAGAAGAAGCAAGGTGCTGCAGTGGAGAATTCTCCGTCAACTGGGGCTGCAACTAACTATTATTATAATAGTCGATTAATCAGTGATTATTTTTAGATTAATTGATTAATGGGATAAAAAACTAAAACATTTCAAATTGTAGGACCAGTTGATATTGAACAAACCAAACACTAAATATGTTCTGGTTATTTAAAAGCACATAACTGAACCAGTACAAAGATGTATACAATATATATCCATATATACATGTATATAAGATGTATACAAGATAATTATTAAATCAGATTTAATGTACTTCAGGGACCACATACAGTCCAGTTTCATCCTGAGTGGACCAGACTGGTACAATATTACTATAATAACCTTTAAATTTACACTTCAAAGTTTTTCTTTGTTGTTGTCACAGTGGATGTAATGAAATTATCTATATTTTTACAAGATCAAACAGTTAGTACTGAAAATGACAACAATCTCAACATAAAGTCAATTTTAATGAAACATTGAGGTGCAAAATACAAAGAAATGTGAAAAAGAAAGTTGTGTAAATCCTCTATAAGCTCCTTGCTTGGTGGGACCAGATTAGAGCCTCTGGTCAGTTTGGGCCTCATGTTCTCTGCTGGAAAGGGAAAGTGAAACTAAAGGAGAGCAGCTCCACAGAGCAGCACTGGGCTGCAGGGAGGCGGCCAGAATTCACCTCTCAAACTAACCTCCTGACACCACAATGTCTGAATATTACAATAATCAGCTCCAGACCAAGTATTCTGGTCCTTTCAGTGTCGCTCAGCTTGAAATTTAGCAGGAGAACCTGTCTGTTGTCCTCGTCAGGCAGGTTGTCCTCATTAAGGTGTGTTAACAGGTAAATATGTGTCCGTCCACAGTGACGTGTCCAGTACAGGGTGGAGCTCTGACCTGGTCCTCAGAGGTTCTACTGTATCTGAAGAACTGTGTGTGTGTGTGTGTGTGTGTGTGTGTGTGTGTGTGTGTGTGTGTGTGTGTGTGTGTGTGTGTGTGTGTGTGTGTGTGTGTGTGTGTGTGTGTGTGTGTGTGTGTGTGTGTGTGTGTGTGTGTGTTGTGATCCAGATGTTGGAGGACAGAGATGGACTGAGCTCTGCAGCATGTTAGTGATCAGCATGTTGATGAGACTCTTCTCCTCCTGGTGGCTTCAGCTGTTTGGACTTTACATTTCTAAACTCTTCCAGTCTGAACCTTCTTCAGTCTCAATGACTTCAACATCAAACTTTGTCCTCTAATCTCACTTCTTTCTCTCTTTATTCAGGTTGAGGGGCTGCAGGTTGTCAGAGATCAGCTGTTCTTCTGTGGCCTCAGCTCTGAAGTCCCACCCCTCCCTCCTGAAACATCTGAAACATCTGGACCTGAGTGTGAACCATCTGCAGGATTCAGGAGTTGAGCAGCTGTGTGGTTTTCTGGAGAGTCCACTCTGTAGTCTGGAGACTCTGAGGTCAGACTCCATGTTTGAGTTTGTGTGCAGTGAAAGTTGTGTTGACACTAAAGGTCAGACATCAGGCTGATATGAGATGATCCACACTGAGGATCTCCATGAGAAACTGAGACTTCTTCTCTGGGCTTTAGTCCTGTGACTGTGGCAGAGCCGTGTGGAGCTCCACATTTCAAAGCTTGGTAGAAGAAGCAAGGTGCTGCAGTGGAGAATTCTCCGTCAACCTCTGACACGCTCCATGTTGAGCTTCAGCTTTCAAAGCAGGCTGATCTCTCCTGGATGAAGAGTCACTGATCTCCCAGCTGGAGCTCCAAACTCTCCCTCACTCTGCCATTGTTGCCCCCCTGACCCAGTGTGTGTCATGTAGGGGTGTGATTCCATCCTGTAATAGGAAACAAAGAGGCAGACAACTTGAGCTGGTGTTTGGCTCGGCTGCAGGATTTAATATGCTGCTGCCTCTGTGCAGCTTTTAGGCTCCTTCAATCGCCATGCGCCCTCTGCTGGCCTTTTAGAGTAACACACTACTGATTTCACCTGAAAAGTACAACTCTGTTTGAGCCTTTTAAACTCTATTTGAGACACAGCAAAATAAAATATATCTATAGGGGGTCTAGCTTTAATCACTTTGAACTTATTTAATTTATTGTTTTAACCCTGAGCTGTAATTTAGTCCTATTGACTTTTTAACATCTTTTAAATACGCTTTAAATTGCAGCACCTTTTTTTTATCCTTAACACCGGGGCTCCTCAATTAGTTTTCCTCGAGGGCCAAAACCAGAGCAGCATGCCAAACCAAGGGCTGGAACATCCGCAGGTATTCTGCACTCTGGCAGTAAAAGATTTTTTAATTGCAGATGTTTGAGCTGATGTGACCATTATGAGGGACCGAGCAGAAAGACCAGGACCTCCAAAGGAGGCCTGGACCTGGAGGCCAGGACCCTGTTGTATTTGGAATGTTTCTTATTATTAGTTTTTTGCAAAAAAAAAAAAAAAAAAACCTGTATAAAACCCCCCTAAACATGCTCAAAAACTCACCAAATTTGGCACGATCATTAACCCCCAGAGAGCCAAAATGTCTCTCTAGCGCCACCTAGAAAAACCAAAACGGTGACCAAAGCCCATAGGAATGTCGTAGAGAGATCAAACCAAAACTCAATTGTTCGTCTCATCGAGACCTAAAAATCACATACTGCTACCCCTGACTTAACTCTGACAGGAAGTCCGCAGTTTGCCTTTCAAAGTAAGATTTTCTATCAAAAACGGCCCTCAACCTCTGAAGGAGAATACATTTGACCCCCTAAACATGCTCAGGGACTCACCAAATTTGGCACACTCATTAACACTGGGTGATATTAAATGAAAATGTAAAAATAAACCCCCAGAGAGCCAAAATGTGCTCTCTAGCGCCACCTACAAACACTACAACGGCCACCAAAAACACTTAAACGGCCCATAGGAATGTCGTAGACCGATCAAACCAAAACTTAATTGTTCGTCTCATCGAGCCCGACAAATCACATGCTGGAACCCCTGAACCTAAATCCAACAGGAAGTCTGCAATTTTCCTTTTAAAGTAAGATTTTCAAACGCTAGCTACTCTGAGCACGAATATCTATCGACTTCAGAAACCTACTAAATGACAGAGGAGACTCTCCTCCTCAATAATCCCCAATATCATTTTCAGTGGTGGAGCGGTTCTGTTTTTATTAGTCGTCAAAGTTTTGAACACAGAATCCGCCTCCTCGTCCAGTTTAAAGGTTTTGTGCTTTGAATGACGCGACATTTTGTCTTTATTTGATACGGTTCTTCATTAACAATCATTTCTTCTTGATGTCCACATCGGCAGTGCTGGTTCTCTCTCTCTCACACACACACACACACACACACACACACACACACACACACACACACACACACACACACACACACACACACGGTGCAATACTGCCCTCTTGTGACGAGTTGGTAAACATGCAACTGTGACGAGGGAGAGAGGTGTGTTCATGTGAGATTCTTTTCTGTGTAGCTCTATGAATTAGTTCTGAGTCTGTAGCTCTACAAACAGCAGCCCAAGGCTTTAACTTTTATTTTTTCCACACCTTCCAAAGAATTGTACTCACAGTGAGTACAGGAGTCCAGCTGGTGGCGCCACTGATCCTTAAAGCCTGTTTTATTCTTGACGCGTTGGCGAGCTCTGTACGGCTCCGTGCGGCCGAATGACGTCATTGTAGCCGCCAGGCCCCTCCGAGCGGCTCTGTTCACGCTGACCTCACCGCTCCATGCTCCTCCAACTTCTTGTGACTCCAGTAGAACCTGTGAGGTGTGGAGCGGTAAGAGCTCCACCCTGTACTGAGCAGACACGTCACTGTGCACGGACACATATTTAACTGTTAACACACCGTGATGAGGGACAATGACAACCTACAGAAACACTCTGATTCTACTTTTCTTTCACATGAAGCCGTTAAAAGGATCATTTTATGGCTCCAAATCCAAGCTTTCCTTTCCAGTAGTATGTGGTTTGTTTAGTCGTTACTGATGAAGCAAAAGTCTGGCTTCATTAGAAAGAAGTTCTATTAATGATGCGTCTCATAGCGGAGCGCCCCCTGCTGCCTCATGCAGACCTCAGCCTGCGGTCAGAACGCCATACAAGACCTGGAAGTGAAGTTAGTTCCAATCAGGTTCCATGATTACTTCATAAAACACTCTGGCTTCACTTCCATGCAGTAATGTAACATAATGATCCCAAAGATCCCTGCAGAGGGGCGGAGCCTCCAGCACAGGGTGGAGGAGGAGGAGGAGGAGGAGGAGGGGGAGGAGGAGGAGGAGGAGGGGGAGGAGCAGGAGGAGGAGGAGGAGCAGGAGGAGGAGGAGGAGGAGGGGGAGGAGCAGGAGGAGGAGGAGGAGGAGGAGTGGAGGAGGAGGAGGAGGAAGAAGAGGAGGAGGAGCAGGAGGAGCGGCAGGAGGAGGAGGAGGAAGAAGAGGAGGAGGAGGAGTGTGACGTCACCAGTCCTTAAGTTTGACTTTCACATAACAGCAGAGGACATAAGGCCCGTGGACCAGAACCCACCAAGAGGTCCAATCTGGTCCCACCAAGCCAGGAGCTTTAAAGGATTTAGACACTTTGTTTTCACATTTCAGTGGATTTTCACAATAAGTTTCAGTTAAACTGACTTCATTTTCAGGAACTGATGGAAAAATATAGAGAATTTCATTACAGACACTGAATTTAAAGGTTTGTTATAGCACTGGAGGAGGAGGAGGAGGAGGAGGGGGAGGAGAAGGAGGGGGAGGAGGAGGAGGAGGAGGAGGAGGAGAAGGAGGGGGAGAACAGAGAAAGAGGAGGAGGAGGAGGAGGAGCAGGAGGGGGAGAACAGAGCAAGAGGAGGAGGAGGAGCAGGAGGAGAAGGAGGAGGAGGAGGAGGAGCAGGAGGGGGAGAACAGAGAAAGAGGAGGAAAAGGAGCAGCAGGGGGAGAAAAGAGCAAGAGGAGGAGGAGGAGCAGGGGGAGGGGGGAGGAGGAGGAGGAGGAAGAGGAGGAGGGGGAGGAGGAGGAGGAGCAGTACGAGGAGCAGGGGGAGGAGGAGGAGGAGGAGCAGGAGGGGGAGTAGGAGGAGCAGGAGGGGGAGGGGAGGAGAACAGAGGAGGAGGAGGAGGAGGAAGAGAACAGAGGAAGATGAGGAGGGGGAGGGGGAAGAGGGGGAGGACAGGAGGAGAAGGATGAGGAGGGGAGGAGGAGGAGGAGAAGTAGGAGGAGGGGGAAGAGGAGGAGGAAGAGGAAGAGGAGGGGGAAGAGAAGGGGGAGGAGGTGGAGGAAAACAGAGCAAGAGGAGGAGGAGGAGGAGGAGAACAGAGCAAGCAGGGGAGGAGGAGGAGGAGCAGGAGGAGGAGGAGCAGGAGGGGGGGGAGTAGGAGGAGGAGGAGCAGGAGGGGGAAGAGCAGCAGGGGCAGGAGGAGGAGGAGAACAGAGCAAGAGGAGGAGGAGGAGCAGAAGGAGGAGGAGGAGGAGCAGGAGGGGGAGGAGGAAGAAGAGGAGGGGGAACAGGAGGAGGGGGAGGAGGAGGAGGACAAGGAGGAGGGGGGAGGAGGTGGAGGAGAACAGAGCAAGAGGAGTAGGAGGAGGAGGAGGAGGGGGGAGGAGGTGGAGGAGAACAGAGCAAGAGGAGGAGGAGGAGCAGAAGGAGGAGGAGGAGGAGCAGGAGGGGGAGGAGGAAGAAGAGGAGGGGGAAGAGGAGGAGGGGGAGGAGGAGGAGGACAAGGAGGAGGGGGGAGGAGGTGGAGGAGAACAGAGCAAGAGGAAGAGGAGGACGAGGAGAACAGAGCAAGCAGGGGAGGAGGAGGAGGAGGAGGAGGAGGGGGAGGAGGAGGGGAAGGAGGAAGAGGAGGAGCAAGAGGAGGAGGGGGAAGAGGAGGAGTGGGAGGAGGAGGGGGATGAGGAAGAGGAGGAGGAGGACGAGGAGCAGGAGGGGGAAGAGGAGGAGGGGCAGGAGGAGGAGGAGAACACAGCAAGAGGAGGTGGAGGAGGAGGAGGGGGAAGAGGAGGAGGAGGAGGGGGAGGAGGAGAACAGAGCAGGAGGAGGAGGGGGAGGAGGAGGGGAAGGGGGAAGAGGAGGAGCAAGAGGAGGAGGAGAACACAGCAAGAGGAGGAGGAGGGGGGAGGAGGGGAAGGAGGAAGAGGAGGACAGTGTGTGTGTGTGTGTGTGTGTGTGTGTGTGTGTGTGTGTGTGTGTGTGTGTCGTGTGTGTGTGTGTGTTGTGATCCAGATGTTGGAGGACAGAGATGGACTGAGCTCTGCAGCATGTTAGTGATCAGCATGTTGATGAGACTCTTCTCCTCCTGGTGGCTTCAGCTGTTTGGACTTTACATTTCTAAACTCTTCCAGTCTGAACCTTCTTCAGTCTCAATGACTTCAACATCAAACTTTGTCCTCTAATCTCACTTCTTTCTCTCTTTATTCAGGTTGATTAACTGCTGGTTGTCAGAGATCAGCTGTTCTTCTGTGGCCTCAGCTCTGAAGTCCAACCCCTCCCTCCTGAAACATCTGAAACATCTGGACCTGAGTAGGAACGAGCTGCAGGATTCAGGAGTTGAGCAGCTGTGTGGTTTTCTGGAGAGTCCACTCTGTAGTCTGGAGACTCTGGGGTCAGTTGACTGTCTGTTACTGTTGTAGAAGGAGAAATGTTTGTGAGCAGCTGTGATGTGAGACTCTGATCCTGCAGTGAGAGATGGACTGAGCTCAGCAGCTTGTTACTGATGTGTGTGGACATGAGGAGGAGTGGCAATGTTGTGCTGACATGTGGAGGATGAGTGTGATGAAGATCCACAGCAACAGAACAGCTCATTGATCAGGACACAGTAATGTGGAGCTGCTCATTTCTCCATCAACACATCTGATTGGTTCTCCTCGTTCATTCTGCTGCTTTCTCTCTTTATTCAGGTTGAGGTTCTGCTGGTTGTCAAAGATCAGCTGTTCTTCTGTGGCCTCGGCTCTGAAGTCCAACCCCTCCCACCTGAAGGAGCTCGACCTGCGTATCAACAACCTTCAGGATCCAGATGTGCAGCAGCTGGTTGGTCTTCAGCAGAGTCCAGACTGCAGCCTGCAGACTCTCAGGTCAGTAGATGTTGGAGTGAGTCCATGCTGCTTCCAGCAGGTTTCTACTAAACACAGTTAGTGTGAGAACAAAGATCCAGAGTTTGACTGCTCTGTGAGGCTGTGAGAGGAGAACGCTGAGCAGCTTCAGGATTGGACAGCAGAGGACACAGTCAGCCAATCAGAGGAGCCTCAGGCTTGTTGTGTTGGTCTGACAGTGGTGGTCCTTCATGAGCTCTGAGCTGCTGCTGTGGACAGGACTGAAGTCCTGGCTGCTCCACAGAGACTCTCCTCATCACCTCTCATCTCTCTCATCTCTCTGCAGGTGGAGGGAGTAGAGAGGACGCTGTGTGTCCTGAAGACCCACCCCCATCTAACCAGGGTTCCTTGGGATGCTCCTCTTCTTCCTGCTCCTCCTCCTCCTCCTCTTCCTGCTCGTCCTCCTCCTCTTCTTCCTCCTCTTCCTGCTCTTCCTCCTCCTCCTCAGCCTGCTCCTCCTCCTCCTCCTCTTCTTCCTGCTCCTCTTCCTGCTCCTCCTCCTCCTCTTCTTCCTGCTCCTCATCCTCCTCCTCCTCCTCCTCATGTGTTGGTTCATTGTGTTGGGCCTGGCCTCCATGGCTCACCCCCTCCGGACAAAGGAACATGTGGTCGCCACTAGAAAAATTCACCATTGGTCACGTGACCCCCACCAGGGGGTCCACAGCAACCCCTCCCTGGAAGCTGCATCCCTGCACCTCACCACCAGGGGGATCCACCAACTCCATCCACAGCCGTAGAAAACGCCCCGGAAACTCTGAAGCCAACCCGGCTCTGATTGGCCAAGGCCATGGTGAGCACAGCAGGGAGCCGGACCATGATGTGCCGGTATAAAAGTCCGACCTGTGAAGACACACCGTCTCCAAGACGGATTCACGTCCATCCAGACGCAGGACTTCGTACGGAGACACAAGGAGCCGCGTGTTAACTCACGTGGACCGGCCCAGAACTTTTTAACTCCCTTCTCTCTCTCCCTCCTTCACTAATCCACCGCCGCTCCTGTTATCTGATCAGATAAGCTCACACACACACAGTCACATTTAGCAGCCAAACTGCTATCTGGTGCTGCTAAACCACATCCACATCCATCACCAGAGTTCTAACTGCATGTCCTGTTAGAAGTCCGGCCAGACACACACACACACACACACACACACACACACACACACACACACACACACACACACACACACTCTTTGTACATAGTGTTTGCTGTTTAATAGATTAGATCTCCATGTTAGATGTCGTTTGCTCCATGAATGTGTTGATTTATGAAATGATTTCTGAATGATTTCTGAATTAATCCATTTTGTTAATAAACGCCTGTTAGCTGAATTGAACGATTCTTGGTGATTATTGTGTATTTATTGTTGACAATTCACTGGTTTGGAACAGTCTGTGCTCGGATCTCACACCTTCCCTTTTTATTTAAGATTGTTATATTGTAACATCTGTGTCGTTCACAACCCGCCTACATTTTAACTGGACTTTCTGTGGTGGACCAAACAACACAGTTGGGTCTGGGTGAGCTTTGCTTTACCTTACTGTCCTGGTGCACTCTGGAAGGTACGACGTGGTAGAACCACGGCTAAACTGAGCTTTGAAAAGTCATAATCGTCATCAATGAATTCTCTTTAATCTGAGCTTCCACCATTAAAATCCCTGTTCAGGTTTGCTGTAAAACCAAGCAGGTCTTCATTCCAGCTTCAAATGGAGAGAAAACTGGTTTTCCTGAAGCAAAACTTCTCACCTGCAGCCAATCAGGCAGTGAGAAAATATCATGCAATACAGCCAGCAGTCTGCTCAGATGTTTCTGATTGTTTTCAAATCCAGAGCGGAGCTTTTCAGCATCGTCAGGAAGGAACAATGGACTACAATTTGTTGAGTTTCAAAACAGCGAGCAAGGAGAGTCTCCACTTCTGCACCTTGGTGGTCAGGATCAGTGTCTGCTTCGTCTCACTCATAAGTGAGAATCATATGGAGACACAACACTGTGTTGGCAGGCCTGGGCAGCTCAGATGGTAGAGCATCAGACTTTTAATCTGAGGGTCCAGGTTTCAAATCCCTGTTCAGGCTCTTTGTGGGAAGAAACTTGAAACTGAGCAGGATGACTGTTGCAGCAACACATAATCAGTAGGATAAAACTAAGCTGTCTCTTGATGGTCTACGACAGGGTGTCCAAACTGGGTCAGAGAGTGCTGGTGTCCTGCATGTTTTAGTTCTCTGCCTGCTTCAGCATACCTGAATCTAATGATGACTTCATCACCAAGGTTGTGAAAAAGAATAATAATGAGCCTTTCATCACAAAGTGGATGGGAGAGGGTTCAAATCCCTGTTCAGGCTGTTTGTGGGAACAAACTTTAAACTGAGCAGGATGACTATTGTAGAAGCCAAAAGTGATATTATTGGATTGTGTACAAGTGTTTTGACCTGTGTGGCTGTGTCACTGACGTCATGCACATATAGACTGGGGCAATGAAGGAGGAAACAGGTGCTGATCCCGGAAGGACACAGATGTTTTTGACCGCTCTGGTGGAGTTTATCAGAATATGCTTGTGTTTTGTGCTCTGGTGAATTGAACTTTAAAGTAATATAATTTGCACTGAAATAAAGAGATTGTTGTATCTTACCGGATCGTCGGACTCAGTTGATGGACACAAAGCAAAAGGTAAACAATAGCTGCCTAGCGCATCAGTCCCACCTACCGAGGCAACAGCTCACCAGCCCAGTATTAGGCTGGCTGGTATACGAGCCTTTCATTACAAAGTGGATGGGAGAGTCACTGGATGGAGATCAATGGAGACCAAAGATGGAGGAAATCTTTGAACTGAGCATCTCCATGGCATAAGGCACTGATCTCCTTTGATCTGATAAGAGATCAGCACTGGAGCCATGAAGATGATGAGATCAAAGGAAATCAGCTTTATTCAACCTTCAGCATTCACACTTGCATTTTCTTCTGGAAACACAAACCTAAAGTCATTATTATTATCACAGCAGGTCTCTGATATCTGGAGGAGTCAGACCATTCAAGGCTTTAAAAACAAGCAGTAGCCTTTTAAAATCTCTTCTAAAACTGACAGGCAGCCAGTGAAAGGAAGAAGGGATTGGTGAAATGTGGTCCCTCCTCCTGGTGCCTGTTAAAAAGCTGGTAGCAGCATTCTACAGCAAACATGCAAGAGCATTCTGCTCTGCATGTTTTAGTTCTCTCCCTCTGCTTCATCTGATGATGTCATCACCAAGGTTGTGAAAAAGCAGCATAACGAGAACCTTCATTGTGATCAGGTGTGGTGCAACTTGCAGAGAGCTAAACCCTGCGGGACGCCAGAGCTCCAGGACCGAACTTGGACACCCCTGTCCTCGACCAATGTGCTGACATGTTCAAGAAGCTAAAGGAATCAACTCATTGTCATAAATAAGGCAGGAGATCAAGACTCTGGATGGTCTCCAGTCCATCACAGGACAAACACACAGAGACAAACAGCCACACACACCTTCACACCTGGAGGACATTTACTGTCACCAGTTAAACTCACATGTTTGTTTTTGGACTGTGGAAGGAAACCAGAGTACCTGGAGGATGGATGGATCCTTGTAAAGTTTCTTCTTCAGTATTTTAGATCAAACCTCAGCAAGGAGCTAGTGGCGCAATGGATAACGCGTCTGACTAAAAAATGCCTTGCTCAAGTTTTTGACATTGAGAATAAAATGAAATTCATTCTTTGTAATCCAACAGTTCAATCTGAGTCTGTATTGCTAATTGAAACTTGAATACCTTCTAGAACAGACTGATGGATATTTCCAATGACTGGATATTCTGGAGAAACACTTCATGGACTAAGTCCACTGTGGATTTAGTCGACTAAACTAGACTAAGACAAGAAAGATTTCTGATGACTAAACTAAGACTAAAACTAAATGGTGAGTTCCTCAAAAGACTGAGACTAAATCAGAGTTTGTTGTCAAAATGACCACTGTACAGAAGTTTTGAGCAGAAGTGTCTCCTCTGTCATTTAATACCATGTTTTTATGTTAACGATGTTAAAATGTTGTTTACATTTTCTTATAGTCTGCATTAAAGCACCGTAGGTTGAACTTGTTTCACTACACAAAGTAAAGTAACTTTGTATATCCGAATAGTGAAACAGTTTGTAAAGAGTACAGCAAGATAAAGCCTCCATGCAGTAGCTAATGCATTGCAATGAAGTAGAAAAGGTGTTTTTCTCAGCTTGTGAAGGTTTTAGAGAAGCGTGGTTCTCACAGGTCAAAGTATCAACAAATCATGTAAAGCAACATGATTCATTACTGTACTTCATATTAGGATCTAAAGTTGTTAAAAATACCTCAACCTTAATCAGTTGTAGTGAAGAAATTAACATATATAAAATGCAGGAGTAATATTAATCCAGTAGTGATTGATAGAAGTGGCTGCTTTTAATTTTCTCCTTTATTTAAATTGATTTTAATTTATATGGGTATTTATTTACATTTACCATGTATTCCATAGTGGAAAAGAAACTTTGTGGTTGATCTCTATGACGTACCAACATGGTGACAACCAACAGCCTGCAACACACTCCAAACTTTACCCCTAAGTGTAACATGTCATACTGATTTTCAATCAAATCCTAATTCTGAAGCATTTTCACTGTTTTCATTCAAAATATTCCTTTATATTAGAACGATGCTCCAGTCAAAGACGCCATTGTGGTTCCTGTGTGGAACCCTGCTCACTCCCTGCTCACTCCCTGCTCTCTGTAAGTAAGGATGCTCACTGTGACATGTCACTTTTATTGATAATTATCAAATGTTCATAAAAAAATATTAGTTTTATATAAGTTGTGTTGTCTTGTGCTGTTTGGTTTGTTGTCTTGTTCTTTCACACCATGTTGAGTTCAAATGTCTGGAAGGTTTTGAAGAAACAATGAATCTTTCTTGAAATGACTAATATAATGTCAGTGTGTATTACTTCAAAACTCTAATAGTGTCTTGCTTGTATTTGAATATTGAAACGTCTTTATGTGTGTCTGTTTGTTTTAAGAAGAGCAGTGCACTAATGTTTCTTTCAGATTGGACGTCAGTCCACCAGGTGGGGAGACAACAGTGGAGTGGACTCTTGTCTCACAGTCTCTGTCTGTCAAATACTATTAATGTAGCATTGGAAATATCATTTTTCTGTCTGTCTTTTTCAGAGGACACGTGTGAAACAGGGATTGTTGGTGACTGCAGACATGCAGCAAAGTGGGTTCAGGAGAACATGAAGCAGGATCAGGCCCTTCAGTACTGGACATGAGGGAGCAGGAACAGGACCTTCAGTACTGGACATGAGGGAGCTGGAACAGGCCCTTCAGTACTGGACATGGGGGAGCAGGAACAGGCCCTTGAGTGCTGGACATGAGGGAGCAGGAACAGGCCCTTCAGTACTGGACATGGAGCAGGAACAGGCCCTTCGGTACTGGACATGAGGGAGCAGGAACAGGCCCTTCAGTACTGGACATGAGGGAGCAGGAACAGGCCCTTTAGTACTGGACATGGAGCAGGAACAGGCCCTTCAGTACTGGACATGAGGGAGCAGGAACAGGCCCTTTAGTACTGGACATGAGGGAGCAGGAACAGACCAAGGCTGGTCTGCAGTACTAAATCTCGTGTAACGAAGTATTCCTGGACGAGTCAGAAAATCAATCACTTTTCCAGCCATTTAAATTAGTTTTTCCTAATATTGTGGTCAATATGTGGACATTTTGTTAAGAAATCCTTGACAAAAGACATTATGAGGGACATTGCGAATGTCACACAGATGACTGAATAAAGAATAATACAATAGTTTTGACTTTTTGTGTTTTCTCCTTTGTATATATGCTTTATGGAGTACTTTATATTTCAATCAGTTGTACCGTGGACATCTCAGAGCTAAGGTAGTAGATCTATTGACGTTCCCCGGGTGTAAATCTATGTGTTCCAGCAGAACAAGAACCAAAACAGAATAATAATGAAGAGCAGATATGAAATGAATAATGGCCACTAACACAGAATAAGACCAAAGAAAAGATCAAATGGAAAAGGAGCAATATACTAAATTAAACCACCATATCCTAAATTAAACTAAAGTAATAGTATATACAGGTAAAATGATAACTGTGAAAGTAAATCCTATGTATCACATGGTAGAACACTACAACAATAGGTATGACATGTTGGCTTATAAAATAAGTCATTTCAAGAAAAAGTATTTTTAACTGATTTGTAATATAAAAATACTTCAGCCCTATATACCAGAAGGTATCTTAGAAAAGTGAGTACACCTCTCACATTTCTGTGAACTTTTATATCTTTCGATGAGACAACACTGAAGAAAAGTGTCATCTCCTCAGTGTCTCATCAAAAGATAGAATTAAATATTTACAGAAGTGTGAGGGGTGAAGTCACTTTTGTGAGATACTGTACATATCACCCACCTTTATACAATAACAAATAAACCTGCTAGTATTTATGGAGAGGGGGTGGGGTTTGATAAGTTATACTTTTTTCTTTTCTTTGTTTGGTGAGATATCTTTTGATTATTATGAACTGTTTATTTGATTTTGTGCAAAATAAACCACAACATTTATAAAAGATTAGACTCTAAAATGCCGGAGTATAGACCTCTAATTTCTCACATCGTAATCATAAATTATTCAAGTCACGAGCTCTGCTGAATTTTTTTCATATACAAAATACTGCATGGAAGATACTATTACAGATTGTATAATATAGGATCATTTGCGGCCATAATTGTTTGTATATTATACATTCAGAAATAGTATATTATACTGATATACCTGAGCAGAGTGGAGCAGTGGAAGCCTGCTGGGCCCAGAACCCAGAGCTCCATGGATCCAAACCTTCCTCTGCTACTGACACTTTTTCTACTATGTCTTCCAGAACTTTCCCAGGGAGGCTGTGAAGTGTGATACCCTGATGGTTCTATCTGCTAACTCTGTTTGGTGATGTCATAGTGATGTCATAAAAGAATGGGAGGGATTAAAGTGACAATATTAAAAAATTCCTAAAATAAAAAATTCTCATTTATTAACTTCGCCAATGAAGTAGGTCAAGAACTTTATGTTTTCAGCTACATTTATTGATTTGTATGTATGTATGTATGTATGTATGTTTATGTTTATGTTTAGGAGGAGGCACAGGAATAGGTCCAGGAGGAGGTGCAGAAGGCGGTGCAGGAGGACGCGCAGGAAGAGGCACATGAGGAGGCGCAGGGGAAGGCGCAGGAGGAGGTGGAGGAAGAGGTGGAGGAGGAGGCACAGAAGGAGACCCAGGAGGAGGTGCAGGAGGAGGTGGAGGAAGAGGCACAGAAGGAGGCACAGGAGAAGGTGATGGAGGAGGTGGAGGAGGAGGCAGAGGAGGAGGCGTAGGATGTGTGCTAGGGGAGCTGCAGGAATAACTGCCGGATGATCTGCATCTGGAGGTGCAAGAGGCGCAGGAGAGTTGCAGGAGGAGGTGGAGGAGGCAGCAAAGAAGGAGGCGCAGGAGGAGGTGGAGGAGGCAGCGAAGAAGGAGGCACATGAGGAGCTACAGGAGGAGGAGCAGGAGGAGGCGCAGTAGGATGTGCAAGAGGAGGCGCAGGATGAGGCGCATTATGTGTGCAGGAGGAGGCGCAGAATGATGTGCAGGAGGAGGCGCAGGAGGAGGTGCAGGAGGAGGCGAAGGATTGTGCACAAGGAGTTGCAGGAGGAGTCGCAGGAGGGGGTGCAGGATGTGCGCAGGAGGAGGTGCAGTTGGAGGCGCAGGATTCCAGCGGTGACGACGTGCTGCCGATCGTTGTTTTTTTTTCTCCATTTATTAGTGATTCCACTACTGTGATACCAAATATTATCATCTCCTGACCTCCACCTCCTCCATCACTTTTTCTCTCTCCGTAAAATTCTTTTTCTTTGTCTTTTCTGTCAGGATTTAGCGTCAAATGCCGGCGATTAACAGGCTGAATGAGATACAAAAATTTTGCATTGAGCATTTCTGGTAGAAAATGGGCATGTTGAGGGCGGGGATATGAGCTGCACCACCTTCCAGGTGGATTGTGATTTATAAAAGAAAAGTGCGTGCAGATGTGCGTACGCACGGTTTTATTGATTAAAATTATTTTGGGCGCACATCATTTTCAGCTTTTTGGGTGCACGTACATTTCTAGTAGGAATCCTACACTACATTTTATAAATGAGGCCCCTGATCTGGATCTGACCTGAATTTCACCGCTGCCAATAAGAGAATAATAATCGAAACTGAGACAGAAGGCAGAACAGAGAGAGTGTGGATTACATTGAGTTGTGCGGCACAATTTGCGCTACTTCAGCACCATGGACAGCTCCATAGATTTGACTATTAATGAGCTACTTGGTCAGATAAAGGTTAAAAAGTTAAGCAGAGTGGGAAACAAAGGAGAGAAGGTCAATGACATTCAGCCATGGCTGATGACACACATCTCTCACACCCAAGTGGAAATAGTGAAAGAGCTTTTTTTTTTTTCAAATTAAAATGAAGAACAAAGTGATACAGTATGATGAAGTTGGTGACACGGTGAAGCTCCTAAGGAGCTGATGGGGGTCGAAGATCATGCTCTGGATCCACAGTGGTGACCTCTCAATTGTAAGACTTGTACCTGCAACCTTCAGATCCCAAGTCTTCCGTCCTTGAGGACACCGCTGTGTGAAAACAGAGCTCCACCCAACGTGGGGCTCGAACCCACGACTCTGAGATTAAGAGTCTCATGCTCTACCGACTGAGCTAGCCAGGCTACTTGTTCTGTGGTCATGGAATGTTCACTGTAATATCCTACACATGAGACGACCACTGCTCACTGTGGCCGGCTCACATTGTAGAAACTCCATTGTTGTCAGTGTGTCTGCTGCTGTTGTGTAAAAGTAACACTTTTCTTTAACAGACAAGTTGTTGTCACTTGGAACCTTGTGATGTAAATGGGGTCCAAACCGACCCGTTAACATGAGACTGGGTTGTGAAAGCTCACACAGGAGGAGGGTGAAGAAAAGATCTATTGCATCAATTGGCCGGGAATCGAACCCTCCTGAATGGCAGGAGAGAATTCTACCACTGAACCACCAAAGCTTAAACTTCAGCTCATTCCAGCCAGGAAATGTGAAGCGTTCCACCTTCAGTGCTCCATGAACCCCTCCCCCACAGTTTGAGTGATTCTCACTGTCACTGAGTGAAACTGAACCAAACTGTGACCGGACACTTTTTGTCTCCTGCTGGAAAATAAGAGTCAAACTGTCAATAGTAAGAGAAACATGAAAATCTGCCAACTAGATGGACAAAGCTCAGATCCTGAGAGGAGCTGAAGTCAACATTCTTTACACCTTTTTTCATTGTCATGTTGCGTCTCTTCACTTTTGCACTGAAGTGGACGTAGCTTCTACATCACCAGATAACTTCTACAACATGAGCAAACTAAGTTAACTTTAATTTTTATGACGACACACAACTGAACTTCCCTATAAAGCCTTGCTCTACGGACTCTGCCTCTATCCTGTCCTTCCTCACAAAAGTAAAGAACCAAAGTCCAAAAATGTTTTACAGATGAACAGTTTAAGAACTGAAATCATTTTGATCGCCCCCAATGGACCCTGTTCTGGTGGTTTTAACAACCTTTGTTCTAGTCTTGGTAGCTCATCGAGCAATGTTTGAAAAGAGGTCCACAATTTAGGTATATGCTTAAGCCTTGAATGGTCTGACTCCTCCAGATATCAGAGACCTGTTGTGATAATAATAATTACTAGAGGTTTGTATTTCCAGAAGAAAATATAAGTGTGAATGCTGAAGGTTGAATAAAGCTGATCTTCTTTGATCTCAGCGTCTCCAAGGCTTCAGTGCTGAGATCATATCAGATTGAAGGAGCTCATCGGCTGTTGCTGTGTAGATGCTAAGATCAGAGATTTTCTCCTGCTTTGATCTGCTCTGACCTCCATGAGGTGCCTCTCCCATCTGATTTTGTTTTTCTTTCTTCTTATCTCTATTTTATATGCTCTGTATTTCATTGTTGTACATTATATTGTGGTTTTAATGTAAAACCACTTTGTAACAGTTTAGAAAAGTAAATGAAGTAAATAAAATTATTATCATGTTTTTTGGTTATGTAACCTCAGATACTTTTCGTTCTTGATTTGATCAGGATAAATAGCAGCTCCACCAGAGTATTTCTCTACTGGACAGCAGCTCCTCAGGATATCAGTCATTTGACAATTGATTGTAGATCAGAGTTCCCCAATTCTTGGCAAGGTTTTAGGTTTCTCCCAGTTGTAACACACCTGAACACAATAAGAGCCTCCTTACTTGGCTTTTTTACAAGTTTGATGATGACATCAACATAAGACTGAGGTGTCCTGAAGCTGGGAGAGCTAGAACGTGCAGGGCACCGGCCCTTCAGGCCCAGAATTTTAGTTTTATCCTACTGATGATGTGTTGCGGCAATAGTCATCCTGCTCAGTGTAAAGTTTCTTCCCACAAAGAGCCTGAACAGGGACTCAAACCCTGGACCTTCAGATTAAAAGTCTGATGCTCTACCATCTGAGCTACCAAGGCCTGCCAACACAGTGTTGTGTCTCCATATGATTCTCACTTCTGAGTGAGACGAAGCAGACACTGATCCTGACCACCAAGGTGCAGAAGTGGAGACTCTTCTTGCTCGCTGTTTTGAAACTCAACAAATTGTCGTCCATTGTTCCTTCCTGAAGATGCTGAAAAGCTCCGCTCTGGATTTGAAAACAATCAGGAAACATCTGAGCAGACTGCTGGCTGTATTGCATGATATTTTCTCACTGCCTGATTGGCTGCAGGTGAGAAGTTTTGCTTCAGGAAAACCAGTTTTCTCTCCATTTGAAGCTGGAATGAAGAACTGCTTGGTTTTACAGCAAACCTGAACAGGGATTTTAATGGTGGAAGCTCAGATTAAAGAGCATTCATTGATAACGATCATGACTTTTCAAAGCTTAGTTTAGCCCTGGTTCTACCAAGTCGTATGTTCCAGAGCGGACCAGAACGGTAAGGTAAAGCAAAGCTCACCCAGACCCAACTGTGTTGTTTGGTCCACCACAGAAAGTCCAGTTAAAATGTAGGCGGGTTGTGAACGACACAGATGCTCCTGGTACAGTATGAGAGTCTGACTGCTTTCAAAAGGTCCAGTGATCATACAAGAGTATCAGTCACTCTCATACTTTCTCATGGTTCTATTGACAATGAGAAGCAACAACACAACATTACTGCTTGTTTACTGGATCACATGATGGATGGATGGATGGATCATGGATGGATCATGGATGGATGGATGGATGGATGGATGGATGATGGATGGATGGACTATACAGACATGACTTATGTTCACTTGGAAAAAGTTTCCTTTACTCAGTATTGGTGTGAATCTTGGGAACAAATGATAGAAGAAAGTTTTTCTTTTCAACTTTTTAAAGAATCCATGACTTTTAAGGCTTTTGGGGTCTTTGTAGAACAATGTGACGGTTCCAACAACAATAAATGAAATGTTGTTGATGAAGTTAACTAGAACATTATCGAGCTAGCCAGGAGTTGAACCTGGAATCTTCTGATCCGTAGTCAGACGCGTTGTCCATTGCTCCACTAGCTCCATGCTGAGGTTTGATTTAAAATACTGAACAAGAAACTTTACATGGATCCATCCATCCTCCAGGTACTCTGGTTTCCTTCCACAGTCCAAAAACAAGAATGTGAGTTTAACTGGTGATGATAAATTACCTCCAGATGTTGGAGGCAATTTTTGTCCTGATGTTTGTCCTTTGATGGACTGGAGACCATCCAGAGTCTTCATCTCCTGCCTTATTTATGACAATGAGTTGATTCCTTTGGCTTTTTGAACATGTCAGCACTTGGTCTAGGACAGGGGTGTCCAACTTTGGTCCTGGAGCGCTAGCATCCCGTGGGGTTGCACCACACCTGATCACAATGAAGGTTCTTGTTATTGGACTTTTTCACAACCATGGTGATGACATCATCAGATGAAGCAGAGGGAGTTTTAGAAGAGATTTTAAAATGCTACTGCTTGTTTTAAAAGCCTTGAATGGTCTGACTCCTCCAGATATCAGAGACCTGTTATGATAATAATAATTACTAGAGGTTTGCATTTCTAGAAGAAAATGCAAGTGTGAATGCTGAAGGTTGAACAAACCTGATCTCCTTTGATCTCCGCATCTTCATGGCTCCAGTGCTGAGATTATATCAAATTGATGGAGATCATCACCTGTTGCCATGGAGATGCTATGATCAAAGATTTTCTCCTGCTTTGATCTGCTCTGATCTCCATGAGGTGCCTCGCCCATCTGCTTTGTTTGGGACATTTTTTCAAAGTTTTTTTATGATTTATTCAGAAACAGATAAAGATATAAAAAGCAAACAGCACAGCAGTCATCTCATGAACCAGCTGCACTTTTTTTTTTATTTGAATGGCAAAGAAGTCATAATACTAATAATAATACTAAAGATTTTGTATCACTAATGTGTGACTGCCTTCAGCATTAACAAAATAATGCATATGTATGGCGCCTTTCAAACCACTCAAGGTCACCTCACAAAGTTAAATAAGCCAGACCGTTCCTCTGAAGGGGTCTACTAGTGGTACCAAGAACTTTGTATGCTCTGTATTTCATTGTTGTAAATTGTATTGTGGTTTTAATGTAAACGTACTTTGTAACTGAGTTTAGAAAAGTACTATAGAAATAAAGTCATTATGTTTGCTGGTTATGTAACCTCAGAGACTTTTCATACTTGATATGATCAAGATAAACAGCAGCTCCACCAGAGTATTTCTCTACTGAACAGCAGCTCCTCAGGATATCAGTCATTTGACAATTGGGTGGAGATCATGAAAGTAACACTCCTCTGGATGGAGACTCCAGAGAACTGTTCTGAATTGACATAGTTACTCTATTGATGATGTGTAGCTGCAATAGTAATCCTGGTAAATTTCAAGTTTCTTACCACAAAGTGCCTGAACAGGGACTTGAACCCTGGACCTTCAGATTAAAAGTCTGAGGCTCTACCATCTGAGATCCCCAGGACACTATTAATCTACTTGCTGCTCTTGATGCCAGACATAAAGCTTGGAGACGCTGGGGATTGAACCCAGGACCTCCTACATGCAAAGCATGCGCTGCACCACTGAGCTACATCCCCTGTCTTTTACTTTGTATGTAAACGTATGTGAATGTAGAACTGGACCACATCCTGTAGAACTGGACCCGATGACCTGGAGGAGATGAACAGAAGCTCATAAACTAGTTCATTAATACATTTGTTGGGCCCATTGAAAGTGTTTTCCAACTTTAAGAAGAGAAGGACAAACTGGTCCTTTATGTCTTGAGACAACCAATCAGTCTAATTTCAGAGTAAACATATGAATGGTGGCGGGACAGTCCATCTTTCATCTTTTTGTGTGTGAACATTAGGGATGGGAATTGATACGATTTTTCTGATCCCGATTCCATTTTCGATTCTGTTTAACGATTCAATTCTGTGAACATGTATTACCGTATCCTATTATTTTGTGGTTAGACCTTCTTCCTCTCCATGTTTTCTCCTGGTTGAAGGAGCTCTTCGTCGCAGTGTGTGATGTCATGCAACGTACCGCAATGCCACTTGACGTCATGCTGGGAAATGAATCGTTAAGAAGAATCAAACACATTTAAGATGTACGATTCCGATGGAATTGATCAATTGGAACCGGTTCTCAGTCAGAACCGGTTTTCAATTCCCATCCCTGGTGAACATGAACCAGATACTCTGTTCTGTTGTGATGAGCACTCTATTCAAGCTGAAGCAGTAGTGTGGCCGAGCGGTCCAAGGTGCTGGATTAAGGTTCCAGTCTCTCAGGAGGTATGTGGGTTCAAATCCTGCCACTTTCTAAGTTTGGATGGATTTACTTCCTCCAATCAGCAAGTAATGAGATGCTGCTATCAGTTCTGCTCCCACTATGTTGGAGACTTGCTCCACCCCTGGTAACTTTCACCCCAGCAGAACCTTCAGGTCCTGTGAGTTTGACAGCTTCTTCTCAGAGTATGAACTCTCCTGCCTAACAAGCATTTCTTCAGCAGCTGGCTGATGTCACTGCCCAACTGTTCTTCTTGTTCTTCTGGGTTCTTATAGGACTATGCAGGGTTCCATTCCAAGTCAATCAACAGATCTTTTCTTAACCTCTTGTGTAAGCTTTCACAACCCAGTCACATGTTAACGGGTCGGTTCTGACCCGAGTCTTAGGCCCTGATTTCATCAACGTTTTAAGAGACAACATCTTGTTTGTTGACAACAACAATGTAGTTTCTACAATGTGGGCAAGCCACAGTCAACAGTGGTGGTCTTCTGTGTAGGACATTACAGTGAACCTTCCATGGTTACACAACACGTTGTCTTGACTTAGAACCTGAAGCTTGCAGTTATAAGTCTTACAGGTACAGACGTCTCCACGGTACGTCTCTGACCCCGTTGCCGATGCTTCACCTTGTCTACAACTCCTTCATATTCATTGTGTTTGAAATAAACAAATGTCTTGTTTCCACCACTCAGTATGTGTCAATATGTTATGATACACTTCAGGTTTTCATGTGTTTTCACTGACTAAAGTTGTGGATCGTACCAAAAGTACCGTATCAAACAGTAACCCTCTTCGAGGTACCTGGCACATCGGGGGGACGGGTGTCCACATGATCATGCTTGATGATGTGGACTTGTTGGGTTTCTCCTGTAAAAACACCAAGAAATGACTGTGTTGT
Organism: Lipophrys pholis; assembly: GCF_963383615.2. NCBI lineage: Eukaryota > Metazoa > Chordata > Actinopteri > Blenniiformes > Blenniidae > Lipophrys > Lipophrys pholis. The sequence continues at coordinate 2,447,804 of NW_028292149.1, forward strand.
ATTTGGTGCTATATAAGTAAAGTTGAAGTGAATCAATGTTGTGAGGCACTGCTGGGATTTGAACCCAGGATCTCCTGTTTACTAGACAGGCACTTTGACCAGCTAAGCCACAGCGCCTCCTTTGAGGCACTTTTAGTGCTGCATTACCTGGTGTCAGATGTACTGCGAACACATCTTTATATTTAATAATAGCCTGAAAAAGATGGAGAAAAAAACACATTTTTTATTCTATGATCAGAATAATAAAGTAGAACTCAGCCTGTCACAGTACTAATATCAATACAAGAGAAGACTGACTCCTCACTGAAACTCAAAGGTTTGGTTCTATCTGTTGACTTGCAGTGGTGGACACACTGATTTCTAGACGATTGAAGTGGAAGATATGCAGTTCATATACCATCCTACAGGGGGAGCTGCAGCACTCTCAGCTCTCCTACTTACCTCTGACTTCAATCTATTGGTACCAAGTGAAGTCCAGAGTTTTGATGGATGATGGTTCTCATAAAATCTGAGGAACAATATCTCATTTGTAGTGTCATGTGTGAGCTGGGGGTTTAATTTCCTGAGCATCTCCATGGTAACAGACACTGTTCTCCTTTGATCTCCTTTGATCCTCTCTCATCTGCTGAATTGAATCCACAGGTGGTAATGAGACATTGATGGACTCTGCTGCTCTCTGATTATGTAACTAAACACACATTAATGTCGACTCAACACGCAGACTATATTTAAATTCAAAGACCATTTTCATAACGTCCTTTTAGCTTTGGGCGAAACTGTTTTTCTCCAAGATTAGCAAAATAATAAAAACATGAATAAATTAATAATAAACATCTAACAACGGTCTGGGTTTTGTTAGAGTGCAGGTTCACCACTTAGAGAATTTTAATATTTCCAGAAACAAAGTTGTAAACTTATGGCAAAAATATACTGTAATACCCCCCCCCCCCCCCCCCCCCCCCCCCCCCACCTGTAAGTATTTCCTCCAGCTTTAGCAGTCTGGTGACAACCTGTTGTTCTGCTGCAGAATTACTTCTGTGGTCGTTAAATTCGGCTTTTCTAAGTTAAACTAATGACTTTTACTTTCTCAATCAACTGACAGGGAACTTTTTAAAGTGAAACTTTCTACCTTAATATTATTCCACTCGGTGTTGTGCTGCTCTGTAGTCATGGCGATCTACCCAGAGACACTGCACATGCTGCTCCGGTAAAGGAGTAAAAAAACAAAAACAAAAAACGGAAGTAAACAAAACTGCTTTAATCATGTAAAAATGTTATAACGAATTAAATGTTTCTAATCAATTAATTTAAATCACGTGTTATTTTTAACAGCACTAGTAATTATTGATACTTTTTCATTGTTCCTGTTATTTTATTGATACACAGCACACATTAGCAGGTTAGCTCATTCATACAGCAAACTGCAAACAGTGGCGCTCTAGAGACAAAGTCATGATAGCGATGGCGTCCAGGAGGAAGACGTTTCACAATGTCTCCTCCCACAAGAGTCACCAGTGGACGAGGTGCATGGTACCTGGAGGTAGTGATGGCCCAATGAAGCTTCATCAACCACTGTCTTGATGTCTGTCTGAAGCCACTAGATGGCGCTGTCTATTGAACAAACGTTTGAAAACACATTTCAGTGTCAGTCATTTAGCCTCTATCTTCAAACCAAGAGTGCCACCTGATGGAGACAGAAGATAAAGCAGTTGACCGTCACTACATGGAGGTCAGCAGGGTCCAATCTTTCACAGTACAATATTGTTTGTGTATTTTGTTATTGTCCATGTTCTTACTATTGTGGTGAATGTTGACCACAGCAGAGCAGCAGCAGTAAAGTTTGGTTCCACTGAGAGTTGAACTCAGATCAGTGGACTCAGAGCTCAGAGTTCTAACCATGACACCATGGAACCAGAGAGAGCAGCTCAGCATGGTGCGTTCATGGACATCTAGTCAATGAAAACAGCCTCATCATGGTTTCACCACCTTTACTAGACTTCTGCTGGAAAAGCTGCTTCTGCTAACGTCACAGATGAAATTACTCAACAGTCATTGTGTCAAAAACTTCCTCTTCTGATAGCATCTTAAGTTTACATGGACTGACTTTCAGTGGACGCTCCGTCCTCGTTGTCCTTTTTCATCCTCTGCTCGTCTGCTGTCCCTCCTTTTACCTCCTGGCCTGCTGCTCCTGTGGCTCACTGGTTGGTATCAAAGTGAAAATAGAAGGTTTTTAATTAAAGTGAACATGAAAGTGGAAATATGATTTTCTATCAAATTAAAGTGACTATCAAAGAGAGAATAGGAGTTTTTTTCAAATTAAATTGAACATATCCTGAAAAAATGTTTTTTTCAAATTAAATTGAACATCGGGGTGAGAATAGCAGTTTTCTTTTTCAAATTAAAGTGACTATCTAAGGGAAAATATGAGGTTTTTTTTTTTCAAGTTAAGGTGATTATCAAAGTAAGAATAGGAGTTTCTTTCAAATTAAAGTGACTATCAAAGGGAAAATAGGATTTTTTTTTCAAATTAAACTGACTATCAAAGTGAGAATAGGAGTTTCTTTCAAATTAAAGTGACTATCAAAGGGAAAATAGGATTTTTTTTTTTCAAATTAAAGTGACTATCAAAGTGAGAATAGGTTTTTTTTTTCAAATTAAAGTGACTATCAAAGTGAGAATAGGAGTTTTCTTTTCAAATTAAAGTGACTATCAAAGGGAAAATAGGAGTTTTTTCAAATTAAAGTGACTATTGAAGGAAATGCAGTCATTGATGTGTTCTTTAAATTGATGAAGGAACAGAAAGATATTGATCACAATGGGTTTATTGATAATTACCTTCAGGCAGAATACATGGAATATAGCGAGATCTCGGGCTCAACCATCAGACTGTTCGGGAGGACCAGGCATCAGAGTGGAAGAGCCCAGAGTCCCCAAAAACATTGGTTTCTAAGCATTTTCTTTCACCCCTCCCTGCACATATGATGTGGATGCCACAGGTTGTTTTTACCGAAACTGAACACATCTCTATTGTTCTGTCCCGGGAAGATTTGTGATCTCATAATAGTACCAGGCTTTACATCTTCCCGGCTTTAAATTAGCGACTTCTTGATTTACTACCTTCTCCAGCTGGCTTTCCACGAGATAAGATTCCCTCACTCCCTTCTCCAGCATGGCGTTATCTGCCTGGGAATCAAGGTCAATGGTCTGCTTATTCCTAAGACTCAATAGTTCAATTGTTCTGCCTCACACACCGGATGGTTCTTACATATATGGTCATGTTATTAACAGTTCTGAGCAGAAAAGATACAAACGGATTATACTGCTATGCAAACTAATGTGTTGATCACTCATAACACTGGTTTCTTCCTTTAGTATCAAAGTGAGAATAGGAGTTTTTTCAAATTAAAGTGACTATCAAAATGAGAATAGGAGTTTCTTTCATATTAAAGTGACTATCAAAGGGAAAATATGAGGGTTTTTTTTCAAGTTAAAGTGACTGTCAAAGTAAGAAAAGGAGTTTCGTTCAAATTAAAATGACTATCAAAGTGAGAATAGGAGTTTTTTCAAATTAAAGTGACTATCAAAGGGAAAATAAGAGTTTTTTTCAAATTAATGTGACTATCAAAAAGAAAATAGAATTTTTTTCAAATTAAAGTGACTATCAAAGGGAAAATAGGAGTTTTTTTCAAATTAAAGTGACTATCAAAGGGAAAATATGAGGGTTTTTTTCAAATGAAAGTGACTATGAAAGTGAGAATAGGAGTTTTCTTTTCAAATTAAAGTGACTATCAAAGTGAGAATAGGAGTTATTTTTTTAATTAAAGTGACTATCAAAGGGAAAATAGGAGTTTTCTTTTCATATTAAAGTGACTATCAAAGTGAAAATAGGAGTTTTTTCAAATTAAAGTGACTATCAAAATGAGAAAAGGAGTTTCTTTCAAATTAAAGTGACTATCAAAGTGAAAATAGGAGTTTTTTTCAAATTAAAGTGACTATCAAAAAGAAAATATGAGGGGTTTTTTTTCCAAGTTAAAGTGACTATCAAAGTGAGAATATGAGTTTCTTTCAAATTAAAGTTACTATCAAAGGGAAAATAGGAGTTTTCTTTTAAAATTAAAGTGACTATCAAAGTGAAAATAGGAGTTTTTTCAAATTAAAGTGACTATCAAAATGAGAAAAGGAGTTTCTTTCAAATTAAAGTGACTATCAAAGTGAGAATAGGAGTTATTTTTTTAATTAAAGTGACTATCAAAGGGAAAATAGGAGTTTTCTTTTCAAATTAAAGTGACTATCAAAGTGAAAATAGGAGTTTTTTCAAATTAAAGTGACTATCAAGATGAGAAAAGGAGTTTCTTTCAAATTAAAGTGACTATCAAAGTGAGAATAGGAGTTTTGTTTCAAATTAAAGTGACTATCAAAGGGAAAATAAGAGTTTTCTTTTCAAAATAAAGTGACTATCAAAGTAAGAATAGGAGTTTTTTTTCAAATTAAAGTGACTATCAAAGTGAGAATAGGAGTTTTTTCAAATTAAAGTGACTATCAAAGGGAAAATAAGAGTTTTTTTCAAATTAATGTGACTATCAAAAAGAAAATAGAATTTTTTTCAAATTAAAGTGACTATCAAAGGGAAAATAGGAGTTTTTTTCAAATTAAAGTGACTATCAAAGGGAAAATATGAGGGTTTTTTTCAAATGAAAGTGACTATGAAAGTGAGAATAGGAGTTTTCTTTTCAAATTAAAGTGACTATCAAAGTGAGAATAGGAGTTATTTTTTTAATTAAAGTGACTATCAAAGGGAAAATAGGAGTTTTCTTTTCATATTAAAGTGACTATCAAAGTGAAAATAGGAGTTTTTTCAAATTAAAGTGACTATCAAAATGAGAATAGGAGTTATTTTTTTAATTAAAGTGACTATCAAAAGGGAAAATAGGAGTTTTCTTTTCAAATTAAAGTGACTATCAAAGTGAAAATAGGAGTTTTTTCAAATTAAAGTGACTATCAAAATGAGAAAAGGAGTTTCTTTCAAATTAAAGTGACTATCAAAGTGAAAATAGGAGTTTTTTTCAAATTAAAGTGACTATCAAAAAGAAAATATGAGGGTTTTTTTTTCCAAGTTAAAGTGACTATCAAAGTGAGAATATGAGTTTCTTTCAAATTAAAGTGACTATCAAAGTGAGAATAGGAGTTTTTTCAAATTAAAGTGACTATCAAAGGGAAAATAAGAGTTTTTTTCAAATTAATGTGACTATCAAAAAGAAAATAGAATTTTTTTCAAATTAAAGTGACTATCAAAGGGAAAATAGGAGTTTTCTTTTCATATTAAAGTGACTATCAAAGTGAAAATAGGAGTTTTTTCAAATTAATGTGACTATCAAAAAGAAAATATGAGGGTTTTTTTCAAATGAAAGTGACTATGAAAGTGAGAATAGGAGTTTTCTTTTCAAATTAAAGTGACTATCAAAGTGAGAATAGGAGTTATTTTTTTTAATTAAAGTGACTATCAAAGGGAAAATAGGAGTTTTCTTTTCAAATTAAAGTGACTATCAAAGTGAAAATAGGAGTTTTTTCAAATTAAAGTGACTATCAAAGTGAAAATAGGAGTTTTTTTCGAATTAAAGTGACTATCAAAGGGAAAATATGAGGGGTTTTTTTTCCAAGTTAAAGTGACTATCAAAGTGAGAATATGAGTTTCTTTCAAATTAAAGTTACTATCAAAGGGAAAATAGGAGTTTTCTTTTCATATTAAAGTGACTATCAAAGTGAGAATAGGAGTTTTCTTTTCAAATTAAAGTGACTATCAAAGTGAGAATAGGAGTTATTTTTTTTAATTAAAGTGACTATCAAAGGGAAAATAGGAGTTTTCTTTTCAAATTAAAGTGACTATCAAAGTGAAAATAGGAGTTTTTTCAAATTAAAGTGACTATCAAAGTGAAAATAGGAGTTTTTTTCGAATTAAAGTGACTATCAAAAAGAAAATATGAGGGTTTTTTTTTCCAAGTTAAAGTGACTATCAAAGTGAGAATATGAGTTTCTTTCAAATTAAAGTTACTATCAAAGGGAAAATAGGAGTTTTCTTTTCATATTAAAGTGACTATCAAAGTGAAAATAGGAGTTTTTTCAATTTAAAGTGACTATCAAAAGGGAAAATAGGAGTTTTCTTTTCAAATTAAAGTGACTATCAAAGTGAAAATAGGAGTTTTTTCAAATTAAAGTGACTATCAAAATGAGAAAAGGAGTTTCTTTCAAATTAAAGTGACTATCAAAGTGAAAATAGGAGTTTTTTTCAAATTAAAGTGACTATCAAAAAGAAAATATGAGGGTTTTTTTTTCCAAGTTAAAGTGACTATCAAAGTGAAAATAGGAGTTTTTTCAAATTAAAGAGACTATCAAAATGAGAAAAGGAGTTTCTTTCAAATTAAAGTGACTATCAAAGTGAGAATAGGAGTTTTGTTTCAAATTAAAGTGACTATCAAAGGGAAAATAAGATTTTTCATTTTCAAAATAAAGTGACTATCAAAGTGAGAATAGGAGTTTTTTCAAATAAAAGTGACTATCAAAGGGAAAATAAGAGTTTTTTTCAAATTAATGTGACTATCAAAAAGAAAATAAGAGTTTTTTTCAAATTAATGTGACTATCAAAAAGAAAATAGAATTTTTTTCAAATTAAAGTGACTATCAAAGGGAAAATAGGAGTTTTTTTCAAATTAAAGTGACTATCAAAGGGAAAATATGAGGGTTTTTTTCAAATGAAAGTGACTATGAAAGTGAGAATAGGAGTTTTCTTTTCAAATTAAAGTGACTATCAAAGTGAGAATAGGAGTTATTTTTTTAATTAAAGTGACTATCAAAGGGAAAATAGGAGTTTTCTTTTCATATTAAAGTGACTATCAAAGTGAAAATAGGAGTTTTTTCAAATTAAAGTGACTATCAAAATGAGAATAGGAGTTATGTTTTTAATTAAAGTGACTATCAAAAGGGAAAATAGGAGTTTTCTTTTCAAATTAAAGTGACTATCAAAGTGAAAATAGGAGTTTTTTCAAATTAAAGTGACTATCAAAATGAGAAAAGGAGTTTCTTTCAAATTAAAGTGACTATCAAAGTGAAAATAGGAGTTTTTTTCAAATTAAAGTGACTATCAAAAAGAAAATATGAGGGTTTTTTTTTCCAAGTTAAAGTGACTATCAAAGTGAGAATATGAGTTTCTTTCAAATTAAAGTGACTATCAAAGTGAGAATAGGAGTTTTTTCAAATTAAAGTGACTATCAAAGGGAAAATAAGAGTTTTTTTCAAATTAATGTGACTATCAAAAAGAAAATAGAATTTTTTTCAAATTAAAGTGACTATCAAAGGGAAAATAGGAGTTTTCTTTTCATATTAAAGTGACTATCAAAGTGAAAATAGGAGTTTTTTCAAATTAATGTGACTATCAAAAAGAAAATATGAGGGTTTTTTTCAAATGAAAGTGACTATGAAAGTGAGAATAGGAGTTTTCTTTTCAAATTAAAGTGACTATCAAAGTGAGAATAGGAGTTATTTTTTTTAATTAAAGTGACTATCAAAGGGAAAATAGGAGTTTTCTTTTCAAATTAAAGTGACTATCAAAGTGAAAATAGGAGTTTTTTCAAATTAAAGTGACTATCAAAGTGAAAATAGGAGTTTTTTTCGAATTAAAGTGACTATCAAAGGGAAAATATGAGGGTTTTTTTTTCCAAGTTAAAGTGACTATCAAAGTGAGAATATGAGTTTCTTTCAAATTAAAGTTACTATCAAAGGGAAAATAGGAGTTTTCTTTTCATATTAAAGTGACTATCAAAGTGAGAATAGGAGTTTTCTTTTCAAATTAAAGTGACTATCAAAGTGAGAATAGGAGTTATTTTTTTTAATTAAAGTGACTATCAAAGGGAAAATAGGAGTTTTCTTTTCAAATTAAAGTGACTATCAAAGTGAAAATAGGAGTTTTTTCAAATTAAAGTGACTATCAAAGTGAAAATAGGAGTTTTTTTCGAATTAAAGTGACTATCAAAAAGAAAATATGAGGGGTTTTTTTTCCAAGTTAAAGTGACTATCAAAGTGAGAATATGAGTTTCTTTCAAATTAAAGTTACTATCAAAGGGAAAATAGGAGTTTTCTTTTAAAATTAAAGTGACTATCAAAGTGAAAATAGGAGTTTTTTCAAATTAAAGTGACTATCAAAATGAGAAAAGGAGTTTCTTTCAAATTAAAGTGACTATCAAAGTGAGAATAGGAGTTATTTTTTTAATTAAAGTGACTATCAAAGGGAAAATAGGAGTTTTCTTTTCAAATTAAAGTGACTATCAAAGTGAAAATAGGAGTTTTTTCAAATTAAAGTGACTATCAAGATGAGAAAAGGAGTTTCTTTCAAATTAAAGTGACTATCAAAGTGAGAATAGGAGTTTTGTTTCAAATTAAAGTGACTATCAAAGGGAAAATAAGAGTTTTCTTTTCAAAATAAAGTGACTATCAAAGTAAGAATAGGAGTTTTTTTTCAAATTAAAGTGACTATCAAAGTGAGAATAGGAGTTTTTTCAAATTAAAGTGACTATCAAAGGGAAAATAACAGTTTTTTTCAAATTAATGTGACTATCAAAAAGAAAATAGAATTTTTTTCAAATTAAAGTGACTATCAAAGGGAAAATATGAGGGTTTTTTCAAATTAAAGTGACTATGAAAGTGAAAATAGGAGTTTTTTCAAATTAAAGTGACTATCAAAATGAGAAAAGGAGTTTCTTTCAAATTAAAGTGACTATCAAAGTGAGAATAGGAGTTATTTTTTTAATTAAAGTGACTATCAAAGGGAAAATAGGAGTTTCTTTCAAATTAAAGTGACTATAAAAGTGAAAATAGGAGTGTTAATTTGAAAAAAACTCCTGTTTACACTTTGATAATTTCTTTAATTTGAAAAAAACCCCTCCTATTATCCTTTTAAGTCATTTTAATTTGAAAAAAGCTCATATTCTTACTTTGATAGTCACTTTAATTTGAAAAAAACTCCTATTCTCACTTTGATAGTCATTTTAATGAGAAAAAAACCCTCCTATTTTCCCTTTGATAGTCACTTTAATATGAAAAAAACTCCTGTTTACACTTTGATAGTCACTTTAATTTGAAAAAAACCCCTCCTATTATCCCTTTAAGTCATTTTAATTTGAAAAAAGCTCATATTCTTACTTTGATAGTCACTTTAATTTGAAAAGAAACTCCTATTCTCACTTTGATAGTCACTTTAATTTGAAAAAACTCATATTTTCACTTTGATAGTTACTTTAATTTGAAAAAACTCCTATTCTCACTTTGATAGTCATTTTAATGAGAAAAAAACCCTCCTATTATCCCTTTGATAGTCACTTTAATTTGAAAAAAACTCCTGTTTACACTTTGATAGTCACTTTAATTTGAAAAACACTCCTATTTTCCCTTTGACAGTCACTTTAATTTGAAAAAAAACCCTCCTATTATCCCTTTAAAAGTCATTTTAATTTGAAAAAAGCTCATATTCTCACTTTGATAGTCACTTTAATTTGAAAAACACTCCTATTTTCCCTTTGATAGTCATTTTAATTTGAAAGAAAACTCATATTCTCAATTTGATAGTCACTTTAATTAGAAAAAAAACTCATATTCTCAATTTGATAGTCACTTTAATTAGAAAAAAAAACTCCTATTTTCCCTTTGATAGTCACTTTAATTTGAAAAACACTCCTATTTTCACTTTGATAGTCACTTTAATTTGAAAGAAACTCCTATTTTCCCTTTGATAGTCACTTTATTTGAAAAACACTCCTATTTTCACTTTGATAGTCACTTTAATTTGAAAGAAACTCCTATTCTCACTTTGATAGTCACTTTATTTAAAAAAAAAATCATATTTTCCTTTGATAGTCACCATAATTTGAAAAACACTCCTATTTTCCCTTTGACAGTCACTTTAATTTGAAAAAAAACCCTCCTATTATCCCTTTAAAAGTCATTTTAATTTGAAAAAAGCTCATATTTTTACTTTGATAGTCACTTTAATTTGAAAAGAAACTCCTATTCTCACTTTGATAGTCACTTTAATTTGAAAAAAACTCATATTTTCACTTTGATAGTTACTTTAATTTGAAAAAAACTCCTATTCTCACTTTGATAGTCATTTTAATGAGAAAAAAACCCCTCCTATTTTCCCTTTGATAGTCACTTTAATTTGAAAGAAAATCCTATTCTCACTTTGATAGTCACTTTATTTTGAAAAAAAAATCATATTTTCCTTTGATAGTCACTATAATTTGAAAAAAAACCCTCACTCTTTCCCTTTGATAGTCACTTTAATTTGAAAGAAAACTCATATTCTCACTTTGATAGTCACTTTAATTTGAAAAAAAAATCATATTTTCCTTTGATAGTCACTATAATTTGAAAAAAAAACCTCATATTTTCCCTTTGATAGTCACTTTAATTTGAAAAAAGCTCATATTCTCACTTTGATAGTCACTTTAATTTGAAAAGAAAATCATATTTTCCTTTGATAGTCACTATAATTTGAAAAACACTCCTATTTTACCTTTGATAGTCAATTTAATTTGAAAGAAAACTCATATTCTCACTTTGATAGTCACTTTAATTTGAAAAAAAACTCATATTTTCACTTTGATAGTCACTTTAATTTGAAAAACACTCCTATTTTCCCTTTGATAGTCACTTTAATTTGAAAGAAACTCCTATTCTCACTTTGATAGCCACTTTATTTTGAAAAAAAAATCATATTTTCCTTTGATAGTCACTATAATTTGAAAAAAAACCCTCATATTTTCCCTTTGATAGTCACTTTAATTTGAAAAAAGCTCATATTGTCACTTTGGTAGTCACTTTAATTTGAAAAAAAAAATCATATTTTCCTTTGATAGTCACTATAATTTGAAAAACACTCCTATTTTACCTTTGATAGTCACTTTAATTTGAAAGAAAACTCATATTCTCACTTTGATAGTCACTTTAATTTAAAAAAAAACTCATATTTTCCTTTGATAGTCACTTTATTTTGAAAAACACTCCTATTTTCCCTTTGACAGTCACTTTAATTTGAAAAAAACTCCTATTCTCACTTTGATTTGTTACTTTAATTTGAAATAAACTCCTATTTTCCCTTTGACAGTCACTTTAATTTGAAAAAAACTCCTATTTTCCCTTTGATTTGTTACTTTAATTTGAACGAAAACTCCTATTTTCACTTTGATAGTCAGTTTAATTTGAAAGAAACTCCTATTCTCACTTTGATAGTCACTTTAATTAGAAAAAAACTCCTATTCTAACTTTGATAGTCACTTTAATTTGTAAAAAAACCCTCCTATTTTCCCTTTGATAGTCACTTTAATTTGAAAGAAACTCCTATTCTCACTTTGATAGTCACTTTAATTTGAAATAAACTCCTATTTTCCCTTTGATGGTCACTTTAATTTGAAAAAACTCCTATTCTCATTTTGATAGTCACTTTAATTTGAAAAACACTCCTATTTTCCCTTTGACAGTCACTTTAATTTGAAAGAAACTCCTATTCTCACTTTGATAGTCACTTTAATTTGAAAAAAACTCCTATTCTCACTTTGATATTCACTTTAATTTGAAATAACCTCCTATTAACCCTTTGATGGTCACTTTAATTTGAAAAAACTCCTATTCTCATTTTGATAGTCACTTTAATTTGAAAAACACTCCTATTTTCCCTTTGACAGTCACTTTAATTTGAAAGAAACTCCTATTCTCACTTTGATAGTCATTTTAATTAGAAAAAAACCCTCCTATTTTCCCTTTGATAGTCACTTTAATTTGAAAGAAACTCCTATTCTCACTTTGATAGTCACTTTAATTTGAAATAAACTCCTATTAACCCTTTGATGGTCACTTTAATTTGAAAAAACTCCTATTCTCATTTTGATAGTCACTTTAATTTGAAAAACACTCCTATTTTCCCTTTGACAGTCACTTTAATTTGAAAGAAACTCCTATTCTCACTTTGATAGTCATTTTAATTAGAAAAAAACCCTCCTATTTTCCCTTTGATAGTCACTTTAATTTGAAAAAAACCCCTCATATTTTCCCTTTGATGGTCACTTTAATTTGAAAAAAAAAATCATATTTTCTTTTGATAGTCACTTTAATATGAAAAAAGCTCATATTCTAACTTTGATAGTATCTTTAATTTGAAAAAAACCTCATATTCTCACTTTGATAGTCACTTTAATTTGAAAAAAAAATCCTATTTTCCCTTTGATTGTCACTTTACTTTGAAAAAAGACCCTCATATTTTCCCTTTGATAGTCATTTTAATTTGAAAAAAGCTCATATTCTCACTTTGATAGTCACTTTAATTTGAAAAAAACTCCTATTTACACTTTGATAGTCACTTTAATTTGAAAAAAAAACCCTCACATTTTCCCTTTGATAGTCACTTTAATTTGAAAAAAAACCCTCATATTTTCCCTTTGATAGTCACTTTAATTTGAAAAAAGCTCATATTCTCACTTTGATAGTCAATTTAATTTGAAAAAAACTCATATTCTCACTTTGATAGTCACTTTAATTTTGAAAAAAAAATCCTATTTTCCCTTTGATTGTCACTTTATTTTGAAAAAAAAAATCTTATTTTCCTTTGATAGTCACTATAATTTGAAAAAAAACCCTCCTATTTTCCCTTTGATAGTCACTGTAATTTGAAAGAAAACTCATATTCTCACTTTGATAGTCACTTTAATTTGAAAAAAAACTCCTTTTCTCAATTTGATAGTCACTTTAATTAGAAAAAAACCCTCCTATTTTCCCTTTGATAGTCACTTTAATTTGAAAAAAAAACCCTCATATTTTCCCTTTGATGGTCACTTTAATTTGAAAAAAAAAATCATATTTTCTTTTGATAGTCACTTTAATTTGAAAGAAAACTCATATTTTCAATTTGATAGTATCTTTAATTTGAAAAAAAACCCTCACATTTTCCCTTTGATAGTCACTTTAATTTGAAAAAAACTCCTATTTACACTTTGATAGTCTCTTTAATTTGAAAAAAAACCCTCACATTTTCCCTTTGATAGTCACTTTAATTTGAAAAAAACCCCTCATATTTTCCCTTTGATAGTCACTTTAATTTGAAAAAAGCTCATATTCTAACTTTGATAGTATCTTTAATTTGAAAAAAAACTCATATTCTCACTTTGATAGTCACTTTAATTTGAAAAAAAAATCCTATTTTCCCTTTGATTGTCACTTTACTTTGAAAAAAGACCCTCATATTTTCCCTTTGATAGTCATTTTAATTTGAAAAAAGCTCATATTCTCACTTTGATAGTCACTTTAATTTGAAAAAAAAAATCTTATTTTCCTTTGATAGTCACTTTAATTTGAAAAAAAAATCCTATTTTCCCTTTGATTGTCACTTTACTTTGAAAAAAGACCCGTTTAGAAATCCCTTCTAATCCTTTACAATTCCCTGCTGCTTCTTTATCGAACTCTTCATGTGGAGGTCCGGGGAAACTCTTTTCACAATTTATTCCAAAGACTCATGACTTTACAAAAGAGCAGCAAGACTCTTATGAATCACACATTCACTGTTCTTACAGTGGAAAACTCACATTCACTGTTCGTACTGTGGAAAACTCACATTCACTGAGCTGATCCAGTTTAAAACTCTTCAAATATGATTTCAAGCAACCAACAACCTGCTGCCAGGCAACATTCAGGAAATGTTCAGGTCCAACTTCAGGGAACAATTCCAGTTCAAAAGTCCAAAAGTCCAAAAGTCCAAAAGTCCAAAAGTCCAGATCAGCCAGAAAAGCTTGTGAACCAACATCCGGCCTGTAAAATGATGGAATCAATTCTGTCCAGAAATGAAACAATTATCAAACTTAATAGAGCTGAATCAAATAGAGCTGATTCTGGCCCGGTTCAGGGTTTTACCATGAGAGCAAGGGATTGTGGGTAATGGTGTTGCTCTGTTTATTGGTGGAGGAGAAACAGTCTGTTTCAATCCTCACTGACTGGCTGCAGGATTGAACTACTTTGATGTGAATCAGGAAAAATCTCCCCCTGCACCTCCCCGCTGCACCTCCTCCTGTGCCTCCTCCTGCACATCCTTCTGCACCTCCTCCTGTGCCTTCTCCTGCACCTCCTCCTGTGCCTTCTCCTGCACCTCCTCCTGCGCCTCCTCCTGCACACACCTGTGCCTCCTCCTGTGCCTCCTCCTGCACCTCCTCCTGTGCCTCTTCCTGTTTCCCCTCATGCACCTCCTCCTGCACCTCCTCCTGTGCCTCTTCCTGTGCCTCCTCCTGCACCTCCTCCTGTGCCTCTTCCTGTGCCTCCTCCTGCACCTCCTCTTGCATCGTCTCCTGCACCTCCTCATACGCCTCCTCCTGCACCTCCTCCTGCACCTTCTTCTACACCTCCTCCTGCGCATCCTCCTGCACCTCCTCCTGCACACATCCTGTGCTTCCTCCTGTGTCTCCTCCTCCCCCTCCTCCTCCTCCTGCACCTCCTTCTGCACCTCCTCCTGTGCCTCCTCCTTCACCTCCTCCTGCACTCATCCTGCGCCTCCTCCTGTACACAAACAAACATACAAACATTAAAGTCAATAACTTAATACAGTTGAAAACAGAAACTTTTACATAAACCCAGCAGCAAGTGTTCAGGTGAGTCGGGATCGATTGTAAAAGGAGGAACCGTTTGTTTGGACCTGTCCTGTTTATCAAACTTGTCCTCCATCAACTCTTTCCACTTGTTATTTGGGCTGATCTGATCACATATGTTGAAAAGATGAGCATTAATAATCTACACAGCAGGAGACGAGCCATGACACCGCCAGTCACAGGCGGCGTCCCTCTGGACGTCTGGGGGCGTCCCAATGTAGATAAGATATGTTTTCTGTCAGGACGTCTTCAGCTTTCTCTTGTCCTTCAGTCTCTGGTCTCCATGCTGCTCCAAAACGGTGGCCATTGTTTTTTAGTCTTCCAGTAGAGCTCTACATTTCTCCAAGTTGGTTTCCATTCTGCATAAATGTTCATTCTTGCCCGATTGTCACCTCATCCTGCGCCTCCTGCTGCGCCCCCTCCTGCAAACATCCCGCACCTCATCCTGCGCCTCCTCCTGCACCTCCTCCTGCGCATTTTCCTGCATACATACTGCATCTCCTCCTGCGCCTCCTCCTGCACCTCCTCTTGTACCTCCTCCTTGGCCTCCTCCTGCACACATCATGCACACATCTTGTACCTGCTCCTGCAGCTCCTCCTGCAGTGATGTCACAATGTAGAGTCTTTGTGACATCAGGTCCAGATGTTCCCCAGCTGTCATGAAGCCACTCTTCTGTAAATCCAGCATTAGTTCAACAGGTGAGGAACACCTGTACGATGCCATCTGCTCTCTGAGTTTCACTTCAACAAGTTCTGACACCAGGTAATGCAGTACTACAGTCCACCAAAGGAGGGGCTGTGGTTTAGCTGGTCAAAGTACCTGTCTAGTAAAGAGGAGGTCCTGGGTTCAAATCCCAGTAGTGCCTCACAACATTAATTCAGTTAATCTTTACTTATATAGCACCAAATACAACACAGTCATTTCTTGGTGTTTTTACAGGAGAAACCCAACAAGTCCACATCATCAAGCATGAGGGTGACGGTTTGGTACAGTACTTTCAGTACCATCCACAACTTTAGTCAGTGAAAACACATGAAAACCCATACTGTATCATAAAGTACTGGCACATACTGAGTGGTGGAAATGATTTATTTCAAACAGGATAAGTATGAAAGAGTTGGTGACAAGGGCCGTTTTCCAATTCTTAGAACACCAGTGTGACTCACCTACGTCATGAGTAACTACTTGCAGGGCGTCCTCAGAAGTGTGGAAATGCAAATTTACGAAGACGCATCGGTGTTAATGGAGAATTGGAAGACGAGTACTTGATGACGCGGTGACTGGCATGGCTCGATGATGGACCCTGAAGCTGAGGAGGAGGAGGAGGAGAAGGAGGAGGAGGAGGATAGGGAGGGAATAGCAGCATAAGTTGACCAGTAAGAAAAAACCTATAGTGTGATATTTATGTCAACTGTTCACAAAGTAGGGTTCAGAAAAGGTCTGTTGCACTGGCCGGAAATTGAACCCGGGCCTCCCGCGTGGCAGGCAAGAATTCTACCACTGAACCACCAATGTTCACATAGCAGCAGATTCCCACCAAGAGAGGTCATGTGATACAACTGCTGTGCTGCTTGAGCCCCTCCCCCACAATTTGAGTGACACGCCGCAGTGGTTACACAAGCTCCGCCCCTGAGAGACTTAGACAGTAGTTGAACTCACATCTCCTGGTTAGTATAGTGGAGAGAGTGTAGAGAATATGGACTGTCAGTCATGACACCACGGAGGAAACGTTGTTCTGATTGACTCTACTGAGCATGTGCAGAAGAACTAGTTACGACCAACATGGTGACCAGGAACAGATTTTTCTGTCTACAAGGAGGCGGAGCCTGAGAGTCTCCAGAAAAGGACTTTTTCTCCCGTTTACATGACAATGGAGTCGGAGCTTTTCCAAGAACTTCCACCTTTGGAGCCATTTTCAAAAAGTTGTGTTTTCAGGGGCTCTGAGCTCCGTTGTCGCCTGAACGACACCGAAATGTAAGAAAAGTTTAGCGTTTTCTCTGAAGAACGAGGTGTAAACCATCCTGAGTGTTTCTGTGATCCACACAACACCATTGTGGTACTTTATACACATAAAATATCTAGGAACTCTTCAGGATGAACCGCAGCTCCATGTCGAGTTTCCTATTTGCTTCTCAATGAGAACTACTTTACAGAAATACTGTAACTGTGTGACCACTGAGGTCTGCTAATGTGAGGCTCTGTGGCGCAATGGATAGCGCATTCAAAGGTTGTGGGTTCAAGTCCCACCAGAGTCAAGTTTAACAGAAACACTGATGGATTCTTGTCACCAAGAACCACTAACAAAATTACAAGTTCTTATTGGCATGTGATCAAGTACACAACCGCCAGTGACTACGGCTGTGTAGCTTTAGCCTGAGAATGCTAACCGACATGTTAGCTGCTAGCTGAAGAGACGAACCAGCCGCTAGTTGGTCGTAAACATCCATAACTGCTTTGGACTATGAGGGTGCAAAGCGGTCCATATTCTCCTGGGACTTGGTGGTTTTATTTTGACAGTCACCGTAATAACAATCCAACATGGCGGTCTGTCCACTAGAGTGTCTGTTTTCTCCAGGTGTTAACAGACTTGAAAATCAAAGCAGTGATGGATGTTTACGACCAACTAGCGGCTCCCAGAAGCAGCAGCGATTGATTCGTCTCTTCAGCTAGCAGATAACACGTCGGTTAGCATTCTCAGGCTAAAGCTAGGTACTTCTGATATGAAGCGATGCTGTTAATGAATTCTAGGAACATGGACATGTCGTCTGACAGTCTCGTTTCCACAACCGATCACCTTCTGCTTCCAGATAAGGTCGAACCCACAACCTTTGAATGTCTTCCCTGAAGACCAAGCTAGAAGTCCAATGCGCTGGTCATTGCGCCACAGAGCCTCTAGTGGTGGAATGAAGATATTGCAGTTTATCTGTCTAACATGAGCAGGAGCGAGAATCCTGAAGGTCTGAGCTCCACCAGGAAACCTTCTCTTTTTACTAAACTACCGATATGATTGAGTTCATGTAATGTGGCTTTAATGTAAGTAGTTATAAGTAATATAAGTAGTTTCTGCACAGACACTCTTGTGCACTCATTGTCAAAGTGTGGTACGCGTACCACTAGTGGTACTCGGGGCTCCCTCTAGTGGTACGCCAAAGGATCACTGAAATAAAAATAAATGCGCTGACATCAACAGTTATTCATGGCAGCAGGCAAGAATTGATGGCAAGAGGTGGAGGTTTTTAACCCTTTGGGCCCTAAAGCTCATTTTGACTGTTTTCACTGCTGTTGCTTTTACGTTCATATCTCACTATCAAAAAAGATTCCAGTTCCTGAGTAACATTGATGAGGAGACTCGTGGTGTAAAGGATGAATGAGTCCAGTGACTTGAGATGAAATGAAGGAGGGAGTTGAGGTCAAAGAAACACACTTTGACTCCAAAGATCCAAGTTTAAATCTTCAATGTTTTTACTGCAAAATCCTCCTGAAAACCAATAAATAATCAACAATTCTGACAACCAGTGGGCTGCTATAAAGAAATAAAAAGAAATAAGGTGCATTTAAATTAAATCACCATGTACGTTTCAAAGTATCTGTGTATTCACAATTTGTAGACAAACTTAAAAAACCTCTGAAAAATGTTGCAGTGTCTGTCGTTGAAGTGTTTTCATTGACTAGATGTCCATGAACGCACCATGCTGAGCTGCTCTCTGTGGTTCCATGGTGTAATGGTTAGCACTCTGGACTCTGAATCCAGTGATCTGAGTTCAAATCTCAGTGGAACCAGACTTTACTGGTGCTGCTCTGCTGTGGTCAACATTCACCAACATAGTAAGAACTTTACATGGACAATAACTACTGATTGAGGATGAGTAATTCTCATTATCAGATCAGGTGTGTGACAGAACAAGCTGCAGCCTGGACTTGAGGCCAGATGTCCTGCAGCAGCTGGTTCAGAGTTTTCTGGAGAGGAAGTTGACTCCAGATCTTGTTGGCTGCTTTAAAGCTGGGTGACATCTCCTGTAAGTCAATGAGCTCAAACTGCATTTCTGCAGGCTCTTCGTCAGGGACACATGAGAAAGGTTTGAAGAGGTTGAATGACTTCTCATGGACCCTGAAGTGGGAGAAGTGGTGGTCGAATTATTGTCTGAGTTTATTTCTCTTCGCCGGTGAATTTGTCGTTGGTTTTATGATTGGTATCATAATGGCGTTTTATGTTGAAGTCCTTCAGCATTGCATTAACCTGCTTGCAGATCAGGCACAGGACTTTATCTGACCCGTGAGGTAGGACAAAGTAAGCGTATGTCCACTTATCTTAAAAATGTATTTTCTCCTCGTTTTTTTCTCGAGGAGCCCAGCTCCCGCTTATCCCAATAGATGGCGTTAAAGACCATGAAACGGAGCTTCATATTGCAATGTGCAGTTAGATTAAAAATAACAACTGTAAAATCACAGCGGGCCGCCAGAAATGTTTCTGCAGGCCGCCATTGGCCCGCAGGCCACACTTTGAGAAAACCATGTTAACATGTTAGCATATTAGCTTGGGTGCAGGGATTCAAAAGCACATCAAAACATTCAGAACATTCAGGAATAGTGTGACTTTTGTTAAGATCTAGATCATTGTTTCTGGAAAAAAAAAAATAAAAATGTGAAAAACTTCCCATTGAAAGTGGACGGAGGTTTGATGAAAAACACAACAGCTGGAGCTGGTTTTCTTGGAAGGGTGTAGCTCATCTGTCCAAGAGTTGTGTTTTCTCTAAGTGGACATTCAATAATCAGGAGACTGAGTCTTTGAATAAAGGTTTGAAAGAAGTGAAAAAGATCCAACATCCCAACTTATAAGGAAAGTCTCTCCTCTGTGACGGCCGGGAATCAAACCAGGGTGAGCTGCTTGGAAGGCAGCTATGCTTACCACTATACCACCATCACTACTCTGAGTGGCTCCACCTGTCAAAGATGATAAAGAATATAGAGCGATGGTGAAGAAGACTTGAAGAAGTTTGTAGAATGGGACAGAAAAGTGTCTCATGTTTGTGAGTGAGACGTGTCAGAGCCTGTTTGTCTCTTGTCTCCTCACCATCAAGAGACACTAACTCACTATTAATCTACTTGCTGCTGTTGATGTAAGACATAAAGCTTGGAGATGCTGGGGATTGAACCCACAACCTCATACATGCTAAGCATGCGCTCTACCACTGAGCTACATCCCCTGTTTTTGGTGGTTTTTATTGAACTGAATCAGTTGATGTAAGACAAAGAGGACAAGCCCTGAGCAGCATGTGTCCCTGTCTCACCAGGACACTGTCCCTCTCTCACCAGGACACTCTGGATTGTGGTGTGTGGCTGCTTGCTGGAGGGGAGGATTTATGGAAGTGTTGTCTGTTAGTGAGGATTTCATGGTTGGAGTCAGAACATTTTAGGAGATATTTCACTAACCTGACAACTAAATAACTAAATAACTGTAACTAGCTGCTCCCACGGTACTATGGACGAGGACAGGATCCACTCTGGAGGGTCTCCTCCATCACAGGACAGTCAGAAACAAACTGCCACACACACACACACACACACACACACACACACACACACACACACACACACACACACACACACACACACACACACACACACACACACACACACACACACACACCCCTTCACAATTTATTGTCACCAGTTAAGCTCCCTTGTTGATGTTAGAACCTTCACATTGTTCTACAAAGAACCCAAAAGCCTTAAAAGTCATGGATTCTTTAAAAAGTTTTAAAGAAAAACTTTCTTCTATCATTTGTTCCCAAGATTCACACCAATACTGAGGAAAGGAAACTTTTTCCTAGTGAACATAAGTCATGTCTGTATATTCTATCCATCCATCATCCATCTACCAATCCATCCTTCCATCCATCCATGCATCCATCTTTCATTCATCCATCCTTACTTCCATCCATCCATCCATCCATTGTTCCATCCATCCATTCATCCATCCATCTGTCATCTATCCGTCATTCATCCACCCATCCCTCGATCCATCCATCAATTTATATACCTTCCTTCATCCATCCATCCATCCATCATCCATCCATCCATCCATTTATCAATCTGTCATCCATCCGTCATTCATCCATCCATCCATCTACAAATCCATCCTTCCATCCATCCTTCCATCCATTCGCCATCCATCCATCCATCTACCAATCCATACTTCAATCCATCCATATGTCATCCATCCATCCATCCATCATTCATCCATTTACCAATCCATCCTTCCTCATCCATCCATCCATTCATCCATCATGCATCCATCATCTACCAATCCATCATTCGATCCATCAATCGATCGATCAATCCATCCATCATCCTTCCTTCTATCCATCCATCATTCATCCAACCATCCATCCATCCGTAATCCATCCATCCATCATATATCCGTCATTCATCCATTCATCCATCCATCCCTCCCTCCATCCATCCATTCATCAACATTCCTTCCATCCATCCATCCATCAATCTGTCATCCATCCGTCATTCATACATTCATCCATCCATCTACCAATCCTTCCGTCCATCCATCCTTCCATCATCCATCCATTCTTCATCCATCTACCAATTCATCCTTCCTTCCATCCTTCCATCCATCATCCATCCATTCATCCATCATGCATCCATCATCGACCAATCCATCCTTCAATCCATCAATCCATCCATCATCCTTCCTTCCATCCATCCATCCATCCATCATCTATCCGTCATTCATCCATTCATCCCAACCTAAATCCATCCATTCATCAACCTTCCTTCCATCCATCCATCCATCATCCATCCATCATCCATCAATCTGTCATCCATCTGTCATTGATCCATTCATCCATCCATCTACCAATCCATTTTTCCATCCATCCTTCCATCATCCATCCATTCGTGATAACTTTATGTAGAATTATTCCAACATACTCTATGTCTAAATGAACTATGTCTACATGCTCTATGTCTATATACTCTATGTCTATATGCTATATGTCTACTTGCTCTATGTCTAAATGCTCTATGTCTATATGCTCTATGTCTACTTGCTCTATATCTATATGCTATATGTCTATATGCTCTATGTTTTTATGCTCTATGGCTACATGCTCTATGTCTATATGCTCGATGTCAATATAATCTATGTCTATATGCTCTATGTCTACATGCTCTATGTCTACATTCTCTATATCTATATGCTCTATGTCTATATGCTCCATGTCTATATGCTCTATATCTATATGCTCTATGTCTACTTGCTATATGTCTATATGCTCTATATCCACATGCTCTATGGCTACATGCTCTATGTCTACGTGCTCTATGTCTATAACCTCTATGTCTATATGTTCTATGTCTACATACTCTATGTCTATATGCCCTATGTCTATATACTATATGTATTTATGCTCTATGTCTATATGCTCTATGTCTACATGCTCTATGTCTATATACTCTATGTCTACATACTCTCTGTCTACATGCAATATGTCTACATTCTCTAGGTCTATATGCTATTTGTCTACATGCTCTATGTGTACTTGCTCAATGTCTATATGCTCTATATCTATATGCTCAATGTCTACATGCTCTAAGTCTACTTGCTCTATGTCTATAGGCTCGATGTCTATATGTTCTATGTCTACATGCTCTATGTCTACATGCTCTATGTCTATATACTCTATGTCTACATACTCTATGTCTACATGCTCTATGTCTACATACTCTATGTCTACATACTCTATGTCTACATGCAATATGTCTACATGCTCTATGTCTATATACTCTATGTCTATATGCTATATGTCTACACACTCTATGTCTATATGCTATATGTCTACATGTTCTATGTCTACATGCTCTATGTCTATATGCTCTATGTCTTAATGCTATATGTCTACATACTATATGTCAATATGCTCTATGAATACATGCTCTATGTCGACATGCTCTATGTCAATATACTCTGTCTTTATGCTCTATGTCTATATGCTCTATGTCTACATACTATATGTCTACATATTCTATGTCTATATAATCTATGTCCACATGCTCTATGTCTACATGCTCTATGTCTATATGCTCTATCTCTATATGCTCAATGTCTACATGCTCTATATCTATATGCTCTATGTCTACTTGCTCTATATCTATATGCTATATGTCTATATGCTCTATGTTTTTATGCTCTATCTCTACATGCTCTATGTCTATATGCTCTATGTCTACATGCTCTATATCTATATGCTATATGTCTATATGCTCTATGTTTTTATGCTATATGGCTACATGCTCTATGTCTACTTGCTCTATGTCTATATACTCTATTTCTATATGCTCAATCTCTACATGCTCTATGTCTTCATACTCTATGTCTATATACTCTATGTCTATATGCTCTATGACTATATACTCTATGTCTATATACTCTATGTCTATATGCTATTTGTCTACATGCTCTATGTCTACTTGCTCAATGTCTATATGCTCTATATCTATATGCTCAATGTCTACATGCTCTAAGTCTACTTGCTCTATGTCTATATGCTCGATGTCTATATGTTCTATGTCTACATGCTCTATGTCTACATGCCCTATGTCTATATACTATATGTATTTATGCTCTATGTCTACATGTTCTATTTCTACATGCTCTATGTCTATATGCTCTATGTCTACATGCTCTATGTCTACAAGCTCTATGTCTATATGCTCTATGTCCATATACTCTATGTCTATATGCTCTATGTCTTAATGCTCTATGTCTTTATTCTCTATGTCTACATGCTCTATATCTATATGCTCTATGTCTTAATGCTGTATGTCTTTATGCTCTATGTCTACATGCTCTATATCTATATGCTCTATGTCTATATACTCTATTTCAAATGCTCTATATGCTCTATGTCTACATGCTCTATGTCTACATGCTATATGTCTACTTGCTCTATTTCTATATGCTCTATGTCTACATGCTCTATGTCTACATGCTCTCTGTCTATATACTCTATGTCTACATGCTCTATGTCTATATGCTCGATGTCTATATGTTCTATGTCCATACTAAGTGTGAATTCACAAACACATTCTAACAATCCTCTTGTCTGGTGGATGTTTAAGCATAACTAATCAGTCATTTCACACAATCATTTCTTCAGCGGAACAATGGAACTGCTGCTTTGATGGTCCATTACCAGAACACAAACCATCCAGTGACAGGAGGGTTTTACTCCTGTCATTCCAGAATACTTCACAGCAAATACCCAGCTAAAGTCTTATTACTACAGAAGACTGTCCCCTGATGTTTCCTGCTGAGTAGTTTGGAGGTTTTTAGATTTGGCCCAGATAGTACTGTTTGAAGATGACCTCCATTTCCAGAAGGTTAAATACTTTCTGCAATATTCCATCCAACTGCTTTGAGAAATGAGTTCAATGAGATAGAAAACTCAAACCAGAATCTGGCTGAGATGATTCTCTTTCATTTTGTTGTCTGGGTTTTTTAAAATCCTTGTTCAGGTTTGCAGTAAAACCAAGCAGTTCTTCATTCCAGCTTCAAATGGAGAGAAAACTGGTTTTCCTGAAGCAAAACTTCTCACCTGCAGCCAATCAGGCAGTGAGAAAATATCATGCAGTACAGCCAGCAGTCTGCTCAGATGTTTCCTGATTGTTTTCAAATCCAGAGCGGAGCTTTTCAGCTTCTTCAGGAAGGAACAATGGACGAAACATTTGTTGAGTTTCAAAACAGCGAGCAAGAAGAGTCTCCACTTCTGGACCTTGGTGGTCAGGATCAGTGTCTGCTTCGTCTCACTCAGAAGTGAGAATCATATGGAGACACAACACTGTGTTGGCAGGCCTGGGTAGCTCAGATGGTAGAGTATCAGACTTTTAATCTGAGGGTCCAGGGTTCAAATCCCCTGTCCCATCATCCATCCATCCATCATCCATGATGTGATCCAGCAAACATGTCCAAGCAGTAGTGTTGTGTTGTTGCTTCTCATTGTCAATAGAACCATGAGAAAGTATGAGAGTGACTGATACTCTTGTATGATCACTGGACCTTTTGAAAGCAGTCAGACTCTTATACTGTACCAGTAGCATCTGTGTCCTTCACAACCCGTCTCCATCTTACAGTGAGTTCACCTGCAAGGCTCAATAAAGTTGAGAAGCATCAGTTTGAGAGAGCATCTTTTCTACCGCGGTTGCTCTAGGCTTCAATGATCCACAAACACACACACGCACGCACACACCAGTTAAGCTCACTTGTTGTTGGAACCGTCACATTGTTCTACAAAGACCCCAAAAGCCTTAAAAGTCATGGATTCTTTAAAAAGTTTTAAAGAAAAACTTTCTTCTATTATTTGTTCCCAAGATTCACACCAATACTGAGTAAAGGAATCTGCTGGTTCTAATTGGTCCGAATTGATGTCATGAGGCACTGCTGGGATTTGACCGCAGGAACTCATGTTCACTGGACAGGTACTTTGACCATCTAAGCGACAGCGCCTCTATTGGTGACTTTTTAGTGCTTCATTACCTGGTGTCAGATGTACTGCAGGAAACTATTTACATTTGATAGCAGTCTGATAAAAACATTAAAAAAAACAAAAAAAAAAAAAACACGTTTGATTCTGATCTGAAAGAAATCAGACATCAAAGTATTATTGAATAACCGTTAGCCGCGACCTTTATCTGACCAGGCTTGAGCACATTAATGGCAAACTGCAGGTGGTGTGGCTGTGCGGTCCAAGGTGCTGGATTAAGGCTTTCAATAACAACACTGAAAGGCTTTGTACTTCCTGTCGGGGAATTGAACTACGGTCACCTATGTGACAGGCCGGGATACTCTCCACTATACGAGGAGATGTGAGTTCCACCACTGTCTAAGTCTCTCAGGGGCGGAGCCAAACTCTGCACATACACTTGTGTAACCACAGCAGAGTGTCACTCAAACTGTGGGGGAGGGGCTCACGCAGCACAGCAGTTGGATCACATGACCTCTCTTGGTGGGAACAATCATCCATCAAATCTCTGGACTTCACTTGGTACCAATAGATTGAAGGCCGAGGCAAGTAGGAGAGCTGAGAGTGCTGCAGCTCCCCCTGTAGGATGGTATATGAACTGCATATCTTTCACTCCAATCGTCTAGAAATCAGTGTGTCCACCACTGCAAGTCAACAGATAGAACCAAACCTTTGGGTTTTAGTGAGGAGTCAGTCTTCTCTTGTATTGATATTAGTACTGTGACGGGCTGAGTTCTACTTTATTATTCTGATCATAGAATCAAATGTGTTTTATTCTCCATATTTTTCAGACTGTTATTGAATATAAAGCTGTGTTTGCAGTACATCTGACACCAGGTAATGCAGCACTAAAAGTGCACCACAGGAGGCGCTGTGGCTTAGCTGGTCAAAGTGCCTGTCTAGTAAACAGGAGATCCTGGGTTCAAATCCCAGCAGTGCCTCACCACATTAATTCACTTGAGCTTTACTTATATATCACCAAATACAACACAGTCATTTCTTGGTGTTTTTACAGGAGAAACCCAACAAGTCCACATCATCAAGCATGATCATGTGGACACCCCTCCCCCAAGGTGTCAGGTACCTCGACGGAGGGTTACTGTTTGGTACGGTACTTTCAGTACGATCCACAACTTTAGTCAGTGAAAACACATGAAAACCTGAAGTGTATCATAACATATTGACACATACTGAGTGGAGGAAACAAGACATTTGTTTATTTCAAACACAATGAATATGAAGGAGTTGTAGACAAGGTGAAGCATCGGCAACGGGGTCAGAGACGTACCGTGGAGACCTCTGTACCTGTAAGACTTAGAACTGCAAGCTTCAGGTTCTAAGTCAAGGCAACGTGTTGTGTAACCATGGAAGGTTCACTGTAATGTCCTACACAGAAGACGACCACTGTTGACTGTGGCTTGCCCACATTGTAGAAACTACATTGTTGTTGTTAACAAACAAGATGTTGTCACTTTAAACGTTGATGAAATCAGGGCCTAAGACTCGGGTCAGAACCGACCCGTTAACATGTGACTGGGTTGTGAAAGCTCACACAGGAGGAGGGTTGAGAAAAGATCTGTTGATTGACTTGTAATGGAACCCTGCATAGTCCTATAAGAACCCATAAGAACTAGAAGAACAGTTGGGCCGTGACGTCAGCCAGCTGCTGAAGAAATGCTTGTTAGGCAGGAGAGTTCATACTCTGAGAAGAAGCTGTCAAACTCACAGGCCACGCCCCCTCACAGCAGACACATTACTGTGAAGCACTGTTTTAAATTCTGAACTGCCATGAGGCCACGAAGTTGGTCGGGTTTTAACTGCAGGAGCTAAGAGCTTTTTGTGATGCGTTCAGGGGCATCACGGAAATCCACCCTCTGGCATGTTAATGAGTTGCAGGGCTCATATAGTAACGAGGCTACATGCTAAACATGATTGATATTCAGTCATTAGCGAGCTGGAAAGTGTACGTGCAGCACATGGCAGTGCTGAAGTTTTGGCAGTGTGGTAAAGACATACTTTGGTCCAGACGGTTAGTACAGCCCAACCAAATTTCTAAATTTCAAAAGCAACCCGTTAACATGTGACTGGGTTGTGAAAGCTCACACAAGAGGAGGGTTAAGAAAAGCTCAATTGCATTGGCCAGGAATCGAACCCTCCTGCGCGGCAGGAGAGAACTCTACCACTGAACCACCAATGCTTAAACTTCAGCTCATTCCAGCCAGGAAATGTGAAGCGTTCCACCTTCAGTGCTCCATGAACCCTTCCCCCACAGTTTGAGTGATTCTCACTGTCACTGAGTGAAACTGAACCAAACTGTGACCGGACACTTTTTGTCTCCTGCTGGAAAATAAGAGTCAAACTGTCAATAGTAAGAGAAACATGAACATCTGCCAACTAAATGGACAAAGCTCAGATCCTGAGAGGAGCTGAAGTCAACATTCTTCCATTTGCCATCAGGAAAAAGGATTAAACAGCATCATGTTTCTCTCCTCCTGCCTGGCTCATGAGCAGTCACTCCTCACTCTGGGCAGAGGGGGGGCTGATCAAAGCCCACCATCCCGAGTTCCCACACTCCAACTGGAATGGCTGGATGAAGAGAATCCATGCATATGATGCAGAGCAGAGCACACAGATCCACTTCCTCCCAGTCATTGAAGGTGACCTCATGACCTCAACACCATCTTTACCTTCTCAAAGAGTGCAGACGGCTCTCTGCTCCACTGCTCCACTCTGCTCAGAATGGGGATCCTGTCGATTGCCTCCTCCCTGATTGAACCATTTATTTCAAACATGATAAGTATGAAAGAGTTGGTGACAGGGTGAAGCTCCCAGGGAGCTGATGGGGTCAAAGATCATGCTCTAGATCAGAGGTCTCAAACTCAGGTCACATAGAGCGGTTGGGTGCAAATAAATAAATAGATAAATAGTGCAACAACAGACTAAAACTTGGTACTAATAAATAGCAGTAATAGTAAAAATGTGATAATTAAAGCGTGAGTCAGACTTAAATACAACAAAGAATGAAGGTCAAAGGTTAAATATGTATCAGCAGGAGGCCAGGCAGTGATCAGAACTGAGTTTTTAGAAAAACTGTTGTCATTTTTATGTTGACACTGTGGGGGTGTTGTCGGCAGATGCTGAAAGTAGGTAAAAGTTACTTATAATCTAATTTAGTTACTTGAAAAAACAAGTAATCAGTAAAGTAACTAGTTACTTTTAAATGAGTAACTAGTAATCAGTAATCAGATTACCTTTCAAGCTAAATGTGGCAACACTGCTCAGTTCTCACCTGAGGTTTTTAAAAGACCTTAGGTGCTTAAAACAAGAACATTCCAGATGAAATAGTGTGTGCCTGCCTCTCCTTTGTTCTCAGCATCTCCATGGCAACAGACGCTGATCCCCTTTAATCTCCTTTAATCTCCTTTCATCTCTTCCACGAGGAACCTCTCCCTTCTGCTTTGTATGGGACATTGTTTACCAGGTTTTTTTGGGAAGCGGTTATCTGAATCGTTAACAAAAGTCCTAGCAACCTGTTCCTTATGAGCCTTTTTGTGTCTGTGCTCCAGCAGTGCAGGACTAGTTATACACCAAATAACTGAGACCCTGTCACATTGTGGAGGGGGGCGGAGCCATGCTGTACTGCACCTTACAGACCATTTCCTGTTTCACTTGTTAACAAATCACATTCTGGATCTGATCTGGATCTGAGCTGAATTTGGTCGCTGCCAAAAAGAGACTGAATCAACGGCTTTAACTTCAAAAATAAAAATGATCTCTCAAACTTTGAACCATCAAAACATGAAATAAAATCATAGATCAACAGCCAGATATTACTTAAAACACTGTAAATCCTACATTAGACACTGTGACAGTAACAGCCTGTAATGACACAGCTGATCAATTAGTAGGATTAATAATGGAAACAGAGACAGAAGGCAGAACAGAGAGAGTGGATTCTATTTAGAAAAAATGTACTTCAAATGGTAAATTCTAATACATTGTGGACTATTAAATACTCAATCAATCAATCAATCAATCAATCAATCAATCAATCAATCAATCAATCACACTTTATTGTCAAAAGAGAGACGATGAGAGGTGAGAAAAGGAGAAAGAAAAGACGGATTTCAGACTGTGTTCTAAGAGAGGACAGTCTGTAATAGGAACAAAAACACCTCAGCACATTTAAAGCATCAACACAGGTTACAACATGTCTCCAAGACAAAGCTCATGTGGACATAGGAGGTGGGGTTAGGTTGCAGCAAGCCGCTGGGTTAGGTTGGTGGAGCTCACAGCCTCTCGTAGGAGCTCAGCTCACCTCCTCCAGCTGCCTCTTTGTGGGAGGAGGGGAGGGGCCAACAGAGGTGGTGAAGCAGTACTGTTGTTTATCTCTGCAGTGTCAGTCCAGCGTCTGTTGTCGTGAGACGGCCTTGATAGTTCTGAACAGAGACAAGTTCCCAGTGGGACGGGTGTGAGGAGACATCAGGGAAGGACAGAGCCTCCGTTTTAACATCCACATCCAGGAGAAATAGAAAAACAATCCAGCTTTCGGCGTCTGGACGTCTGAGGGAATCTGAATGTAGATAAGATTTGTTTTCTGTCGGGACGTCTTCAGCTTTCTCTCGTCCTTCAGTGTCTCTGGTCTCCATGCTGCTCCAAAACGGTGGCCATTTTTTTAGCGTTCCAGTAGAGCTCTACAATTCTCCAAGTTGGTTTCTATTCCTTGTAAACGTTAAAGAGTCACGTCTTGCGTACTTTTGAGCTCATTTATCACGAGTCTGAGGGTTCAAATCCCTGCACAGTCCCTCAGTGAGGATTGGCAGCCTTCCCAATACAGCTGCCTGCATCTTCTCCACTTTGTGATCGATCAGAAAGCTGCCAGCTCCAATCAGCAGCATCCTGTTATCATAAATCCAATTATGTAGAGGTCTTCCACGTCCTCCATGGAAAGATTTGACAAACACACAATCCTCCAGCTTTCCCAGGAGTCGACTATGTATCCGGCAGCAAACGTCCCCTCGGGACATGTGGGCTCTCCCTTGCCCAATCGCTTGTCGTTAAAATTTGGTCAATTGCATTGAGAGACCAGCTGATCAATTCCATGGTTTCGGTTCGGTTCAGATGTAAAGAGAGGCTCTTGTTAGATTCTGACAGGAGACAGAAGAAGACAGGAGCAGCAAGCAGGGAAGATGAGGGAGGACAGGATATTGGATGAGCACTCAATTCAACCTAGTGCAGGTAGCAAGGCGCTGGATTAAGGCTCCAGTCTCTCAGGAGGCGTGGGTTCAAATCCCACCACTGCCACTTTCAAAGCTTTAGATGGATTTACTTCCTCAGAATCAGCAAATAATGAGACACCATCAGTTCTGCTCCTGATATGTTGGAGACTTGCTCCACCCCTGTGAACTTTCACCCCAGCAGAACCTTGGGGCTCAAACTGGTCTGTTCCTACAAGCAGGCAAAGCAAGGTGATTGATACAAAACACTATGGATACCACAGACCTCAGTCTGAACATGAGGCTAAACATCTGGAAGTAAGACGCACGGCAACAGACAAGACACTGCTTGAGAATGAGCTCATCACTCGCACCTCAAGGAGAAGACACATTTATTTGAGGACATCTTGTCAAGAGAAGACCCATGGCATGAGAGCCAATTGAAGGACGCTTCGCTTGTCTGACTAGAAACTTTATCTTTGGACGAGTGCGTGGGCCAAGACAACACGCTGCTCCAGTCTATTGTTCCTGACCAAGATTTGATCTGTTTCATTCATTGATAACAGTTGAGCTTGACCACTTCCACCTGACAGGGACTGTTGTTGACATGCTTCACTTTAAATTTGAAAAAAATACCATTTTCACTTTAATTTAAAAAAAGAAAAAATCCCATTTTGACTTTGATATTCACTTTAATTTTCAGATCCTGGAGGGCCTAAGCCCTGCATGTTTTCTATGTCTCCCTTCTTTAACACTCCTGAATGGTTCATCACCACATTCAGCACAAAGCTCCATAAGGAGCCACTCATTGCAATCAGCCATGTTGAAGCAGGGAGACGTGGAACACATGCAGGGCTGAGGCCCTCCAGGAACTGAGTTTGAGACCCCTGATCTAGAGCATGATCTTTGACCCCATCAGCTCCCTGGGAGCTTCACCCTCTCACCAACTCTTTCATACTTATCCTGTTTGAAATAAATCGTTTCCTCCACTCAGGACTTGTTGGGTTTCTCCTGTAAAAAACACCAATAAATGACTGTGTTGTATTTGGTGCTAGATAAGTAAAGATGAACTGAGTTAATGTCGTGAGGCACTGCTGGGATTTGAACCCAGGACCTCCTGTTTACAAGACAGGCACTTTGACCAGCTAAGTCACAGCACATTACCTGGTGTCATAACTTGTTGAAGTGAAACTCAGAGAGCAGATGGCATCGTACAGGTGTTCCTCACCTGTTGAACTAATGCTGGATTTACAGAAGAGTGGCTTCATGACAGCTGGGGAACATCTGGATCTGATGTCACAAAGACTCCACATTGTGACATCACTGTGATGTCACAATGTGGAGCCTCTGGTGAGCGGAATCACAGGGCCGTGTAAAGAACGGTTACATAATCAGAGAGCAACAGAGTCCATCAATGTCTCATTACCACCTGTGGATTAAATTCAGCAGATGAGAGAGGCACCTCATGGAGATCAAAGGAGAACAAAGGAGATCAGTTTCTGTTACCATGGAGACACTCCCTGCTCAGTGTTGTAGCTACCTGGTCTATCCAGTTAGCATTTAGATGAGCTTATGGATATCATTCAACTCTTCATTCAAAGTGGATGGAGGTTTGATGAAAAACACAAAAACAGCGTCTGAACTTAAAAAATAAAACGTTGCAGCATCTGTCCTCTATTATGGAGACGATACGAGTTGGCAGCAAGAGACAAAATGGAGACACAAAGATTATTATCATAGGAGTGTAATGATTCTTGTGTGTAATGTGTGATGATTCTACCAATATAAGAGCCATTGTGATAGAGTGGGACACTCTGAAGGGATGTTTGGTCTGATAGCAACCTTCCACAGAGCTCCGGTCAGAGAGAAGGACACGGAGAGACCTTTCCAGGGTACTTTAATAATGAAGTTGGAATGACAGGATGAACGTGATGAAAGCGCGCGCGTGTGTGTGTGTGTGTGTGTGTGTGTGTGTGTGTGTGTGTGTGTGTGTGTGTGTGTGTGTGTGTGTGTGTGTGTGTGTGTGTGTGTGTGGTCTACAAAGGAAACAAACAAATACAGAATAATATTGAAATATTGTACAAAGAAATAAAGTTATATAATCCAACATTAATCATTGTCAATTCTTACTTAAAGTATAATGGTTTGGTCAAAATAACCCTAAAAGGTAATAATTTGAACAAAGTCTGAATAATCAGGCTGAATAATCAGGCTGTAATGAAATTAAGGGTTTTAAACAGATTTGGTGGTCTGTGTTTCCCTCTAGTGGGCGCAGACTGCAACTGCATCTTTTTTAACATCACATGAAGACTGCATGAACTATTAGTTGAAACAAGGGCATGCAGCACATATGGAGACTAAACTACACATAACAATGTGAAAACAGACCTCAAGTACTCAGCATTACACCTTGAAAGACATAACAAAGGGTTTACACTAACTAATGACACCGTCACATGAGCCTAATTAACTTATGAAATATTCTCAAACTTCAAAATAAACTCAGGATGGGCAAAGAGGGTTTAACTAAAAAAATGCCTCGGCAGTCATGAAGCAATATTTACACATTTACACAGACTGTCACTTACTTTGGCTCAAGCACACACACCAATGGTATCCATTGAGTACAATGTGCTCAGAGTACTGAGGAGAAGCTCAGAAAGGAAGTGACACTGTAACTTCAATATTTTCACATTAAAATAACAAGCATAAAAGACTTTCCACAGCAGTGGAAGAGTCCAAGCAGCTGGATCCTCTCAGAGCAATAGAAGCAGCTTGCACCAACAAAGACGTCTGACTGTGAAGGCAACATTACAATATTAGGATCTTTTCATTGTGATATGTGTGATTTTAATCTGTAATCTGACCTTTGGCCTTTTGTTGGTTTTAGTTCATTATTGCTCATTAAAATAGTTGGATAATTGATTCCCTATACAATGTCCAGTCAGTCAGAAAAATCAAAAACAATGAACCCTGAAGTTGGTATTTTGAAAGTTGTAATTTTGTGTTGGTTAGTTTTTAAAACTCAGATGAGTCATTATCAGTAATAAAAAAAAGAGTTTATTTCTGAGTGTTTTGGTTTTGAAGGAAACATCAAAGTTGAGTTTTGTAGTTCAGACTAATGTTCATGTAATCAGATCCCAGTGTGGTGTTCAGCTTCTCACTGCACTCTGGAATATTAATACTTGGATGACACAATCTAGGATTTCCCAGCAGAGGCTCCATGATATTGTTTGTGAGATTGCAGGATTCCAGAGCTCAGCTTTACTTCTTAGATTACATCAACACAACAACGCTTGCTGTGTGTCTCTGTGTTTAAGGTTGGTTTTGCTTTTGTGCCGTCATTTTTGTGGGGATGACGTCTCCCATCAAGACTAAAAGCATTGAATACAGTCTTCTTCACTTTTACATTCTGTCTGCTTTTCACATTTCATATCATTTCACTGTAGATTTCACAGAATACTGAAGGACGGGGACTCAGGAATTTGGTCTCAACAGCTGATCAAGGTAAGATCAAAGGAGTCTTTTTGAAGATGAAAGTGACAGAAACTTTCAAAGACACCAACTACCTTAGTGATGACATGTTTGATTGATTTTACAGGCTTCAATATGAGGTGGAGGAGGAAGAGGTACAGTTTGGAGTCAGACCAGCAGACAGGATAGTTAAAACACTCCAGGCTTCAACATGAGGTGGAGGAGGAAGAGGTGTAGTTTGGAGTCAGAGCAGCAGACAGGATTGTTAAAACACTCCAGGCTTCAACATGGACATGGTGGCTGCAGTCTGTCCCTCCCTCGTCTTCACACTGATTGCTCTTCTTCATTCAAAACATCCACCTCCTTTCAGACCCATTTGTCCCCACAGCTTGGAGAGTTGGTGACACAAAGGGAACTTCTGTCATTTACTGCTCTCTTGTGCCGTTCTAGTGTTTTTACTTCAGAGAAGCAGTATTTTCAGCATCTTGGCACCACTTCAGGAAGTTCAAAGTCGTTGCATGTGTCTTCAGAAACTGCATCTTCAGGACAAACATTTATTCCACTTTTGCTCCTCATAGACCCAGAAAACCTGCTGCACATCCCCTGAGGATTTTAAAAGTGAAGTGTTCAATCAGCAGCCTAGCCCACTCTAGAGGATGAGACCTCTGCAGATTATCTGGATTACCCTCGTCCAACCAAGTAAGGCTTAGAGTCTGGGCAGGAAGTAGAAAAAGCTGATTTTATTATTGCTGTGTGTTTATTGTTGTGCTTGAAACTCCGGGACGCCGATCCCTTGTTTCCCAGCAGTTTGTGCTGCACAGGAATCATGGAGCCTCCCCCTCCTCAGCTCTAATCTGCCTGAACGGCTGATCTGGGCTCTGTGTGGAAGATGAGGTGGTCGTACCTGTGCACTCAGTCAGACTCCACTCCTCTCTCTCTCTCTCTCTCTCTCTCAGCTGTTCCCGATCACCTCATTTTACTGCATCCCTGGGAACGTGTGTAGTTCACTGCCGCTCGGATTTCTCAGTCACATGAAGCCCGGTGCGCTCCAGCAGGTCTAACGAGCTGTGGACGGAGCCCAGTGACGTCACATTATCCCAGGCAGAGCACGCAAAACGCCTCTAATGCCCGTGTGGGGAATTACACCCATTCCCCACTCTGAGTCACTGTGCCGTCTGGTGCATTCTGGTGGCCGCCTGGGTAATTGCATGGGACCGCTGACATCTACATCCCTCTGGTGGACATTTGTGGTCATTACACTCATTCCCCACTCACTTCAGCAAGTCTTTAATTTTGACACAGACTTTAGCATTATGATTTGTTCCTTTAGCTTTCAGGCCGATCTAGAATCAGATTGGTCATGCAAAAGGTTCCAGGCGTCTGTATAGGACAGTAGACCCATCCAAGATGGCTCCTGTGTTCCATCCTGTTCTGGATGTGATTCCCTCAAACCCAAGTGAGGTGTAAAATGTATAAAACCTGGATGTGGACCATATATGTGAAATGTTGTTGCTGAGAGTGAGTGAGTGAGAGAGAGAGAGAGAGAGAGAGAGAGAGAGAGAGAGAGAGAGAGAGAGAGAGAGAGAGAGAGAGAGAGAGAGAGAGAGAGGAGATCAAAGTGAAGAAAGAAATGTTGTCACTTTAATCTCTCCCATTCTTTTATGACATCATTATGACATCACCAAACAGAGTCAGCAGATAGAACCATCAGGGTATCACACTTCACAGCCTCCCTGGGAAAGTTCTGGAAGAGATAGTAGAGAAAGTGTCAGTAGCAGAGGAAGGTTTGGATCCATGGAGCTCTGGGTTCTGGGCCCAGCAGGCTTCCACTGTGTTTCAGGTGATCAGATCACATGTGGCGAGTCCTGAAGACAAGTGTGAACAGACACCAAAGTGCTTTCACTCAGACCACTTCTGGGTTTTTTTTGTCCAGAAGTATCTGTAGATAAACTTCATCCACAAATGAAGGTTAGAGTCTGCTGGAGTCAGTCCTGCAATATGCAAATTAGCCATGTGCACCAGACAGGAGGAAGTCTAACTTTGAGGTTGAGTGTCTTTGTAAATAAAGTGATTCAGTTCTCACCATAAAAATCCCTGTTCAGGTTTGCTGTAAAACCAAGCAGTTCTTCATTCCAGCTTCAAATGGAGAGAAAACTGGTTTTCCTGAAGCAAAACTTCTCACCTGCAGCCAATCAGGCAGTGAGAAAATATCATGCAATACAGCCAGCAGTCTGCTCAGATGTTTCCTGATTGTTTTCAAATCCAGAGCGGAGCTTTTCAGCATCTTCAGGAAGGAACAATGGACTACAATTTGTTGAGTTTCAAAACAGCGAGCAAGAAGAGTCTCCACTTCTGCCCCTTGGTGGTCAGGATCAGTTTCTGCTTCGTCTCACTCATGAGTGAGAATCATATGGAGACACAACACTGTTGGCAGGCCTGTGCAGCTCAGATGGTAGAGCATCAGACTTTTAATCTGAGGGTCCATGGTTCAAGTCCCTGTTCAGGCTCTTTGTGGGAACAAACTTGAAACTGAGCAGGATTACTATTGCAGAAACACAGACTAAAATTCCGGGCCTTAAGGGCCGGTGCCCTTCACATTCTAGCTCTCCCAGCTTCATCACACCTAAGTCTGATGTTGATGTCATCATCAAGCTTGTAAAAAAGCCAAGTAAGGAGGCTCTTATTGTGTTCAGGTATGTTACAACTGGGAGGAACCTAAAACAAGGCCAGGAATTGGGGAACTCTGATCTCCACCCAATTGTCAAATGACTGATATCCTGAGGAGCTGCTGTCTAGTAGAGAAATACTCTGGTGGAGCTGCTGTTAATCTTGATCTTATCAACTATGAAAGTCTCTGAGGTTACATAACCAGCAAACATAATGACTTTATTTCTATAGCACTTTTCTAAACTCAGTTACAAAGTACTTTTACATTAAAACCACAATAAAATTTACAATAATGAAATACACAACAAACAACAATAGACAAGAAGAAATAGAAACTAAAAATAAGAGAACATCAGTTTATAAAAGCCAAGCGATAAAAATGAGTTTTAAAACGAGACTTAAAACAGGATATTGAGTTTTCCTGCCTGAGTTCCAGAGCCGAGGGGCCGGAGAGTAAAGGCTCTGTCACCCTGGTAATGAGCCTTGTTCTTGGTACCATTAGTAGACCCCTGTCAGAGGAACGGTCTGGCTTATTTAACTCTGTGAGGTGACCTTGAGTGGTTTGAAAGGGACCATAAATATTATGTATTATTTTGTGAATGCTGAAGGTAGTCACACATGTGTGAGCCAAATCTTTCATGTTATTATTATAATGAGTTCTTTGCCATTCAAACATTTTTAAAAAGTGCAGCTTGTTCATGAGATGACTGCTGTGCTGTTTGCTTTTTATATGTTCAACTGTTTCGGAATAAATCACAAAAAATTTTGAAAAAATGTCCCAAACAAAGCAGATGGGAGAGGCACCTCATGGAGATCAGAGCAGATCAAAGCAGGAGAAAATCTTTGATCTGAACATCTCCATGGCAACAGGTGATGATCTCCTTCAAGCTGATGTGATCTCAGCACTGGAGCCTTGGAGATGCAGAGATCAAAGGAGATCAGCTTTATTCAACCTTCAGCATTCACAATTGCATTTTCTTCTGGCAATACAATCCTCTAGTAATTATTATTATCATAACAGGTCTTTGATATATGGAGGAGTCAGACCATTCAAGGCTTTAAAAACAAGCAGTAGCATTTTAAAATCTCTTCTAAAACTGAGAGGCAGTCAGTGAAAGGAAGAAGGGATTGGTGAAATGTGGTCCCTCCTCCTGGTGCCTGTTAAAAAGCTGGAAGCAGCATTCTGCTCCAGCTGCAGTCTTTGAACATAGAGACAAAGTCATGATAGCAATGGCGTCCCAGGAGGACGTTTCACAATGTCTCCTCCAACAAGAGTCACCAGTGGAGGAGGTGCACGGTACCTGGAGGTAGTGATGGCCAAATGAAGCTTCATCAAACACTGTCTAGATCTGCTGAAGCCACTAGATGGCGCCGTCTGTTGAACAAACGTTTGAAAACACACTTCATTGTCAGTCCTTCAGCCTCTATTCAAACCAAGAGTGCCACCTGGTGGAGACAGAAGATAAAGCAGTTGGTCGTCACTACATGGAGGTCAGCAGAGTCCAATGTTTCACTTTCACAGTACAATATTGTTTGTGTATTTTGTTATTGTCCATGTTCTTACTATTGTGGTGAATGTTGACCACAGCAGAGCAGCAGCAGTAAAGTTTGGTTCCACTGAGAGTTGAACTCAGATCAGTGGACTCAGAGTTCAGAGTTCTAACCATGACACCATGGAACCAAAGAGAGCAGCTCAGCATGGTGCGTTCATGGACATCTAGTCAATGAAAACAGCCTCATCATGGTTTCACCACATTTATTAGAGTTCAGCTGGAAAAGCTGCTTCTGCTAACGTCACAGATGAAATTACTCAACAGTCATTGTGTCAAAAAACTTCCTCTTCTGATTGCATCTTAAGTTTACATGTACTGACTTTCAGTGGACGCTCCGACCTCGTTGTCCTTTTTCATCCTCTGCTCATCTGCTGTCCCTCCTTTTACCTCCTCGCCTGCTGCTCCTGTTGCTCACTGGTTGGTATCAAAGTAAAAATAGAAGGTTTTTAATTAAAGTGAACATGAAAGTGGAAATATGATTTTCTATCAAATTAAAGTGACTATCAAAGTGAGAATAGGAGGTTTTTTTTTCAAATTAAATTGAACATATCCTGGAAAAAAGTTTTTTTCAAATTAAATTGAACATCGGGGTGAGACTAGGAGTTTTTTTCACATTAAAGTGACTATCAAAGTGAAAATAGGAGGTTTTTTTTTTTTTAGTTAAAGTGACTATCAAAGGAAAATAAAAATCTTTTTTCAAATTAAAGTGACTATCAAAGGGAAAATATGAGTTTTCTTTCAAATTAAAGTAATTATCAAAAGGAAAATATGATAGTTTTTTTTTTCAAATTAAAGTGACTATCAAAGTGAGAATAGGAGGGGTTTTTTTCAAATTAAATTGAACATATCCTGGAAAAAAGTTTTTTTCAAATTAAATTGAACATCGGGGTGAGACTAGGAGTTTTTTTCAAATTAAAGTGACTATCAAAGTGAAAATAGGAGTTTTTCTTTTTTAATTAAAGTGACTATCAA
Organism: Lipophrys pholis; assembly: GCF_963383615.2. Taxonomy (NCBI): domain Eukaryota; kingdom Metazoa; phylum Chordata; class Actinopteri; order Blenniiformes; family Blenniidae; genus Lipophrys; species Lipophrys pholis. The sequence continues at coordinate 2,486,891 of NW_028292149.1, forward strand.
AGGAAAATAAATTTTTTTTTTCAAATTATAGTGACTATCAAAGTGAGAATAGGAGTTTTTTTCAAATTAAAGTGACTATCAAAGGGAAAATAGGAGGGTTTTTTACAAATTAAAGTGACTATCAAAGTGAGAATAGGAGTTTATTTCAAATTAAAGTGACTTTCAAAGGGAAAATAGGAGGGTTTTTTACAAACTAAAGTGACTATCAAAGTGAGAATAGGTGTTTATTTCAAATTAAAGTGACTATCAAAGTGAGAATAGGAGTTTTTTTCAAATTAAAGTGACTATCAAACGGAAAATAGGATTTTCTTTCAAATTAAAGTGACTATCAAAGGGAAAATATGAGTTTTCTTTCAAATTAAAGTAATTATCAAAAGGAAAATATGATAGTTTTTTTTTCAAATTAAAGTGACTATCAAAGTGAGAATAGGAGGGGTTTTTTTCAAATTAAATTGAACATATCCTGGAAAAAAGTTTTTTTCAAATTAAATTGAACATCGGGGTGAGACTAGGAGTTTTTTTCAAATTAAAGTGACTATCAAAGTGAAAATAGGAGTTTTTCTTTTTTAATTAAAGTGACTATCACAGGAAAAAAATTTTTTTTTTTCAAATTATAGTGACTATCAAAGTGAGAATAGGAGTTTTTTTTCAAATTAAAGTGACTATCAAAGGGAAAATAGGAGGGTTTTTTACAAACTAAAGTGACTATCAAAGTGAGAATAGGTGTTTATTTCAAATTAAAGTGACTATCAAAGTTAAAATAGGAGTTTTTTTCAACTTAAAGTGACTATCAAAAAGAAAATAGAATTTCTTTCAAATTAAAGTGATTATCAAAGGGAAAATAGGATTTTCTTTCAAATTAAAGTGACTATCAAAGGGAAAATATGAGTTTTCTTTCAAATTAAAGTAATTATCAAAAGGAAAATATGATAGTTTTTTTTCAAATTAAAGTGACAATCAAAGTGAGAATAGGAATTTTTTTCAAAATAAAGTGACTATCAAAGTGAGAATAGGAGGGTTTTCTTCAAATTAAAGTGACTATCAAAGTGAGAATATATGTTTTCTTTCAAATTAAAGTGATTATCAAAGGGAAAACAGGATTTTCTTTCAAATTAAAGTGACTATCAAAGGGAAATTAGGAGGGTTGTTTTTTCAAATTAAAGTGACTATCAAAGTGAGAATATGAGTTTTCTTTTCAAATTAAAGTGACTATCAAAGTGAGAATAGGAGGGTTTTTTTAAAAATTAAAGTGACTATCAAAGTGAGAATAGGAGTTTCTTTCAAATTAAAGTGACTATCAAAGGGAAAATAGGAGTTTTTCACAAATTAAAGTGACTATCAAAGTGAGAATAGGAGGGTTTTTTTTAAAAATTAAAGTGACTATCAAAGTGAGAATAGGAGTTTCTTTCAAATTAAAGTGACTATCAAAGGGAAAATAGGAGGGTTTTTTTCAAATGAAAGTGACTATCAAAGTGAGAATATGTGTTTTCTTTCAAATTAAAGTGATTATCAAAGGGAAAATAGGATTTTTTTTCAAATTAAAGTGACTATCAAAGGGAAAATAGGAGTTTTTTTCAAATTAATGTCACTATCAAAAAGAAAATAGAATTTTTTTCAAATTAAAGTGACTATCAAAGGGAAAAAAGGAGTCTATTTCAAATTAAAGTGACTATCAAAGTGAGAATAGGAGTTTTTTTCAAATTAAAGTGACTATCAAAGTGAGAATAGGAGTTTTTTCAAATTAAAGTGACTATCAAAGGGAAAATATGAGTTTTCTTTCAAATTAAAGTAATTATCAAAAGGAAAATAGAATTTTTTTCAAATTAAAGTGTCTATCAAAGTGAAAATAGGAGTTTTTTTCAAAATAAAGTGACAATCAATGTGAAAGTAGGAGGGTTTTTTTTCAAATTAAAGTGACTATCAAAGTGAGAAGAGGAGTTTATTTCGAATTAAAGTGACTATCAAAGTGAAAATAGGAGGTTTTTTTCAAATTAAAGTGACAATTTTAAAATAGGAGGTTTTTTTTTTTTTATTAAAGTGACAATCAACGTGGAAATAGGACGGTTCTCTTTTCAAATTAAAATTACTATCAAAGTATGAATAGGAGTTTTTTTCAAATTAAAGTGACTATCAAAGTGAGAATAGGAGTTTTTTTCAAATTAAAGTGACTATCAGAGTGAGAATAGGAGTTTCTTTCAAATTAAAGCGACTATCAAAGGGAAAAATGGAGTTTATTTCAAAATAAAGTGACTATCGAAGTAAAAATAGGAGTTTCTTTCAAAATAAAGTGACTATCAAAGGGAAAATAGGAGGGTTCCCTTTTCAAATTAAAATTACTATCAAAGTGAGAATAGGAGTTTTTTTCAAATTAAAATGACTACCAAAGGAAAAATAGGAGGGTTTTTTTCAAATTAAAGTGACTTTCAAAGTGAGAATAGGAGTTTCTTTCAAATTAAAGTGTCTATCAAAGGGAAAATAGGAGTTGTTGTTTTTTTTAAATTAAAGTGACAATCAAAGGGAAAAAAGGAGTTTTTTTCAAATTAAAGTTACGATCAAATTGAAAAGAGAAGTTTTTTTCAAATTAAAGTGACTATCAAAGTGAAAATAGGAGTTTTTTTTCAAAATAAAGTGTCTATCAAAGGGAAAAGAGGAGGGTTTTTTTCAAATTGAAGTGATTATCAAAGGGAGAATATGAGTTTTCTTTCAAATTAAAGCGACTATCAAAGGGAAAATAGGAGTTTTTTTCAAATTAAAGTGACTCTCAAAGTGAGAATAGGAGTTTATTTTCAAAATAAAGTGTCTATCAAAGGGAAAAGAGGAGGGTTTTTTTCAAATTGAAGTGACTATCAAAGGGAGAATATGAGTTTTCTTTCAAATTAAAGCGACTATCAAAGGGAAAATAGGAGTTTTCTTTTCAAATTAAAGTGACTATCAAAGGGAAAATAGGAGGTTTTTTTTTTTCAAATTAAAGTGACTATCAAAGTGAGAATAGGAGTTTCTTTCAAATTAAAGTGACTATCAAAGGGAAAATAGGAGGGTTTTTTTTTCAAGTTAAAGTGACTATCAAAGTGAGAATATTAGTTTTTTCTCAAATTAAAGTTACTATCAAAGGGAAAATAGGAGTTTTCTTTTAAAATTAAAGTGACTTTCAAAGTGAGAATAGGAGTTTCTTTCAAATTAAAGTGTCTATCAAAGGGAAAATAGGAGTTGTTGTTTTTTTTAAATTAAAGTGACAATCAAAGGGAAAAAAGGAGTTTTTTTCAAATTAAAGTTACGATCAAATTGAAAAGAGAAGTTTTATTCAAATTAAAGTGACTATCAAAGTGAAAATAGGAGTTTTTTTTCAAAATAAAGTGTCTATCAAAGGGAAAAGAGGAGAGTTTTTTTCAAATTGAAGTGATTATCAAAGGGAGAATATGAGTTTTCTTTCAAATTAAAGCGACTATCAAAGGGAAAATAGGAGTTTTTTTCAAATTAAAGTGACTCTCAAAGTGAGAATAGGAGTTTATTTCAAAATACAGTTACTATCCAATTGAAAATAGAAGTTTTTTCAAATTAAAGTGACAATCAAAGTGAAAATAGGAGTTTTTTTCAAAATAAAGTGACTATCAAAGGGAAAAAAGGAGTGTTTCCTTTTCAAATTAAAGTGACTATCAAAGGGAACAGAGGAGTTTTTTTCAAATTAAAGTGACTTTCAAAGTGAAAATAGGAGTTTCTTTCAAATTAAAGTGTCTATCAAAGTGAAAATAGGAGTTTTTTTCAAAATAAAGTGACAATCAATGTGAAAGTAGGAGGGTTTTTTTTCAAATTAAAGTGACTATCAAAGTGAGAAGAGGAGTTTATTTCGAATTAAAGTGACTATCAAAGTGAAAATAGGAGGTTTTTTTTCAAATTAAAGTGACAATGTGAAAATAGGAGTTTTTTTTTTTTTTACTAAAGTGACAATCAACGTGGAAATAGGACGGTTCTCTTTTCAAATTAAAATTACTATCAAAGTATGAATAGGAGTTTTTTTCAAATTAAAGTGACTATCAAAGTGAGAATAGGAGTTTTTTTCAAATTAAAGTGACTATCAGAGTGAGAATAGGAGTTTCTTTCAAATTAAAGCGACTATCAAAGGGAAAAAAGGAGTTTATTTCAAAATAAAGTGACTATCGAAGTGAAAATAGGAGTTTCTTTCAAAATAAAGTGACTATCAAAGGGAAAATAGGAGGGTTCTCTTTTCAAATTAAAATTACTATCAAAGTGAGAATAGGAGTTTTTTTCAAATTAAAATGACTACCAAAGGAAAAATAGGAGGGTTTTTTTCAAATTAAGGTGACTTTCAAAGTGAGAATAGGAGTTTCTTTCAAATTAAAGTGTCTATCAAAGGGAAAATAGGAGTTGTTGTTTTTTTTAAATTAAAGTTACAATCAAAGGGAAAAAAGGAGTTTTTTTCAAATTAAAGTTACGATCAAATTGAAAAGAGAAGTTTTTTTCAAATTAAAGTGACTATCAAAGTGAAAATAGGAGTTTTTTTTCAAAATAAAGTGTCTATCAAAGGGAAAAGAGGAGGGTTTTTTTCAAATTGAAGTGACTTTAAAAGTGAGAATAGGAGTTTCTTTCAAATTAAAGTGACTATCAAAGTGAAAATAGGAGGGTTTTTTCTAATTGAAGTGACTATCAAAGGGAGAATAGGAGTTTTTTTCAAATTAAAGTGACTATCAAAGTGAGAATAGGAGTTTATTTCAAATCAAAGTGACTATCAAAGTTAAAATAGGAGTTTTTTTCAACTTAAAGTGACTATCAAAGTGAGAATAGGAGGGTTTTTTTCAAATTAAAGTGACTATCAAAAAGAAAATAGAATTTCTTTCAAATTAAAGTGATTATCAAAGTGAAAATAGGAGTTTTTTTCAAATTAAAGTGACTATCAAAGTGAGAATAGGAGTTTTTTACAAACTAAAGTGACTATCAAAGTGAGAATAGGTGTTTATTTCAAATTAAAGTGACTATCAAAGTGAGAATAGGAGTTTTTTTCAAATTAAAGTGACTATCAAAGGGAAAATAGGATTTTCTTTCAAATTAAAGTGACTATCAAAGGGAAAATATGATAGTTTTTTTTTTCAAATTAAAGTGACTATCAAAGTGAGAATAGGAGGGTTTTTTTTCAAATTAAATTGAACATATCCTGGAAAAAAGTTTTTTTCAAATTAAATTGAACATCGGGGTGAGACTAGGAGTTTTTTTCAAATTAAAGTGACTCTCAAAGTGAAAATAGGAGTTTTTTTTTTTAATTAAAGTGACTATCAAAGGAAAATATTTTTTTTTTTTCAAATTATAGTGACTATCAAAGTGAGAATAGGAGTTTATTTCAAATTAAAGTAACTTTCAAAGGGAAAATAGGAGGGTTTTTTACAAACTAAAGTGACTATCAAAGTGAGAATAGGTGTTTATTTCAAATTAAAGTGACTATCAAAGGGAAAATATGAGTTTTCTTTCAAATTAAAGTAATTATCAAAAGGAAAATATGAGTTTTCTTTCAAATTAAAGTAATTATCAAAAGGAAAATATGATAGTTTTTTTTCAAATTAAAGTGACTATCAAAGTGAGAATAGGAATTTTTTTCAAAATAAAGTGACTATCAAAGTGAGAATAGGATTTTCTTTCCAATCAAAGTGACTATCAAAGGGAAAATAGGAGGGTTTTCTTCAAATTAAAGTGACTATCAAAGTGAGAATATATGTTTTCTTTCAAATTAAAGTGATTATCAAAGGGAAAATAGGATTTTCTTTCAAATTAAAGTGACTATCAAAGGGAAATTAGGAGGGTTGTTTTTTCAAATTAAAGTGACTATCAAAGTGAGAATATGAGTTTTCTTTTCAAATTAAAGTGACTATCAAAGGGAAAATAGGAGTTTTTCACAAATTAAAGTGACTATCAAAGTGAGAATAGGAGGGTTTTTTTTAAAAATTAAAGTGACTATCAAAGTGAGAATAGGAGTTTCTTTCAAATTAAAGTGACTATCAAAGGGAAAATAGGAGTCTATTTCAAATTAAAGTAACTATTAAAGTGAGAATAGGAGTTTCTTTCAAATTAAAGTGACTATCAAAGGAAAATATGAGGTTTTTTTTAAATTAAAGTGACTATAAAAGTGAGAATAGGAGCTTTTTTCAAATTAAAGTGACTACAAAAAGAAAATAAAAGTTTTTTCAAATTAAAGTGATGTCCAAATGATGTAAAAATCCTCATCCTCCACTATGAGCAATTAAAAAGCAAATAAAGCTCCAGATGGATCAGAACTCCTGGAGTGAAACATAAAGTACTTCAGGAAAGGAGGAGAACGCCGCCACTAGAAGTAGAGATATTTTCAGGATTGTTACGTTACGTTATGGAACGAACACTGAAGTTAACCCAGAAGTGGAGTATGGACATGATTGTGTGTTCATCTGTGGTCTGGTGGGGAGTGTGTGTGTTGCCTTCAGGGGCAATGGGAAATAAAACCACTGCATGTAAGAAACACTAAACAATAAAAACATTTCTGGTTAAGATCACAGCAACTTAAAACACAATAAATAAACCAAATATGCAGCAGAATCATTGAGCTGTGATTAAAAAGCTGTGAACAATGAAGCTGTCCCATGAAGACAAAGTCTTGACTAGTTTCCTGCTGCTGGTTGATCCAGGATGCAGAAGATTTGGATGAATGACTGATGGTTTCTTTGTATGTTTCACATCTTGTTTTGTTCTTGTATAGAAAACATTTACAATCACATTCAACACAAATATTGGAAGAAAGAAAGTAGAGGTTTTCACCAACGTGGGCCGGGGAGCTCAGCTGGTCAGAGTGTGGTGCTAATAACACCAAGGTCATGGGTTCAATCCCCATACTGGCCAAATGAAGCTTCATGAACCACTGTCTTTATTTTCTGAAGCCACTAGATGGCGTTGTCTCTTCAACAAACATTTAAAATACACTTCATTGCCAGTACTTCAGGATCTATCTTCAAACCAACAGTGCCATCTGGTGGTGAGAAAATTAAGAACATGGTTCATGAGGCTTTATTTAGCATCACTACTTGTGAGTACCTCCACCTGTCACACAGGAGACTGGGGTTCTCTGTCCTGATGGAGTTAAGGGATTGTTGTGGAGGATTGCTCACACTGCATGAGCAAGGCACCACTATTATAAATGGCTGCAAACCCAGGCCTCCAGCGTGGCAGGGGACAACTCTACCACTGAAGCACCAATGCTAACACATCAGATCAAACTGTCTCCATTTTAAATGTTAAAGAGAACTTGTCAGCCACCTGACAGCAGAGAAGTAGATGACCTCACCAAAATCTGCCTCTTATTGCTCCAAACAAGTCTGAAATTGGCGGTGATTCAGACCTCTGGACTTCAGGAAATGATCCGTCTTCACAACAATCTCCATCACATGTTTCATTTCAAGCCTTTTAGCAGCGAGGGCTTCTTGCTGTATTATGCAGTGATATTTAATTAATTCCTCACCTCCGTTGTTGGCTACTTTCTCATAGAGCAGCGACACGGAGCCTGTCTTTCTCCAGACCATTGCCGGTGCTCCATCCGTTGTGACACCGACCGCAGACGGCAGCTTGGCATTGTATGCATCGGGACTGTGACACACAGCATCACAAATGTCGACTCCCCTTGTTCTGTCTTTGATACTCTCCAAGCTTAGCAGCTCCTCGCCGATATCTAAGTTCTCCATCACTGTTTGGATGAAAGTCAGCAACTGTGCTGTACGGGAAATGTCCCTGCTTTCATCCAGAGCAATGGAAAAGGCTCCCTTTCTCAGGCACTCCATGCCTTGTCCCAGTTGCTCTTTCAGATTTTTGGCCAGATCTTCCATTCGTCGTGTCATTGTGTCATTCGACAAACTTAAGCCACAGAGCTTTGTTTTTTGCTCCAGGCCACTTTCAAAATGCACTCTCGCACGAATTCTCCGTCACTGAACGGCTTGCTCCGGCGGGCTATTTCTTGAGCTACCACGTAGCTAGCCTGTGTTACAGCTTCACCAGACTTGGACAGATTTGAGAAAACTGACTGCTGTGCAGTGGAGCCTCTTTTAAGTCCTTCAAGCTTCCTGCTGTGCTCTTCGCCGGTGAATTTGTCGTAGGTTATATGATTGGTATCATAATGTCGCTTTATGTTGAAGTCCTTCAGCATTGCATTAACCTGCTTGCAGATCAGGCACAGGACTTTATCCGACCCGTGAGGTAGGACAAAGTAAGCGTATGTCCACTTATCTTGAAAACGCCTTTTCTCCTCGCCAATATAAGGTTTTTTTCTCGAGGAGCCCGGCTCCCGCTTATCCCAATAGATGGCGTTAAAGACCATGAAACGGAGCTTCATATTGCAATGTGCAGTTAGATTAAAAATAACAACAGTAAAATCATGGCGGGCCGCCAGAAATGTTTCTGCAGGCCGCCATTGGCCCGCGGGCCACACTTTGAGAAAACCATGTTAACATGTTAGCATATTAGCTTGGGTGCACGGATTCAAAAGCACATCAAAACATTCAGAACATTCAGGAATAGTGTGACTTTTGTTAAGATCTAGATAATTGTTTCTGAAAAAAAAAAAAAAAAAAACTGTGAAAAACTTCCCATTCAAAGTGGACGGAGGTTTGATGAAAAACACAAAAAAAGCCTCTGAACTTAAAAAATAAAACATTGCAGCATCTGTCCTCTATTATGGAGACGATACGAGTCGGCAGCAAGAGACAAAATGGAGGCACAAAGATTATTATCATAGTAGTGTAATGATTCTAGAGTGTAATGTGTAATGATTCTACCAATATAAGAGCCTGAATACAGCTGAGCAGGTCTGGGATGGATTTCTTTCTTTCTCTGCCATGTGTAGTGAACTAGAAATCAAGCTCAACACCACAGAAGCTGTTCTGCCCTTCATCATCTGCAGCCATATGGAAAGGACATCCCAGTCAGTCACTAGTGCAAATGCAGAACGCAGTTTCAGCCTGAAATGAATTCCAAACTCTCTCTGGGCATGAAGGAGGTCAGACTCTCAGACGCTCACTTTGCTCTCCATAGAGAGACGTTGTGCTTGATAAGAAGGGGGTGGCTGAAAGGTTTGTGAGGATGGAGGAGAGGAAGATGGTGCTATAAGATATGAGGCCAAGTTACTGTACTTAGTTCAGAAATACCTTGGAGACTGGATGTTCAAACTGTTGGAGGCTTTTAATTTGGACACTTTGGACTCTGGACACTTCATGTTGGCTACAATGGATTTTTTACTGGATTAGAGACATTCTTGTTGTCATGTCTTCTGGATGGGATTCAAACTACCCACCACTGGATGGAAACCTCATCAGTAAGTTATTAGTGATGACAGAGGCTCAGCTTGTCATAGATGCTGGCTGTTTTCATTGCTGTCTGTGTGGTGGAGCGCCGGGTCTGATTGGTTATTGCTTTAACGACAGGCAACCATGTTGCTGCAACACTGGTTTGTTGTCCTGTCTGGGTCCATCATGTGTGGGAGAAGAAGAGTCTGATGTGAAGGTGGAGGTCAGAGGAGAGTGACATCATGGGGGTCAGAGGAGAGTGACAGAGGAGGGTGACATCATGGAGGTCAGAGGAGAGTGACAGAGGAGGGTGACATCATGGAGGTCAGAGGAGAGTGACACCATGAGATCATCACCAGAGCTCACCGATATTTGGAGATGAAAGTCTGACAGATGATCATCGCTCAATAAAGAAACATCTAGAACACTACAGCTCGGCTCTTTATGATTACCTGGATCAATAAGTCTGATATGTGATGACATTCACGGTATGAGATGAATCTAGCCTCAATTCACCACTTCTCAGCTCCAAGTGTCCAAATCTGAACAGCTGGTCTGGGCTCTGAGTGGAAGCTGAGGTGGTCATGTGCCTGGGCCTCCAGTCTAATCCACCCCGAGTCCAAGTCCGACTCCAAGTCCGAGTGTAAAACCCAGTCTCAGTCTCAGTCTTTCTATTGGTGCACTCTCTCTCACTCTCTCTTGCTCTCTCTCGCTCTCTCTCACGGTGCAACCTCAGCTCCGCCCACTGCTCCCAGAGTCCAGATCCATATTTCACTTTCTCTTGTATTGTTTGATTGTACACTCATAGTGACAGGGCGTCTTTTCCTTTATAAATGAGTTCCCAGTCATCCGATTGTACCTCAATAACTAGTTTATCCAGGGATTCCTCTCTTCTGACTCATTTGTAATGATATCCATCTGTTGTCTCTTTTAATCTTTCTGTGGTTTTTATTGGAAATAGTAAAAAAACAAACAGACATGAAATCACTGATATCATTGACTAATAAGCCCTTGTACGTTTTCTTCATTTGACTTTTATTTGCTGATTGTTTCATCTGAATGTTTAATCTGTTCCACCTCTTTAAGCTACATCAATAACCAATGTAATACGCCCCCTGGATTTGGTCACCACAGTCACACGGTCAAAGAGCAAGTCAGCCTCGCTGCTGCCCCCTGCTGGCCGCGCCCCGTCACTATCTGTCAAATCCTGTTACAGAGTGCTCTGGTGTCTGTGGGAAAAAAACTTGAAACTGAGCAAGATGACTATTGCAGCAACACGTCATCAGTAGGATAAAACTAAGCTGTCTCTTGATGGTCTACGACAGGGTGTCCAAACTGGGTCAGAGAGTGCTGGTGTCCTGCATGTTTTAGTTCTCTGCCTGCTTCAGCATACCTGAATCTAATGATGACGTCATCACCAAGGTTGTGAAAAAGAACAATAATGAGCCTTTCATCACAAAGTGGATGGGAGAGGCACCGGATGGAGATCAACGGAGATCAAAGCCGGAGGAAATCTTGGATCTGAGCATCTCCATGGCAAAAGGCACTGATCTCCTTTGATCTGATAGGAGATCAGCACTGGAGCCATGGAGACGCTCAGATCAAAGGAAATCAGCTTTGTAGAGTTGTAATGTGCTCGTACTCATCCTTACATTTTTCTAGAAATTTGTCTTCAATCACCTTTTCTCTATTTACACTCTCTACTTGAACCTTTACCTGTTTATTTATTTCATATTTTCCAAACATCATGATTTTGGTTTGACCTAGATTTAATGAATTAGATTTCATTTCTCTGAATGTATCTAGTATGTCGTTGAAGAGTTTTTCTAGGATTTGGGAGAATTGTGGGTCTGTAGTTTGTGAAGTGTGTCTGTTTTCAATAACGGTATCCTTACTGGAAGCCTGTTGAATGATACTATGTAGAACCTTCTATGTACTGCTGACATGGTCTTTATTGTTTTCTGGTACTTTCTTAAAATAATTCTTCTTACATTTTCTCATCATATGACTGAACTTTGTTTTACATTTCTTGGATTTATTTTCCATCTCCTTCGTTCATCATTTATTGGATTCTCTATGTCATGTATTCTTCTCCTTGGATGCATTTTTTAAGCCCTTTGTCATCCATTAAACATCTTTATATTTCACTTTTTCTCGTATTTATAAATGAGTTCCCAGTCATCTGATTGTACCTCAATAACTAGTTTTTCCAGGGACTGCTCTGTTTTGACTCATTTTTGTTGACATCTATCTGTTGTCTGTTTTAATGTTTCTGTGGTTTTTATTGTAAATAGTAAAAAAAAACTAATACAAACAGACATGAAATCACTGATATCATTGACTAATACACCACTTACTTTGATATTATCTATAACATGTGTAAATAAATTATGACCCTCCAAACGACCCCCAGGAGGCCCGGCTGTTGTGTGTGTGTGTGTGTGTGTGTGTGTGTGGGTGTGTGTGTGTGTGTGTGTGTGTGTGTGTGTGTGTATGTGTGTGTGTGTGTGTTTGGGCCTGGTTATAGGAGAAGTGAGGATGGAGCAGCCATTTACTGGTAAAACTAACTCACTAACATCTTGGTGAAAATAGAATATATGTTTTTTTCAAATTAAAGTGACAATGAAAGTGAGAACAGGAGTTCCCCCCTCACCTCCAGAGTGAACATAAGTCATGTCTGTATATCACATCCATCATCCATCCATCCATCATCCATCATCCATCATCCATGATGTGATCCAGCAAACATGTCCAAGCAGTAGTGTTGTGTTGTTGCTTCTCATTGTCAATAGAACCATGAGAAAGTATGAGAGTGACTGATACGCTTGTATGATCACTGGACCTTTTGAAAGCAGTCAGACTCTCATACTGTACCAGTAGCATCTGTGTCATTCACAACCCGTCTCCATCTTGACTGGACTTTCTGTGTACACATATGATTTTGTGTTTTCATCTGTGGACTGGTGGCTAGTGAATGTGTTGCCTTCAGTGGCAAAGGGAAATAAAACCTCTGCATGAACAGGAATCATGGAGCCTCCCCCTTCTCAGCTCCAAGTGTCCAAATCTGAACAGCTGGTCTGGGCTCTGAGTGGAAGCTGAGGTGGTCATGTGCCTGGGCCTCCAGACTAATCCACTCCAAGTCCAAGTCCAAGTGTAAAACTCAGTCTCAGTCTCTATCTTGGTCCACTCTCTCTCTCTCTCTCTCTCTCTCTCTCTCTCTCTCGCTCTCTCTCACGGTGCAACCTCAGCTCCGCCCACTGCTCCTAGAGTCCAGATCCATATTTCACTTTCTCTTGTATTGTTTGATTGTACACTCATAGTGACAGGGCGTCTTTTCCTTTATAAATGAGTTCCCAGTCATCCGATTGTACCTCAATAACTAGTTTATCCAGGGATTCCTCTCTTCTGACTCATTTGTAATGATATCCATCTGTTGTCTGTTTTAATCTTTCTGTGGTTTTTATTGGAAATAGTAAAAAAACAAACAGACATGAAATCACTGATATCATTGACTAATACGCCCTTGTACGTTTTCTTCATTTGACTTTTATTTGCTGATTGTTTCATCTGAATGTTTAATCTGTTCCACCTCTTTAAGCTACATCAATAACCAATGTAATACGCCCCCTGGATTTGGTCACCACAGTCACACGGTCAAAGAGCAAGTCAGCCTCGCTGCTGCCCCCTGCTGGCCGCGCCCCGTCACTATCTGTCAAATCCTGTTACAGAGTGCTCTGGTGTCTGTGGGAAAAAACTTGAAACTGAGCAAGATGACTATTGCAGCAATACGTCATCAGTAGGATAAAACTAAGCTGTCTCTTGATGGTCTACGACAGGGTGTCCAAACTGGGTCAGAGAGTGCTGGTGTCCTGCATGTTTTAGTTCTCTGCCTGCTTCAGCATACCTGAATCTAATGATGACGTCATGACCAAGGTTGTGAAAAAGAACAATAATGAGCCTTTCATCACAAAGTGGATGGGAGAGGCACCGGATGGAGATCAACGGAGATCAAAGCCGGAGGAAATCTTGGATCTGAGCATCTCCATGGCAAAAGGCACTGATCTCCTTTGATCTGATAGGAGATCAGCACTGGAGCCATGGAGATGCTCAGATCAAAGGAAATCAGCTTTGTAGAGTTGTAATGTGCTCGTACTCATCCTTACATTTTTCTAGAAATTTGTCTTCAATCACCTTTTCTCTATTTACACTCTCTACTTGAACCTTTACCTGTTTATTTATTTCATATTTTCCAAATATCATGATTTTGGTTTGACCTAGATTTAATGAATTAGATTTCATTTCTCTGAATGTATCTAGTATGTCGTTGAAGAGTTTTTCTAGGATTTGGGAGAATTGTGGGTCTGTAGTTTGTGAAGTGTGTCTGTTTTCAATAACGGTAAAGCCTGTTTAATGATACTATGTAGAACCTTCTACTTACTGCTGACATGGTCTTTATTGTTTTCTGGTACTTTCTTAAAAGCACCACATCACAATCCAACTGTCAACATATCACACACTCATATACCGGCAGACACACACTCCTGTTTGAACAGCCAGTCGGACTTAGGGATCCTAAAAACACACACACACACATACACACACACACGCGCGCACACACAAAGTAAACAAGTCAGCATTAACAAGTCAGGAATGTTCTGGCTTTGGCTGCAGCAGCAGTGTTGCTTTTAGCTGCTGGGTGTGTTTTAATTCTTCATAATCTCAGAGATTAACTGCTCCTTCAGTAATCTGTAAACTGCTCTGCAGAGTTTCTCTGTTTGTGATTGGTCAGACGCTGCAAACTCCGCCCCTTTCATGTGAACGCACACACGTAGGTCTGGGTTGAACCAGAGAGTTGATAACCTGCTTGGTAGTAACGGTGATCAGGATCAGTTAACCCAGGAAACAGAGAGATCCTGGATATGTTGATCAGGGTTCCTGGTACAGGCCACTGGTCAGATAAAGGTTAAAAAGTAAAGCAGAGTGGGAAACCAAGGATAGAAGGTCAATGACGTTCAGCCATGACTGATGACACACATCTCTCACACCCAAGTGTGAATAGTGAAAGAGCTTCTTTTTTTTTTTCAAAATTAAAATGTAGACCAAAGTGATACGGTATGAAGGAGTTGGTGACACGGTGAAGCGCCGAAGGAGCTGGTGGGGGTCAAAGATCATGCTCTGGACCCACAGTAGTGACCTCTCAATTGTAGGACTTGTACATGCAACCTTCAGATCTCAAGTCTTCTGTCCTTGAGGACAAACAGAGCTCCGCCCAACGTGGGGCTCGAACCCACGACCCTGAGATTAAGAGTCTGATGCTCTACCAACTGAGCTAGACAGGCTACTTGTTCAGTGGTCATGGAAGGTTCACTGTAATATCCTACACATGAGATGACCACTGCTCACTGTGGCTGGCTCACATTGTAGAAACTCCATTGTTGTCAGTGTTCCTGCTGCTGTGGTGTAAAAGTAACACTTTTCTTCAACAGACAAGTTGTTGTCACTTGGAACCTTGTGATGTAAATGGGGTCCAAACCGACCCGTTAACATGAGACTGGGTTGTGAAAGCTCACACAGGAGGATGGTGAAGAAAAGATCTATTGCATCAATTGGCCGGGAATCGAACCCTCCTGAGTGGCAGGAGAGAATTCTACCACTGAACCACCAATGCTTAAACTTCAGCTCATAACAGCCAGGAAATGTGAAGCGTTCCACCTTCAGTGCTCCATGAACCCTTCCCCCACAGTTTGAGTGATTCTCACTGTCACTGAGTGAAACTGAACCAAACTGTGACCGGACACTTTTTGTCTCCTGCTGGAAAATAAGAGTCAAACTGTCAATAGTAAGAGAAACATGAAAATCTGACAACTAAATGGACAAAGCTAAGATCCTGAGAGGAGCTGAAGTCAACATTCTTTACACCTTTTTTCATTGTTATGTTGCGTCTCTTCACTTTTGCACTGAAGTGGACGTAGCTTCTACGTCACCAGATAACATCTACACCATGAGCAAACTAAGTTAACTTTCATTTTGATGAAGACGACACACAACTGAACTTCCCTATAAAGCCTTGCTCTACGGACTCTGCCTCTATCCTGTCCTGCCTCACAAAAGTAAAGAACCAAAGTCCAAAAACTTTTTACAGCTGAACGGTTTAAAAACTGAAATCATTTTGATCGCCCCCAATGGACCCAGTTCTGGTGGTTTTAACAACCTTTGCTCTAGTCTTGGTAGCTCATTGAGCAATGTTTGAAAAGAGGCCCACAATGTAGGTGTGGTGTTCGACTCCAACCTGTCCTTTGACTGTCAGGTGACCAAGGTAGTCCAATCCTGCTTTGCTCAGCTGAGACGACTAGTCAAGACCAGGTCATTCCTCTCCCCAGCAGACCTGGAGAAAGTAATACATGTCTTCATCTGGTCCAGGCTGGATTACTGTAACTCCCTTTATTCTGGCATCAGTAGGCTCAATGTTCAAAGACTGCAGCTGGAGCAGAATGCTGCTACCAGGTTTTTAACAGGCACCAGCAGGAGGGACCACATTTCACCAATCCCTTCTTCCTTTCACTGGCTGCCTGTCAGTTTTAGAAGAGATTTTAAAATGATACTGCTTGTTTTTAAAGGCTTGAATGATCTGACTCCTCCAGATATCAGAGACCTGTTATGATAATAATAATTACTAGAGGTTTGTATTTCCAGAAGAAAATGCAAGTGTGAATGCTGAAGGTTGAATAAAGCTGATCTCCTTTGATCTATGCGTCTCCAAAGCTCCAGTGCTGAGATCATATCAGATTGAAGGAGATCATCAGCTGTTGCCATGGAGATGTTCAGATGAAAGATTTTCTCCTGCTTTGATCACTTTTGATCTCCATGAGGTGCCTCTCCCATCTTCTTTGTATGAGACATTTTTTTCATCGTTTTCTGTGATTTATTCAGAAACACTTAAACATATAAAATGCAAACAACAGAGCACTTTTTTTTTTTTTTTAAAGAACTCAGAATAATAACAATGAAGAATAATAAGTTGACCAGTAAAATAAAATTAAAAAAAGCCTACAGTGTGATACTTATGTCAACTCTTCACCAAGTGGGGTTTCGAAAACACCTGCTGCATTGACCTGGATTTGAACCCGGACCTCCCGCACAGCAGGCAAGAATTCTACCTGTGAACCACCAAATGTTTACACAGCAGATCCCCACCAAGAGAGGTCATGTGATCCAACTGCTGCGTGAGCCCCTCCCTCACAGTTTGAGTGACACTCTGCTGTGGTTACACAAGCATATGTACAGAGTTTGGCTCCGCCCCTGAGAGACTTAGACAGTGGTTTAACTCACATCTCCTCGTTAGTATAGTGGCGAGTATCCCCGCCTATCACGTGGGAGACTGGGGGTTCAATTCCCCGACTTACCTAACTTTTAGTTTTGTTATTGAAAACCATGGGGTTCAGACTGGGAACGGCCCCTTCCAGCCATTCCAGCTGAACATAAAAGTTGCACAGTAAGACTCTGGAGTCCATTGGTGGTTCCCTTTCTAGGACCTCATCACTGGACACTGGGTTCTGTGCACCGTTTTTTTAGGGATCGAGCCCAGAAGGGAAGCTGCCTGGAGGCGAGGACCCTATTGCATCTGTAGTGTTTCTTTCTTTCATTCTTCTCCTGACGACATTGAACCCAAATTTGACATAAACTTTCAAACCAAATTTGGAACACTCATCAGGACTGGTGCAGACTACAAGAAAATGTAAACAATTAACCCACAAAGTGCCAAAGTGTGCTCTCTAGCGCCACCTACAATCACCACAGCCATGGTGTGAGCTCTCTAGGAATGTTGTAGAGAGATCAAAACAAAACTCATCTGTTCGTCTCATCAAGACCTAAAAATCACACTCTGACACCCCTGACCTAAGTCCAACTAGAACTCCTCAATTTGACTTTGAAAATAGGATTATCAACAGAAATTTAAATTGGGTCTCATGGCCTGTAGGAAAGTGATAGAGCGATAAAACCAAAGCTCACTTGAAAATCATACAGGAAGTCTACAATTTGCCTTTCCAAAGAAGAGTAAAACAGAACTGGTATAAAATATTGTAATAAGTTGAAATATTAGGGACGTATATATATATAGACAGTATATATATATATATATATTCTTTTTCTAATATAATAGACTCCTCTCTCTCTCTCTCTCTCTCTCTCTCTCTCTCTCTCTCTCTTTCTCTCTCTCTCTCTCTCTCTCTCTCTCTCTCTCTCTGAGTGACAGTTGTCAAATCTTCCATATTTCAGCACTTAGCGCATCACTGCTAATTTGTCCACTCATCAAATTTCACTAAACTTTCAGAAGAGAAAAATCTACAAATAATAAATGTTGACCACCTTTTACACCCATAAGGCCACAAATCCTCTCATGAATCAGCAGCAGAGCAGAAAATGAAAAGAAAAAACCTGCTTACCTTTTTAATCGTCCAAAACAGCCCAAAAACAGCCCTGGCTTAAAAAAGCTCTTCAAATCATCTGTCTCTTTTTGTCCATCGTCTCCCACCGTCTTCCCAGCGAGCTGACACACACAGTTTTAACTCAAAATCACAGTTTAGAGTGACGTGGCGTGGGAGCACCGGAAATTCCCTCTCCTCCTCACCGTTCAGTTTTTACATTCAGTTTTGTGTACGATGAACTTTCTAGTGATTTCAACTCAATAAAATACACAGCTGTCCATATAGAATATTTAAAAAAAATAATCTAATTCATAAAAGTAAATTAAAGGGGTTAGATTTTATTTTATTTTTTTGTAATGAGGTGCTGGATCCAATCAAATAAGTGCCGGTCAAAATGTGGGAGGGGCCGGATCCTGTTCCGGCAAGATCCTGCCCAAATTAAGCTCTGGGATTATGTAACAAGACGTCGTCGTCCATTATGCTCCTGATATGTTGGAAATTGTGTTGATGAAATTCAAAAACCTTTCTTTGTGTTTCCCCCCGGTTTCGAACAGGGGACCTTTTGCGTGTGAAGCAAACGTGATAACCACTACACTACAGAAACTCTGCTGGAGGTTAACAGGGTCGTGTGAAAACATTTGACTACAAGCAGCAACTCAATCCAGAAGAGACTGGAACAAGAACACAGCTCCTTGGACCGCTTGGTTTCCTCACTCAGCTCATCTCACTCTGAGGGAAAAGTTGTTCTTGATGATAAAAAAGTTCTTCTAAGAACATCAGTCCTCATCACTTTCTACAGAAGAACATAGAGAGTGAGCTACCAGCAGCTGCTCTCTGTGGAGGAGAACATCAGTCCTCAGATGGGAATCAAACCCACAACCCCTGGCTGAGAAGGGAGAGGGATAAACTTTAAATAACATTTCAGATGATGTATCGTTGAGACGGTTGTGTTTCAGTGTGTGTGTGTGTGTGTGTGTGTGTGTGTGTGTGTGTGTGTGTGTGTGTGTGTGTGTGTGTGTGTGTGTGTGTGTGTGTGTGTTCAATGACAGTTGGATCTATTTGATGTTTCACATTGTGGATTTGCTGTGAGATTCTCTGCACTTTAACACTTGAATTGTGAATCTCTTTGTTTAGTGTTAAAGGTAAGATCAAAGTCTTCAATAGATCAGATCAAAGTACTTTAATAGAATGTATTCAGTCCTCCTGACTGTCCTTTTGGAATACCAACAGTTGCTCCTCTTTGTGGATCAGTGAAGCCTGGAGCAGCCGCTGTAGAAAAGATGCTCTCTCAAACTGATGCTTCTCTACTTTATTGAGCCTTGAAGGTGAACACACCGTAAGAACTACAATGTACACAGAAAAATACCATGAGCAACTCTTAACAGCATGTTTTACCTTTAAACTTTTACGATATTTACTACCTTAAATGAATTGCCTTAACTCATTAACCGTTGACAATCTCTACCTTGAGTGCTCTTAATATGTAATTTCCATGTGTATTTACAATTTTGTCCTTTTTAACCATATGTCTGTACCATGAAATAATATAAATTACTTTTTACTTTACATTTCAATTAAACTGTAAGCTTGAACTCACAGTACACTAAGCATGGCTTTTACTGCTCATCAACGTTCCTGGTACTTCCATGTGATTTACAACAGTTACTTCTGATTTACCACACCTTGTCAGTGAGTTCTTTCAAAGTAAAAGCATAATAACTATACTGTTGTTACAACATAAAATAAAAAAGGAGGTGCAGGGGGAGGTGCAGGAGAAGTGCAGGAGGAGGCACAGGAATATGCAGGAGGAGGCGCAGGAGAAGGCGCAGGATGTGTGCAGGAGGAGGTGCAGGAGGCGGTGCAGGATGTGTGTAAGAGGTGCTGGAGGAGGTGTATGAGGAGCTGCAGGATGTGTGCAGGAGGAGGCGCAGGAGGAGGCACAGGATTGTGCAGGAGGAGGTGCAGGAGGAGTTGCAGGAGGAGGTGTAGGAGGAGTTGCAGGAAGAGGTGCAGGATTGTGCAGAAGGAGGCTTAGGATGTGTGCAAGAGAAGGCAAAGAAGTAGTCTGAAGGTGGTAGAGCATCAGACTTTTAATCTGAGGGTCCAGGGTTCAAGTCCCTGTTCAGGCTCTTTGTGGGAAGAAACTTGAAACTGAGCAAGGTGACTATTACAGCAACACGTCATCAGTAGGATAAAACTAAGCTGTCTCTTGATGGTCTACGACAGGGTGTCCAAACTGGGTCAGAGAGTGCTGGTGTCCTGCATGTTTTAGTTCTCTGCCTGCTTCAGCATACCTGAATCTAATGATGACGTCATCACCAAGGTTGTGAAAAAGAACAATAATGAGCCTTTCATCACAAAGTGGATGGGAGAGGCACCGGATGGAGATCAACGGAGATCAAAGCCGGAGGAAATCTTGGATCTGAGCATCTCCATGGCAAAAGGCACTGATCTCCTTTGATCTGATAGGAGATCAGCACTGGAGCCATGGAGATGCACAGATCAAAGGAAATCAGCTTTGTAGAGTTGTAATGTGCTCATACTCATCCTTACATTTTTCAAGAAATTTGTCTTCAATCACCTTTTCTCTATCTACACCCTCTACTTGAACCTTCACCTGTTTATTTATTTCATATTTTCCAAATATCATGATTTTGGTTTGACCTAGATTTAATGAATTAGAGTTCAGTTCTCTGAATGTATCTAGTATGTCGTTGAAGAGTTTTTCTAGTATTTGGGAGAATTGTGGGTCTGTAGTTTGTGAAGTGTGTCTGTTTTCAATAACGCTATCCTTACTGGAAGCCTGTTGAATGATACTATGTAGAACCTTCTATGTACTGCTGACATGGTCTTTATTGTTTTCTGGTACTTTCTTAAAATAATTCTTCTTACATTTTCTCATGATATGAGTGAACTTATTTTTACATTTCTTGTATTTATTTTCCATCTCCTTCATTCTACATTTATTGGATTCTCTATGTCATGTATTCTTCTCCTTGGATGCATTTTTTAAGCCCTTTGTCATCCATTAAACATCTTTATATTTCACTTTCTCTTGTATTTATAAATGAGTTCCCAGTCATCTAATTGTACCTCAATAACTAGTTTTTCCAGGGACTGCTCTGTTCTGACTCATTTGTGTTGACATCTATCTGTTGTCTGTTTTAATGTTTCTGTGCTTTTTATTGTAAACAGCAAAAAAAACTAAAACAAACAGACATGAAATCACTGATGTCATTGACTAATACATCACTTACTTTGATATTATCTATAACATGTGTAAATAAATTATGACCCTCCAAACGACCCCCAGGAGGCCCGGCTGTTGTGTGTGTGTGTGTGTGTGTGTGTGTGTGTGTGTGTGTGTGTGTGTGTGTGTGTGTGTGTGTGTACTTGTGTTTTTGCATTTGAGTCAGCAGAGTCCTGTGTAGTTTCCTAAATGACTCTCTATCCTTCTTCCATTACGACCAATAGTAGGGCAGTCTATGCGGAAACCAGGGACTTTTAGATCTTCAGTCTAACGCTCTCCCAGCTGAGCTATTTCCGCCTAGATGAGGTGATTTTTCATGAAGTTATGACTTTGAATTCAATTCAGAAACTTACTAACGAATCAAGGGTACAGCAATGGGCAACAAATTTGCACCGGCATACGCCAATATGTTTTTGGACAATTGGGAAAAAGAGGCTTTGGCTAATGTCCAATACAACCGACTCATTATTTGAGATACTTGGACGATATCTTTGGAATCTGGCCTGAATCCAAGGAAAAATTTGAGGAGTTTCTTTCAACTCTGGACACACATGACCCATATATCAAATTAAAATTTACATTGAATGAAGAATCAATTGATTTCCTGGACACAACAATATATACAGTAAGGGACCACATTTTAGTATCAATCAAAAATTCGATATCAAATTACATTTCAAAGCAACGGACACACATGCTCTGCTGTATAAAACAAGTTTTCACCCAAAACATACATTCAAGGGCCTTATCAAATCACAATTATTACGATTTAAAAGAATATGTACCCAAGAACAGGACTTCACAGATGCAGTCAATATTTTGTACAAATGTTTGCGTGGAAGAGGCTACGGTAGAACATTTCTGAGGAAATGTTTAAAATAATTTCAAGACCAAAAGAAAGCATATCAGGAGAAAATAGTTCCACTAATTACTCAATTTTCAACAATTAGTATAGTCATTAATCATAAACTAAAGAGAAACTATAGAACAATAATCTAAAATTCTAGTCTCTTAGAAAATCACCAAGTAATTTCGGCCAATAGAAAAAAATTTAAATTTAAAGGACATTTTAGTCAGAGCAAAATTAAAACCTTTAAACAGACCAAATCGGAGATCCACACCGCAATATTTCGTCAGCCTAAAATACATAAAGAAACAATCAGATAGAACCATTTACAAAATCCCACAAGTTTTAAATGTACAAAGAATTGTATATATATATAATATTTTGCTCTAAGTGTGGAAAACAATACCTTGGAGAAACTAAAAATTTTATTGCCACACAAATGTGGCAGCATACATACAATATTAATCATAAAAAAGATATACAAACACCAGTAGTACATAATTTTCTGTTACATGAATTACAGTCACTTAAAGTTGGGAGACTTCAGAGCAGCTTGGGTTGGACAGACACGGAGAGGAGAACCATGGAGAGGAGATGGATTTATTTATTGAGCACCAGAGAACCAAACTGATTAAATATTAAATACAACTAGAAAAATATTTCATTTATTCACAATCATAATATTTCATAGGGGAGAGAGAAGCAAAGATTTGGAACACAACCAGGCTATATTATGCTAAATTTAATTTCATACCTAAACCTAACCATAGTTCCAACACGAATCCTAACCCCAATCCCAATCCCAATCCTAAACCTAACCAAGTCAAAGACCTACAGTATCCTAATCCTAATTCTAATCCTAAACCTAACCAACTTCAAACTTAGTTTATAGGGTTAAAAACAGCCCCTCCCTTACACACTCGTTCTTTCGGGCTTCAGAGAAAAAAAGAAAAAAACCTCACGTGTACATCCCGGACTTTAAACTCACGCATACAGCCCCTGGAATGAAAACTTCCGGCGTGGGTTTTCGGGGTACCGGGGGAGGGACAACACCCGAGGGATGGACAGCGCATCTCATGACTCCCGTGGATCTGGGGGTCGGGGTTATTTTTTTAACCCTAACCCCAACCCTAAACAATAATAACATCACTTGGAGTATCTCTCCCATTTTTAAACTTTTAATCCTTTATTATTGTTTCTTTGATCCTCTTATTTCTTTATGAATAAAGGTGAAACTACCTTTTTAAACATAATTCTATGATTACAGGTGAAACTACCTTTTTAAGAATAAATTTTAGGTGATATCACAGACTTTTTTTACTAAAACTAGATCAGTTCCTGTTGCCCGGGCTTTTTTTCTTTTTTGTCTCAAACCTAACGCTAACCCTAATCTGGACGTCTACTTGACAGCTAGAACTAGTCAAAAATAGAAGTTTTAACCAGGCTATAATCTGGACGTCTATCTGACAGCCAGAACTAGTCGCAAATAGACGTTTTAACCGACATAACAGCTCAGGTAACAATCAGTTATCACAAATGGCACCAATCAAAACATTCACAACTTCAGGGTTTAATTTTCTGAGAGTATCCAGTAGTTTTGAGTTCTGATTTCAAAAAAGACCAAACCTGTAGTTTCATGCATAGAGGCTGATGTGTGTTTTTTTGGGGGGATGCACGTAGTATCATCCTCACTCACTGAGTTTTCACATCAGTGCCACACAATAAATCAACAAAAAGTATATTTACAGAAACAGACGACTTCAAATCACCAACCTATCTTCTGTACTACACGGTGCTGATTGAGCACCTGTTGACTTTCAGGCCTGTACAGTTTGAGATTAATCAGATGTAAAGTCATTTATTGCCAACAAAATGGCAGAATTTATAAAAATGGAAGTGATCATTGAGTTGGTTGATGACAAAAATACAAATACAAGTGACAGTGAGACTTCAGATTTGAGGGGTTTATTTTTATTCATCCATGATTGAATTATTTATTTTATATATATTGAAGATAAAAGAGGTGTTAAAGGGGACATATCATGCTAAATCCACTTTTTTAGCCCTTAAATGCATTTTGTTGTATATTTAGAGTGTTTAGAAGTACAGAAAAGTTCAAAGTAGTCTCTTCAGGTGCTCCGTTGATATCTTTATATTCTGTTTTGGTCATATTTTGCGATCGGTTTTGATTTTTCTATTCTCTATTACGTTTTTTGAACAATGACGTCACAGTATTCTCAGCGGAACTGCCAAATTAGGACATCGACATTTCGAGCAATCCGCCATTTTTGTTTCTCGCTGCGATTTTGTAGTCCAACCGAAGTTACGAGAGGATAAGTGGAAATGTTCGGTTGTTGGATGTAGTAACCCACAAGCTTCGTTACACCGTCTCCCAGCATCAGAACCTTTTCGAAGTGCCTGGTTGAGTTTTATTTTTCACAGAAATGTACCCACATCTGTGGGTAAGGTCATTTTTGTGTGCGCGAAGCACTTTAAGGATGACTGCTTCAGCAACCTCCGCCAGTATAAAGAAGGATTTGCCGAAAGACTTCGTCTGATTGAGCGGTCAGTTCCTTCTATCTATGGAGACGATGAACAGAGCACTTCGGTAAGCTGTATATAACGCTAAAAAGTGTGATGATAAGACGTCCCTGTCATTGTTTTGTTAGCATTAGCAGTTGCACCGTCTTCATATGTTAGCGCTGTGTGCTCGTTTTAGATTATAATGTAACTTCTGTGTTAAATAGTCGTTGTAATACAGGCAGTATTGTAGTCGTGGGCATGGATGGAGAAGTTAGTGTAAATATAGTAACACACCATTGCGTTACATCCATATGAAGACGTTGTTCTGTAGGTGCATCATGGTCATTTTCATCTGGCTCCGCCGGGTCCGACTCTGGCTCCAACATGTATGGCTGGATGGACAAATCTTCCCTTGTTGACATTTTGTAAATAATGTGTGAATATAAAGTTTCTGCGCCGCTAGATAATTGTATCTGTTCTATCAAACTACAAAGATGGCCGAACAGGGTGACGTTGAACCGAGTGTCACCTCTGCAACCTGGAGAGGAGGCGGGGTATGAAGTGTCTCATTTGCATTTGAAGAGACAGCCCCAAAACGAGTTGCTCTCAGAAGCACATCAGAAAAGGGGTTGAAAAGGGGCCTGTGGAGCTATAATAATGAGGAATTCAGACCCAAGCATTGCAGTTTCGCGTTGTATAGACCACAACTGTATGATTTATATGTAAAAAGGAAGGATTTAAAAGCATGATATGTCTCCTTTAAAGTTTCGCTTAAACAGTCACAGGTCTACAAATGAGTTGCTACGGTTGATGGTAGTCATGGTCGTAGGGCCAAAGGGGCGGGGCTTAACTCCTTTGATCCCGTGTGACGTCACACTGAGCTGTGAAGTTGGTAAAGGCAGTTTGTGATGTCATACTGAGCTTTAAAGAATCACCAGAGTTTACAGAAACTGTTTATACCTGAAAGTTGAAAAAAAGGTTGAAAACAAAGTTGAAAAAAAGTTTGAATAAAAGTTTATTACTGAAAATTTCTGTTGCACTGAACTGCAGGGCCCTCTCTCTGACTCAGTGTGTCAGGTTGTGGGTGTGGCTTCCAGGCCGAAGCCAGCAGCTCAATTGCCTCAGGTGGGGATGATCTGCTAGTCAAGGAGGTTTTGGAGGCATTCACTCAGAAAGCAGTGAGAAGTGAGCAGGGAGTCTGGACTGCAAAATCAAGAGGAAACTGAGACTGCGACAGAAAGCTTGCACTAAAAACAGGAAGAAGGAGCCGGTGAACTTTGGTCATGAGTGTTTCTTGCATTTGGACGGCCATGAGCTGTTGTTAGGCATGTGGTTTAAAAGACCATTAAAATGTGATGGTAACATGTTCGTGGGAGAGACATTTAAAAAAATGTGTTTCTTTAAAAGTAATTTAATATGGATTTATAAGAGTTAACATCTGCTAAAAGTTAAAATCAATATTGAGCAGTGATTTAAAATGCATTTCAGTTATTTAGGGTATTTTCTAAGTATGGGACATGTCTACTTTCTCTTACCCATTTTTTTTAAGTCTTTGTGTTTGTATTTAAAGGTTTTTCACCTGTTTGGCCCGGTCAACTTTCAAATAAAGGAAAGAAAGGAAACAAAGTGGTCATTGAGTGAATTCCAGTCTGTCTTCCGAAGCAAGCTTCCCTTTCAAGTGGGGAAAACTGTAAACTTAAACCTCACAAAAGTGAGGAGTACTTGAAAGTTTCAAAGTTTAAAACAAGTTTGAAACTGGCAGTTTAAAGCAAAGTTGAAAAAAGTTTAAATCTGAAAGTTAAAAACAAAGTTGAAAACAATGTTTAAAGCTGAAATTAAAGCAAAAACTATTGGATTCAAATCAACATTTTATTACAACACAAATGAACACATTTATTTGAACATTCTCACTTGAGATTTTGGGCTCAAGCAATCAATAATGCTCACTCTCAGTTGGGAGATGGCTTCACTGGTGAGGCCACAGTCGTGCAGCAAAAGAGCCACGCAGTATTGACGATATTTCCTGGCAGAATCAGTTGACATTTTATGCATCCCTGTTATTTCCCTCGCAGTGATGACCAAGTCGTCCCATGCAGTGTTTTATGAAGGCAAGGTTCTCCGCCCTAAATTCAAACAAACAACAAACAAAGAGGGTTTTTTATTTTTGGTTTTTTTCCTCTCAGTACACAAATGCACGTCATTGGTCAAACTTTTGTTCCACACAGACAAAAACAGCATCAAGGGTAAAAAGAAGTCCTTGAAATTCACCTCTGAACAACAAGGTCAAGGAAACGGTCAACTTGTATTCCAGAGCACGATTTAACTAAAATAAAATAAAGTCAGAGCAAGACAATGTATAAATGATGGAAGTATCTAACAGGCAGTTTTTTTTATTTGAAAAAAGTTTCTACATCTCTGATGTAGTAAGATACTAGTAATGTAAAAGAATGCACACTAAATTCAATATTGGATTTTGTGATTTATTTTTATTCATTTATTTTTTTAACAACTGAATTGATCTCCTTGGGGCAATTATGACCCATCAGTAGAAACCACACATGGCAGCCCTGAGGAAGGAGCTGGTGGAGACTGAGGGTCTTGCTCAGGGACCCACGGTACATGTTTTGGGGGACTTGCATGCAAATCAAATTGATATCCTTTGAAGTCCAATAGTAGTTAAGATTTAAAAGAAGATTTAGAAGTAGTTGAGAGTAGTTAATAGTAGTTAAGGTAAAAATGAAGTTATCTTTTGCAGAATTTGTTACAGAGGTGACTTCAGTAGATTCTCCATCTTCATCCATTAATGGTCGCTTGTGTTTTTTGGCAGCAGGAGGATCCCGATCCTGAGACGTAGATACACTCTCCACCAATGATTCTGTAAAACAAAAACACAAGTAATCAAGGCCTATCCAACAATAGTCGCCATCAATAATCATTCACATCAATGTTTCAAAAAGAACCAATAACAGTTGCCAGGCCTCTGCCAGACTTTGGCAAAGTAAAAAAGCTTTTAAATATTTGGTGTAGTTATAATGCAATAAATGATATCAATGAGTTAATTTTACTGTGCGTATGTGATTTTTACTTTTAGAATTTTTTCTTTACAATGATCTTTAGGATGGGGCACTCAATCTGTGTAAAAAGAAAAAAGTAATTTCAAATGATCAAGAAAAGAGATGTGTTGAAGATTCTAATAATATGGGCTCAAATTTGGTGGCCCGATACAGTATCAAGGGTGATAAAGGCTGTACATCCATCCATCCAAACTACAGGTCTTGACTGGGGTAAGCAAGTCTAGTATAACAGTAAGGGCACAATTACAGTTTTCAGTGAGACAGTTTGTCAATATGACAGAATAGATACTGTACAGAAAGCATATAAGGAATATGACAGACAGGAGAAGAGAGACAGCATTCCATGGCAGGCGGTGCCTTCTGGACTTTTGTTGCCTGGTTGCCCCAAATTGCCTAGAATTGTGTGTCCTGTGAAGAGGGAACTGAGCTATAAAGCAAAGCTCTCCATTTACCAGTCAGTCTACATCTCGACCCAAAGTTCATGACCATAGGTGAGGGTGATGACTGAAAGAATGAGATCACGGGTACAACCGGCCGAAATTAGTTTTCTCCGCAGGGTGGCAGGTGTCACTCTTGGTGATAGAGTGAGGAGCTCAGCCATTCTCCCTGCATGTTTTCCATGTCTCCCTGCTTCCACGCAGCTGATTGCAATGAGCAGCTGATTGTCTGGCTTTATGCTGAATGTGGTGATGAACCATCAGGACATTCAGGGGAGGGAGACATGGAAGGGCTCAAACTCAGACCTCTGCTTTCAAGGTTTACCAGGCACGTCCAACTGGGAGGAGGCCCCGAGGCTGGCCCAGGACTCTCTGGAGAGATCATATCTCTGGTTTGGCCTGTGAGCAACTCGGGGTTCCCCCAGAAGAGCTGGAGGAAGTTGCAGGGACAGGGATGTCTGGGCTTCCCTGTCTCTATACTGCCCCTGTAACCCCAAACGGACTAAGCAGGAAAGAAGATGGATGGATGTGTCCTGTGGCAGCCAAATGAGGTGTTAAATGCACACATCCATGCATCACTGTTGGAATTTGTTGACATACACACTGAGTGCAAAACCCCTTCTTTATCAGAAAATTGGAAACAAATAACAGTATTCAGCAACTGGCCAGTGGCCGAGCACTGGTATGAGTCTCTACAGGAGAAGATGGCTCACTGGAGGGTCACAACAGAGCATCACAACTTATATTCGTAGAGTTAAGGCCCCTTCATCCTTCCTTTTTTAACTCAAAAGAACAAGAAGAAAATTCAGCAGTGACGTCAGCCAGCTACTGAAAAAAAAGCTTTTTTGGCAAGACTGTTCTTACTCCGATAAGAAGCTGCCGAGCTCGCAGGCCACGCCCCCTTGCAGCAGTCACACATCTGTGAAGCACTGTTTTAACTTATAAACTGCAGTTTATTTATGGTCTCCAATGCTTTCAGAAATGCATTTCGCTGACCTGTTTCAGTAATAAAGAGAATTTTTGTCAGTGCGCCATGTTGGTGCGGTTTTAACTACACAGTTCAGCAGGACGGTTGGAACAGCCGAAACAAATTTCTAGGAAATGACGTCATTAGGTTCGGCAGGACCCTGCACTGCCTAACTTTCTTCTTGGTCATTAACGGCCAATTCATACTCCATAAGAACAAGATCTTTTCCTGGATCTCAGTGTCTGCTGCTGCTAATGACTAAAGGGATTAAATGTCTAATCAACACAAACTGTATACTTCTGAAAAAAGATGTTGAGAAAATCTTGAACACAAACTACTTCATTATAGCAATATACTCTAACTAATTGCAAATGTTGGAGGTATAACCAAAATTACCTTGAGAAGACTGAGTTACAGTGGTGTCTTTAGAAACATCTCCATCCCCTGTAGGCAGTTCACATGCCTCGTTTGCCGATGGGTCTTCGTCCACTGCAGTAGATGTTACAGTCTCCACTGCTGATGGTTCTGTTAAGTACATGACCACATACATTTTAATAAATACCATACCATTGTGTTTCAAATCTGCCATTACAAATAAAACGGTGGAAGATGAACATTCAATTAAATCACATAATTAAGCAAGAACGCTCCACAGCTGCTGGTTAGGTGCTCACCATCCTGTTCTTGTACACAAGCCCATGTTAAACAAAATAAGTGTGGGCTGGCTATTTCCATGCTTCTGGACAGTCTTGCCTAATCTTATTACTGATGGACCCAATGTACCACACAAAAAAGTGCAACTTTTTGAAATGTCACTGCCTTCAAATTGTTAGCAATCTTTATAAGTTGAAAAGGTTATCATGTATTTTCAGACACCCGAGACTGAAAATATATGATAGCCTTTGCCCATCCAGATGGGTCCATATCAGCCTCTGGCCCATGGACTTTAAGGGTTGCAGTGGGCTGGTGTAGGAAAAATAACCTGTGCCACAGTTGAGGCAGACTAAAGAGCTTGTTGTGGAATTTAGGAAAGAGAACCTTGAAATGGGCACTTTTTGAAAGTCATTTGCTAATACATGCCTTGTACAGTTGAAAGATCTTCATGGTCCTGCCACACATCTTGTTCAGTACACACAACTTCTTCTGCGGGCACAAAAAAAGGTAGCATCAATTAAAAGACAGAGGTAAATGTTACACGCACCATTTGGCTCAATCGTGATTTCATCCAGGTTTTTTCCTTGAAATTCTGACAGTCTGCCCTGCTCAAGGGCCATCAGAACCTTGCTGATCTTGGCAAGTTGAAGGGTTTTTTCAGGAAGCCGGTAAAACTCCCGATGGATCCGAATGTCATGACCGAGAAAGTTGGCCAATTGGTCCATCTCCGTGTCGGTCATATTCAGAACTGTTGAAAGGGTTGCTGCATGTTTGCGTAACTTTGTTGATGTAAGGGAGTTTTGGAAAATCTGCTCTGCATCTCTTGGCAAAGGTACGAATGCTGTCAGCGCCACAAAAATGAGACAAGGCAGCAGGCCTGGCAAACATATACTCGTTGTCTTCGAGAACACCACATTCATTTCGGTGCTTGACAAGAATGTCCAAGGCAGTCAACATTTTGGGCGTTAGAAGTATTGGTACTGGTCTGCCTCGCTTTCCTCTGATGATAATTCTTTCGAAGTGTCGACATAATTTTTTTTCCACTTCAGAAAGTGCCCAGTCCAAATCTTGATGGGGATCAGATCTGTCTCTTAATAAGTATGCAGAAAGAGGCATCCTTGCCACCTCTCCTTCTCTGCGTCTGTTAAAGAGTATGATTTGTGCGAGGCACACATTTGCCAGTTCTGCCCAGGACTTTCTGGTAGGACATTCTGAGAGTGCATTAGTGCACTCATCTTGCATTTCAGAGAGATATTTGTGCATTTTTTGAACATCGTTCGTGAATGGCATCAGATTTGGGGCATTCCATTTTGCTTCAGCGATATTTCTCAATGCTGTTGCGGATACCAATGCATTCCATTTTTCACTGTGAACTTCTTGAAACTCAGAGGCTTGCCGAACTAACTCTTGGTCATCATTAATGAGCCCATCAACTTTCAAAAGTTTGCTGACTTTTACAAGAGCGTTCCCGAGTTTTGTTGCTAGTGAGGGGATCTTAAATTTGTTGGTCGTTTTTTCAAATCCACACGTCACCTTGACGGCATTTATCACAGAAAAATAGTTTTGAGGATTGATTAAATCCCTCATTGTTTTTAGTTCAGTGTGGCATTTTCTGGCATTACCTAACAGTCGGCCCAGTTCACGCATCTTGTCTCTGGTGCCCTGTTGATTCTTAGCAGACATACCACCTTTATTGAGCATGTGCTGCCCAAATTCGTGAATCACTGGGTCGTTTCTGACGATCTCCGTTACAGGATCATAGTGCATGTCACTGATGACCTTCCATAGCATCTCGCTCATATGAGGAGGCACAGGTCCAGTGTACATACACAAAGATTGAACACGAGTCATTCCTGGTTTTGTTTTTTTTGATTCAGGCTTCAGTTTACAAACACGTACATGTCGCCATAACACCTTTCTTAAATAGAGCCCTTGGCAATAAGCACAGTGCATAAAATCGCTTCCCTGAACATCTTTTGGAGGACATTTTGATGGAACAAATGTTCCTTTCCCTGACTTCAGTACAGAGGCGTTATGAGCAAAGTTGCCTTTGTTGCGGAGAAAATTTAATTGGCTTTTTCGTTCCTTTGAACCTTTTGGGAAGCTAAATGCTTTAGCAACTTCGACTTTATCTTTGTGTGCACTTTCAAGATGCCTTCCAATTTTGGTGCATGGCTTTTTGCAATAGAGACAATGATTTCTTTTATTATATACTCTTTTACCTTTACTTTTCTGGTAAGCAGGAACAACTACATTGCTGTCATGCGTAGCCTGGCTTGAAGTGGGTGTTTCCTCAACAGTAATGTCAGAATCACTACTGTCTTGTGTTGGATTGTCGCACACAGAAACAGTTTCCTGTCCAGAGATGCTTATCACATCATCAAAATGTATGCGTTTCCGTTTTTTGCTGGCAGGAGCATCACTGTCCAACTGACAATCTTGAATAGTATTGACGTCACTGCGATTGTCATTTGAGTCTTGTATTGCATTGTCAGACACAGAAACCGGTTCTGGGGCAGAAAAGTGTTCCACACCATGATCCAAGATCCATTTCCATTTTTTGATAGGGGTAGCATTATTGCTTAATTCAGAATCATCTTCAGTTTGAGAAGCTGGAACATAGAGCTCTTCACTGTCGCACTAAGAGAGAGATGAACTGTCAAAAAGTTCAGTGTTTTCCAATGATGTGTCTTTTATCTAGTAAAAAAAGTCAGATAAGAGTTATGAGACGTGAAAATAATCAGACAATGAAAGTGCAGAGCTGAAGCCAGTAGGAAACTTAAAAGGATGCTTTTGGTCCATCGTAGTTTTGGGATGAAATCTTGACTTCCATGTTTTAAAATCTATGAAGAAAAATACCAATCAAGACAATAAAGAATAATGATGATTGGATGTTAATGTCACTCTTGCTGACAAACCATAAAAGAAGACAGTCCTTAAAAGCTAAACTGTTAAGATTTTGGTAAAACCAAAGTAAGTTCCTCTAAAAAGAATCAGCAATTTCTATGAAGCTTTCTTGAGATGTCCAGGTTTGGGGAAAAGATAATAATTCTTGAACTGTCCTATACTAAGATTTCATGAAATGTAAAACATTTCACACATTAGACTAGGTACTGCCCTGCAACAATCAAGACATCAGACTCTATTATTTTTAAATAAAGTGAAAAGTCAAACAAAATCATAATCATATGAAGCGAAGCGATTCCAGTTAAATGACTAACGTTTCTTACCAAATGTTAAAACTACCAAAAGAAAGTTTGTGAAATCATTTGTAATAGACAAGTGAACAAACTGGACCGTACACAAGAGAAAAAGCTGGTCAACCTATAGTAAATATCTCACATTGATTGACAAGCTATTAAGATGGAGACGGGTTGTGAATGACACAGATGCTACTGGTACAGTATGAGAGTCTGACTGCTTTCAAAAGGTCCAGTGATCATACAAGCGTATCAGTCACTCTCATACTTTCTCATGGTTCTATTGACAATGAGAAGCAACAACACAACACTACTGCTTGGACATGTTTGCTGGATCACATCATGGATGATGGATGATGGATGGATGGATGGATGTATGATGGATGTAATATACAGACATGACTTATGTTCACTCTGGAGGTGAGGGGGGAACTCTTGTTCTCACTTTCATTGTCACTTTAATTTGAAAAAAACATATATTCTATTTTCACCAAGATGTTAGTGAGTTAGTTTTATCAGTAAATGGCTGCTCCATCCTCACTTCTCCTATAACCAGGCCCAAACACACACACACACACACACACACACACACACACACACACACACACACACACACACACACACACACACACACACACACACACACAAACACAACAGCCGGGCCTCCTGGGGGTCGTTTGGAGGGTCATAATTTATTTACACATGTTATAGATAATAGCAAAGTAAGTGATGTATTAGTCAATGATATCAGTGATTTCATGTCTGTTTGTTTTAGTTTTTTTACTATTTACAATAAAAACCACAGAAACATTAAAACAGACAACAGATAGATGTCAACACAAATGAGTCAAAACAAAGCAGTCCCTGGAAAAACTAGTTATTGAGGTACAATCAGATGACTGGGAACTCATTTATAAATACGAGAAAAAGTGAAATATAAAGATGTTTAATGGATGACAAAGGGCTTAAAAAATGCATCCAAGGAGAAGAATACATGACATAGAGAATCCAATAAATGATGAACGAAGGAGATGGAAAATAAATCCAAGAAATGTAAAACAAAGTTCACTCATATGATGAGAAAATGTTAGAAGAATTCTTTTAAGAAAGTACCAGAAAACAATAAAGACCATGTCAGCAGTACATAGAAGGTTCTACATAGTATCATTCAACAGGCTTCCAGTAAGGATACCGTTATTGAAAACAGACACACTTCACAAACTACAGACCCACAATTCTCCCAAATCCTAGAAAAAATCTTCAACGACATACTAGATACATTCAGAGAAATGAAATCTAATTCATTAAATCTAGGTCAAACCAAAATCATGATATTTGGAAAATATGAAATAAATAAACAGGTAAAGGTTCAAGTAGAGAGTGTAAATAGAGAAAAGGTGATTGAAGACAAATTTCTAGAAAAATGTAAGGATGAGTACGAGCACATTACAACTCTACAAAGCTGATTTCCTTTGATCTGAGCGTCTCCATGGCTCCAGTGCTGATCTCCTATCAGATCAAAGGAGATCAGTGCCTTTTGCCATGGAGATGCTCAGATCCAAGATTTCCTCCGGCTTTGATCTCCGTTGATCTCCATCCGGTGCCTCTCCCATCCACTTTGTGATGAAAGGCTCATTATTGTTCTTTTTCACAACCTTGGTGATGACGTCATCATTAGATTCAGGTGTGCTGAAGCAGGCAGAGAACTAAAACATGCAGGACACCAGCACTCTCTGACCCAGTTTGGACACCCTGTCGTAGACCATCAAGAAACAGCTTAGTTTTATCCTACTGATGACGTGTTGCTGCAATAGTCATCTTGCTCAGTTTCAAGTTTTTTCCCACAGACACCAAAGCACTCTGTAACAGGATTTGACAGATAGTGACGGGGCGCGGCCAGCAGGGGCCAGCAGCGAGGCTGACTTGCTCTTTGACCGTGTGACTGTGGTGACCAAATCCAGGGGGCGTATTACATTGGTTATTGATGTAGCTTAAAGAGGTGGAACAGATTAAACATTCAGATGAAACAATCAGCAAATAAAAGTCAAATGAAGAAAACGTACAAGGGCTTATTAGTCAATGATATCAGTGATTTCATGTCTGTTTGTTTTTTTACTATTTCCAATAAAAACCACAGAAAGATTAAAACAGACAACAGATGGATATCATTACAAATGAGTCAGAAGAGAGGAATCCCTGGATAAACTAGTTATTGAGGTACAATCGGATGACTGGGAACTCATTTATAAAGGAAAAGACGTCCTGTCACTATGAGTGTACAATCAAACAATACAAGAGAAAGTGAAATATGGATCTGGACTCTGGGAGCAGTGGGACGAGCTGAGGTTGCATCATTTCATCCATCCATCAGTGTTCAGCATGTGTTGTGGTGCAGAAAAGGAGTTAATTCCAGGATCAATCTATGTTTTAATGTCTTATTCCTCCTGAATGAACCGAGCCAGAGGTTGAGCTGAGTGACAGACCACCGAAGGAGGTGCTGTGGCTTAGCTGGTCAAAATGCCTGTCTAGTTAACAGGAGGTCCTGGGTTCAAATCCCAGCAGTGCCTCACAACATTAGTTCAGTTTATCTTCACTTATATAGCACCAAATACAACACAGTCATTTCTTTGTGTTTTTACAGGAGAAACCCAACAAGTCCACATCATCAAGCATGAGGGTGACGGTTTGGTACAGTACTTTCAGTACCATCCACAACTTTAGTCAGTGAAAACACATGAAAACCTGTACTGTATCATAAAGTACCGGCACATACCGAGTGGTGGAAACGATTTATTTCAAACAGGATAAGTATGAAAGAGTTGGTGACAGGGTGAAGCTCCCAGAGAGCTGATGGGGTCAAAGATCATGATCTAGATCAGGGGTCTCAAACTCAGTTCCTGGAGGGCCTCAGCCCTGCATGTTTTCCACGTCTCCCTGCTTCAACATGGCTGATTGCAATGTGTGGCTCCTTATGGAGCTTTGTGCTGAATGTGGTGATGAACCATTCAGGAGTGTTAAAGAAGGGAGACATAGAAAACATGCAGGGCTGAGGCCCTCCACGATCTGAGTTTGGACTCCCCTGATCTAAGAGTAAGTCTCCAATGTACCAGGAACAGAACTGTCTCATTACTTGCTGATTTCAGGAAGTAAATCCTCCCAAACATTTGAAAGGAGCAGTTGTGGGATTTGAACCCGTGCCTCCTGAGAGAATGGGGCCTTAATCCAGCACCTTGGACCGTTTAGCCACACGACATGCACTTTACCAATAACGTGCTCGAACCTGGTCAGATAAAGGTCGCGGCTAACGGTTATTCATTAATACTGTGATGTCTGATTTCTTTCAGATCAGAATCAAACGTGTATTTTTTTTGTTCTTTTAATGTTTTTATCAGACTGCTATCAAATGTAAATATTTTCCTGCAGTACATCCGACACCAGGTAATGCAGCACTAAAAAGTCACCAAAGGAGGCACTGTGGCTTAGCTGGTCGAAGTACCTATCTAGTGCACATGAGATCTTGGGTTCAAATCTCAACAATGCCTCATGACATCACTTCAATTAATCTTTATTTATATAGCAGGAAGTGAAACAAAGTAATTTGTAGTTTATTTTTACTGTGAGAAACTCATTAAGTACTATAAAGTTACAAATCCTCCAATAGCAGTTGAACTTTCAGCTTCATTTCTTCAAGGTCGGCCATGACTAATGTTTTCATTAATTTTTGTCAGGATGTGGTCATTCCAGGAGCTCTGTCAAGGCTGTCAGGAGACCTGATCTCCTGCCTTATTGATGACAATCAGTTGCAGTTCAATTCCCAGATGAGCCCTTGGAGTGACCATGTCGTTCCATGATCAGTCCCCAAATAGCAGGTTGAACCCACACCAGAACGCTCCGAGGAATTTATTTCAGATTGTGTCCATGTAATAATAGAGATTAGACATAAATGTGGTTCTATTAGGTCCAGATCTAGTCTCCTACCCCACCTCGCTCTACTCTGGCCTCAAAACTTCATTTTATCAAGGATTTTAGAAAAACTGTTGCTTCCCAGCTCATTTCTTTGATGGATTGAAATCAAACCTTTGGGACATTTCAGTCTGGTTTCCTGCACATCATAGCTCTGACACTCTGCTGGTTAAGGTCACCAACCATCTACTACTTTCAGCCAATAATGATTTGTTCTTCTTCTTAGTTCTTCTTGACCTTCACTAAGTATTTGATACAGTCAATCATAAGATTTT
The DNA here is from genome assembly GCF_963383615.2 of Lipophrys pholis. Classification (NCBI taxonomy): domain Eukaryota; kingdom Metazoa; phylum Chordata; class Actinopteri; order Blenniiformes; family Blenniidae; genus Lipophrys; species Lipophrys pholis. Next base: position 2,523,809 of record NW_028292149.1, read on the forward strand.
AATTAACCCTCTGAAAAATCTTGTTGGCATCTTTGGTGTTGCTCTTAACTAGTTTTCCTGGTATTTATCAGACAGATCATTTTCTGTTCAGCTTGGAGAGACCTCTTCCTCTTGTGCTGCTCTTTGTTGTGGTGTCCCTCAAGACTCTGTTTTGGTTGGCCTTAATGTTAACTTTGATTTTTATGAAGACGACACACAACTGAACAGTTGTGAACTGAACTTCCCAACTGTTATGATAATAATAATTACTAGAGGTTTATATTTCCAGAAGAACATGTAAGTATAAATGCCACAGAATGAGTAAAGCTGATTTCCTTTGATCTCTGAGTCCCCATGGCTCCAGCGCTGATCTCTTATCAGATAAAAGGAGATCAGTGCCTTTGGTCTTCGAGATGCTCAGATCAAAGATTTCCTCTGGCTTTGATCTCCGTTGATCTCCATCCGGTGCCTCTCCCATCCGCTTTGTAATGAAAGGCTCATTATTGTTCTTTTTCACAACCTTGGTGATGACGTCATCTTTAGATTCAGGTATGCTGAAGCAGGCAGAGAACTAAAACATGCAGGACACCGGCACTCTCTGACTCAGTTTGGACACCCTGATGTAGACCATCAAGAGACAGGTTAGTTTTATCCTACTGATGACGTGTTGCTGCAATAGTCATCCTGCTCTGTTTCAAGTTTGTTCCCACAAAGAGCCTGAACAGGGACTCAAACCCTGGACCTTCAAATTAAAAGTCTGATGCTCTACCATCTGAGCTACCCAGGTCTGCCAACACAGTGCTGTGTCTCCATATGATTCTCACTTATAAGTGAGACGAAGCAGATACTGCTCCTGACCACGGAGGGGCAGAAGTGGAGACTCTTCTTGCTCGCTGTTTTGAAACTCAACATATTGTAGTCCATTGTTCCTTCCTGAAGATGCTGAAAAGCTCCGCTCTGGATTTGAAAACAATGAGGAAACATCTGAGCAGACTACTTGCTGTATTGCATCATATTTTCTCACTGCCTGATTGGCTGCAGGTGAGAAGTTTTGCTTCAGGAAAACCAGTTTTCTCTCCATTTGAAGCTGGAATGAAGAACTGCTTGGTTTTACAGCAAACCTGAACAGGGATTTTAATGGTGGAATCTCAGATTAAAGAGCATTCATTGATAACGATCATGACTTTTCAAAGCTTAGTTTAGCCGTGGTTCTACCAAGTCCTACGTTCCAGAGCGGACCAGGACGATAAGGTAAAGCAAAGCTCACCCAGACCCAACTGTGTTGTTTGGTCCACCACAGAAAGTCCAGTTAAGATGGAGGCGGGTTTTGAACGACACAGATGCTCCTGGTACAGTATCAGAGTCTGACTGCTTTCAAAAGGTCCAGTGATCATACAAGAGTATCAGTCACTCTCATACTTTCTCATGGTTCTATTGACAATAAGAAGCAACAACACAACACTACTGCTTGGACATGTTTACTGGATCACATCATGGATGATGGATGGATGGATGGATGGATGGATGGATGGATGGATGGATGGATGGATGATGGATGGATGATGGATGATGGATGGATGATGGATGGATGGAATATACAGATATTACTTATGTTCACTTGGAAAAAGTTTCCTTTACTCAGTATTGGTGTGAATCTTGGGAACAAATGATAGCAGAAAGTTTTTCTTTTCAACTTTTTAAAGAATCCATGACTTTTAAGGCTTTTGGGGTCTTTGTAGAATAATGTGACGGTTCCAACAACAACAAATGAAATGTTGTTGATGAAGTTAACTAGAACATTATCGAGCTAGCCAGGAGTTGAACCTGGAATCTTCTGATCCGTAGTCAGACGCGTTGTCCATTGCGCCACTAGCTCCTTGCTGAGGGTTGATTTAAAATACTGAACAAGAAACTTTACATGGATCCATCCATCCTCCAGGTAGTCTGGTTTCCTTCCACAGTCCAAAAACAAGAATGTGAGTTTAACTGGTGATGATAAATTACCTCAAGATGTTGGAGGCAATTTTTGTCCTGATGTGTGTCCTGTGATGGACTGGAGACCATCCAGAGTCTTCATCTCCTGCCTTATTTATGACAATGAGTTGATTCCTTTGGCTTCTTGAACATGTCAGCACATTGGTCTAGGACAGGGGTGTCCAAGTTTGGTCCTGGAGCGCTAGCATCCCGCGGGGTTTAGCTCTCTCCATGTTGCACCACACCTGATAACAATGAAGGTTCTTGTTATTGGACTTTTTCACAACCTTGGTGATGACATCATCAGATGAAGCAAAGGGAGTTTTAGAAGAGTTTTTAAAATGCTACTGCTTGTTTTAAAAGCCTTGAATGGTCTGACTCCTCCAGATATCAGAGACCTGTTATGATAATAATAATTACTAGAGGTTTGTATTTCTAGAAGAAAATGCAAGTGTGAATGCTGAAGGTTGAACAAACCTGATCTCCTTTGATCTCCGCATCTTCATGGCTCCACTGCTGAGATCATATCAGATTGATGGAGATCATCACCTGTTGCCATGGAGATGCTAAGATCAAAGATTTTCTCCTACTTTGATCTGCTCTGATCTCCATGAGGTGCCTCTCCCATCTGCTTTGTTTGGGACATTTTTTTTTAAAGTTTTTTATGATTTATTCAGAAACAGTTACAGATATAAAAAGCAAACAGCACAGCAGTCATCTCATGAACAAGCTGCACTTTTTTATTTATTTGAATGGCAAAGAAGTCATAATAATAATAATACTAAAGATTTTGTATCACTATTGTGTGACTGCCTTCAGCATTAACAAAATAATGCATATGTATGGCGCCTTTCAAACCACTCAAGGTCACCTCACAAAGTTAAATAAGCCAGACCGTTCCTCTGAAGGGGTCTACTAATGGTACCAAGAACTTTTTATGCTCTGTATTTCATTGTTGTAAATTTTATTGTGGTTTTAATGTAAAAGTACTTTGTAACTGAGTTTAGAAAAGTGCTTTAGAAATAAAGTCATTATGTTTGCTGGTTATGTAACCTCAGAGACTTTTCATACTTGATATGATCAAGATTAACAGCAGCTCCACCAGAGTATTTCTCTACTGGACAGCAGCTCCTCAGGATATCAGTCATTTGACATTTGGGTGTAGATCAGGAAAGCAACACTCCTCTGGGTGGAGACTCCAGAGAACTGTTCTGCATTGACCTAGTTACTCTATTGATGATGTGTTGCTGCAATAGTAACCCTGGTCAGTTTCAAGTTTCGTCCCACAAAGTGCCTGAACAGGGACTTGAACACTTGCCCTTCAGATTAAAAGTCTGATGCTCTACTGTCTGAGCTCCCCAGGACACTACCAATCTACTTGCTGCCAGACATTAAGCTTGGAGATGCTGGGGATTGAACCCAGGACCTCATACATGAAAAGCATGCGCTCTACCACTGAGTTAAATCCCCTGTCTTTCACTTTGTATGTAAACGTATGTGAATGTAGAACTGGACCACATCCTGTAGAACTGGACCTGATGACCTGGAGGAGATGAACAGAAGCTCATCAACTAGTTCATCAATACATTTGTTGGGCCTATTGAAAGTGTTTTCCAACTTTAAGAAGAGAAGGACAAACTTGTCCTTTATGTCTTGAGACAACTCCTGAGGTTCCTCAAGGTCGGCAACCTTCAACACTCACTGAGCCATTTGGACCAGTTTACCCTTGAACAGAACACACTGGAACCCTGTTCTAGATGTTTCTTTAATGAGACGTGAGGCCGAATACTGAATCTTCAGAACTCTGATCATCTGTCAGACTTTCATCTTTAAATGATCCAGAGCGGTGGATTATAGCACTGATTGATTAAAGGGGTGGAACAATCAGTCTCATTTCAGAGTAAACATATGAATGGTGGAGGGACAGTCCATCTTTCATCTTTTTGTGTGTGAACATTAGGGATGGGAATTGATACCATTTTTCTGATTCCGATTCCATTTTCAATTCTGTTTAACGATTCAATTCTTTATCGATTCTCTTATCGATGGTTTTTTTTTTTTTGTTTTTTTACTCTTTTTTTTTGGAAAGAGAATTAACAGGTAGATTACTCGGGGTGAGAATTGATGAGATTTTATCAATTCTCCTAACGATTCCTGAGTATTGTTTTGAGGGTTAAAAAGTAGTTTTACACAGTTTTCTGCACCAAAAGGAACAATTTTATTTTTTCCAAACATGAAACTTGAATTATAATTTTTCCCTTAAAAAAGAACAGTCAAATGTGTATTTGCCTTCATTGCCCCCTGGAATTTATGCTTTTTCAAATCGTATGCTGTTGACAAGTTAAGCCTCTCTGGGAGGTCGGAGACTGGAGAGGAATGAGGAAGTGACATACATGAAAACTCCAGACAGAAAGGCTCCTGCCGGGATTTGAACCCAGACTTTTTTTTTTTTTAACTGGACCTTGTGGCTGTGAGGCGAGAGGCTGTGGACTCTGTGGATTCAGGACGTGGTGAGTGGAACATGTATTACCGTGTCCTATTATTTAGTCCTTTATCGTCTCCCACTTTAGACCTTCTTCCTCTCCATGTTTTCTCCTGGTTGAAGGAGCTCTGCGTCGCAGGATGTGACGTCATGCAACGTACCGCAACGCGACTTGACGTCATGCTGGGAAATTAATCGTTAAGAAGATTTGAATTGAAGCTCCAGTCTTTCAGGAGGTGTGGGTTCAAATCCCACCGCTGCCACTTTCTTAGCTTTGGATGGATTTACTTCCTCCAATCAGCAAGTAATGAGACACTGCCATCAGTTCTGCTCCTGATATGGTGGAGACTTGCTCCACCCCTGTGAACTTCCACCCCAGCAGAACCTTCAGGTTCTTGTCCTGTAATTTTGACAGCTTCTTCTCAGAGTATGAACTCTCCTGCCGAACAAGCATTTCTTCAGCAGCTGGCTGACGTCACGGCCCAACTGTTCTTCTTGTTCTTATAGAACTATGCAGGGTTCCATTCCAAGCCAATCCAACAGATCTTTTCTTAACCTCCTCCTGTGTGAGCTTTCACAACCCAGTCACATGTTAACGGGTCGGTTCTGACCCGAGTCTTAGGCCCTGATTTCATCAACGTTTTAAGAGACAACATCTTGTTTGTTGACAACAACAATGTAGTTTCTACAATGTGGGCAAGCCACAGTCAACAGTGGTGGTCTTCTGTGTAGGACATTACAGTGAACCTTCCATGGTTACACAACACGTTGTCTTGACTTAGAACCTGAAGCTTGCAGTTATAAGTCTTACAGGTACAGACGTCTCCACGGTACGTCTCTGACCCCGTTGCCGATGCTTCACCTTGTCTACAACTCCTTCATATTCATTGTGTTTGAAATAAACAAATGTCTTGTTTCCACCACTCAGTATGTGTCAATATGTTATGATACACTTCAGGTTTTCATGTGTTTTCACTGACTAAAGTTGTGGATCGTACCAAAAGTACCGTATCAAACAGTAACCCTCTTCGAGGTACCTGGCACATCGGGGGGACGGGTGTCCACATGATCATGCTTGATGATGTGGACTTGTTGGGTTTCTCCTGTAAAAACACCAAGAAATGACTGTGTTGTATTTGGTGCTATATAAGTAAAGTTGAAGTGAATCAATGTTGTGAGGCACTGCTGGGATTTGAACCCAGGATCTCCTGTTTACTAGACAGGCACTTTGACCAGCTAAGCCACAGCGCCTCCTTTGAGGCACTTTTAGTGCTGCATTACCTGGTGTCAGATGTACTGCGAACACATCTTTATATTTAATAATAGCCTGAAAAAGATGGAGAAAAAAACACATTTTTTATTCTATGATCAGAATAATAAAGTAGAACTCAGCCTGTCACAGTACTAATATCAATACAAGAGAAGACTGACTCCTCACTGAAACTCAAAGGTTTGGTTCTATCTGTTGACTTGCAGTGGTGGACACACTGATTTCTAGACGATTGAAGTGGAAGATATGCAGTTCATATACCATCCTACAGGGGGAGCTGCAGCACTCTCAGCTCTCCTACTTACCTCTGACTTCAATCTATTGGTACCAAGTGAAGTCCAGAGTTTTGATGGATGATGGTTCTCATAAAATCTGAGGAACAATATCTCATTTGTAGTGTCATGTGTGAGCTGGGGGTTTAATTTCCTGAGCATCTCCATGGTAACAGACACTGTTCTCCTTTGATCTCCTTTGATCCTCTCTCATCTGCTGAATTGAATCCACAGGTGGTAATGAGACATTGATGGACTCTGCTGCTCTCTGATTATGTAACTAAACACACATTAATGTCGACTCAACACGCAGACTATATTTAAATTCAAAGACCATTTTCATAACGTCCTTTTAGCTTTGGGCGAAACTGTTTTTCTCCAAGATTAGCAAAATAATAAAAACATGAATAAATTAATAATAAACATCTAACAACGGTCTGGGTTTTGTTAGAGTGCAGGTTCACCACTTAGAGAATTTTAATATTTCCAGAAACAAAGTTGTAAACTTATGGCAAAAATATACTGTAATACCCCCCCCCCCCCCCCCCCCCCACCTGTAAGTATTTCCTCCAGCTTTAGCAGTCTGGTGACAACCTGTTGTTCTGCTGCAGAATTACTTCTGTGGTCGTTAAATTCGGCTTTTCTAAGTTAAACTAATGACTTTTACTTTCTCAATCAGCTGACAGGGAACTTTTTAAAGTGAAACTTTCTACCTTAATATTATTCCACTCGGTGTTGTGCTGCTCTGTAGTCATGGCGATCTACCCAGAGACACTGCACATGCTGCTGCGGTAAAGGAGTAAAAAAACAAAAACAAAAAACGGAAGTAAACAAAACTGCTTTAATCATGTAAAAATGTTATAACGAATTAAATGTTTCTAATCAATTAATTAAAATCACGTGTTATTTTTGACAGCACTAGTAATTATTGATACTTTTTCATTGTTCCTGTTATTTTATTGATACACAGCACACATTAGCAGGTTAGCTCATTCATACAGCAAACTGCAAACAGTGGCGCTCTAGAGACAAAGTCATGATAGCGATGGCGTCCAGGAGGAAGACGTTTCACAATGTCTCCTCCCACAAGAGTCACCAGTGGAGGAGGTGCATGGTACCTGGAGGTAGTGATGGCCAAATGAAGCTTCATCAACCACTGTCTTGATTTTCTGGAGCCACTAGATGGCGCCGTCTGTTGAACAAATGTTTGAAAACACACTTCATTGTGAGTCCTTCAGCCTCTATCTTCAAACCAAGAGTGCCACCTGGTGGAGACAGAAGATAAAGCAGTTGATCGTCACTACATGGAGGTCAGCAGGGTCCAATGTTTCACTTTCACAGTACAATATTGTTTGTGTATTTTGTTATTGTCCATGTTCTTACTATTGTGGTGAATGTTGACCACAGCAGAGCAGCAGCAGTAAAGTTTGGTTCCACTGAGAGTTGAACTCAGATCAGTGGACTCAGAGCTCAGAGTTCTAACCATGACACCATGGAACCACAGAGAGCAGCTCAGCATGGTGCGTTCATGGACATCTAGTCAATGAAAACAGCCTCATCATGGTTTCACCACATTTACTAGACTTCAGCTGGAAAAGCTGCTTCTGCTAACGTCACAGATGAAATTACTCAACAGTCATTGTGTCAAAAACTTCCTCTTCTGATAGCATCTTAAATTTACATGTACTGACTTTCAGTGGACGCTCCGTCCTCGTCCTTTTTCATCCTCTGCTCCTCTGCTGTCCCTCCTTTTACCTCCTCGCCTGCTGCTCCTGTTGCTCACTGGTTGGTATCAAAGTGAAAATAGAAGGTTTTTAATTCAAGTGAACATGAAAGTGGAAATATGATTTTCTATCAAATTAAAGTGACTATCAAATTTAGAATATGAGCTTTTATTTCAAATTAGATTGAACATATCCTGGAAAAATGTTTTTTCAAATTAAATTGAACATCGGGGTGAGAATATGAGGGTTTTTTTTTCAAATTAAAGTGACGATTAAAGGGAAAATATGAGTTGTTTTCTTTCAAGTTAAAGTGACTATCAAAGTGAGAACAGGAGTTTCTTTCAAATTAAAGTGACTATCAAAGTGAGAATAGGAGTTTTTTTCAAATTAAAGTGACTATCAAAATGAGAATAGGAGTTTCTTTCAAATTAAAGTGACTATCAAAGGGAAAATAGGAGTTTTTTTTCAAATTAAAGTGACTATCAAAGTGAGAACAGGAGTTTCTTTCAAATTAAAGTGACTATTAAAGGGAAAATATGAGTTGTTTTCTTTCAAGTTAAAGTGACTATCAAAGTGAGAACAGGAGTTTCTTTCAAATTAAAGTGACTATCGAAGGGAAAATAGGAGTTTTTTTCAAATTAAAGTGACTATCACAGTGAGAATAGGAGCTTCTTTTCAAATTAAAGTGACTATCAAAGGGAAAATATGAGTTGGTTTTTTTCAAGTTAAAGTGACTATCAAAGGGAAAATAGTATTTTTTTTTCAAGTTAAAGTGACTATCAAAGTGAGAATAGGAGTTTTTTTCAAATTAAAGTGACTATCAAATTGAGAATAGGAATTTCTTTCAAATTAAAGTGACTATCAACGTGAGAATTGGAGTTTTTTCAAATTAAAGTGACTAACAAAGTTAGAATAGGAGTTTTTTTTTTCAAATTAAAGTAACTATCAAAGGGAAAATAGGAGTTTATTTCAAATTAATGTGACTATCAAAAAGAAAATAGAATTTTTTTCGAATTAAAGTCACTATCAAAGGGAAAAGAGGTTTTTTTCAAATTTAAGTGACTATCACAGTGAGAATAGGAGTATTTTTCAAATTAAAGTGACTATCAAAGGGAAAATATGAGGGTTTTTTTTCAAATTAAAGTGACTATCAAAATGAGAATAGGAGTTTCTTTCAAATTAAAGTGACTATCAAAGTGAGAATAGGAGGTTTTTTTTCAAATTAAAGTGACTATCAAAGTGAGAATAGGAGTTTTTTTCAAATTAAAGTGACTATCAAAGTGAGAATAGGAGTTTTTTCAAATTAAAGTGACTATCAAAGGGAAAATAGGAGGGTTTTTTTCAAATTAAAGTGACTATCAAAGTGAGAATATGAGTTTTTTCAAATTAAAGTGACTAGCAAAGTGAGAATAGGACTTTTTTTTTTAAAATTAAAGTGACTATCAAAGGGAAAATAGGAGTTTTTTTCAAATTAATGTGACTATAAAAAAGAAAATAGAATTTTTTTTCAAATTAAAGTGACTATCAAAGGGAAAATAGGAGTTTTTTTCAAATTAAAGTGACTATCACAGTGAGAATAGGAGTTTTTTTCAAATTAAAGTGACTATCAATGGGAAAAAAAAGGAGTTTTCTTTTCAAATTAAAGTGACTATCAAAGTGAGAATAGGAGTTTTTTTTTTCAAATTAAAGTGACTATCAAAGGGAAAATAGGAGGGTTTTTTTTTACAAATTAAAGTGACTATCAAAATGTGAATAGAAGTTTCTTTCAAATTAAAGTGACTATCAAAGTGAGAATAGGAGTTTTTTTCAAATTAAAGTGACTATCAAAGGGAAAATAGGAGTTTTTTTCAAATTAAAGTGACAATCAAAGTGAGAATAGGAGTTTTTTTTTCAAATTAAAGTGACTATCAAAGGGAAAATAGGAGTTTTTTTCAAATTAAAGTGACTATCAAAAAGAAAATAGAAGTTTTTTCAAATTAAAGTGATGTCCAAATGATGTAAAAATCCTCATCCTCCACTTTGTGCAATTAAAAAGCAAATAAAGCTCCAGATGGATCAGAACTCCTGGAGTGAAACATAAAGTACTTCAGTACTTCAGGAAAGGAGGAGAACGCCGCCACTAGAAGTAGAGATATTTTCAGGATTGTTACGTTACGTTATGGAACGAACACTGAAGTTAACCCAGAAGTGGAGTATGGACATGATTGTGTGTTCATCTGTGGTCTGGTGGGGAGTGTGTGTGTTGCCTTCAGGGGCAATGGGAAATAAAACCACTGCATGTAAGAAACACTAAACAATAAAAACACTTTTGGTTAAGATCACAGCAACTTAAAACACAATAAATAAACCAAATATGCAGTAAAATCATATAAATGTGATTAAAAAGCTGTGAACAATGAAGCTGTCCCATGAAGACAAAGTCTTGACTAGTTTCCTGCTGCTGGTTGATCCATGATGCAGAAGATTTGGATGAATGACTGATGGTTTCTTTGGATGTTTCACATCTTGTTTTGCTCTTGTATAGAAAACATTTACAATCACATTCAACACAAAAATTGGAAGAAAGAAAGTAGATGTTTTCACCAACATGGGCCGGGGAGCTCAGCTGGTCAGAGTGTGGTGCTAATAACACCAAGGTCATGGGTTCAATCCCCACACTGGCCAAATGAAGCTTCATCAACCACTGTCTTTATTTTCTGAAGCCACTAGATGGCGCTGTCTCTTCAACAAACATTTAAAACACACTTCATTGCCAGTACTTCAGGATCTATCTTCAAACCAACAGTGCCATCTGGTGGTGAGAAAATTAAGAACATGGTTCATGAGGCTTCATTTAGCATCACTACTTGTGAGTACCTCCACCTGTCACACAGGAGGCTGGGGTTCACTTCCCTGATGGAGTTAAGGGATTGTTCTGGTGGATTGCTCACACTGCATGAGCAAGACAGCACTATTATAAATGGCTATATTGTAATTATTAGCTGCATTGACTTGGAATCAAACCCAGGCCTCCAGCATGACAGGGGACAACTCTACCACTGAAGCACCAATGCTAACACATCAGATCAGACCGTCTCCATTTTAAATGTCAAAGAGAACTTGTCCTCATGGCAGTAAGCCATGTATTAAAATGAATCCTGATGGAGACACACAAGCTTCAGAGGCTCTGACAGAACTCACTCACAAACCTGAAAACTGCTTCAGGTCAAATGGACCATAAAGTTACAAATCCTCCAATAGCAGTTGAATCTTCAGCTTCATTTCTTCAAGGTCGGCCATGACTAATGTTTTCATTTACTTTGGTCAGGATGTGGTCATTCCAGGAGCTCTGTCAAGGCTGTCAGGAGTCCTGATCTCCTGCCTTATTTAGGACAATCAGTTGAGTCCTTTAGTTTCTTGAACACGTCGGCTTGTTGGTCTAGGAGTATGAGTCTCACTTTGGGTGTCAGAGGTTGTGGGTTCAATTCCCAGATGAGCCCTTGGAGTTACCATGACCCTCTCCTACAGATGATTTTAACGTTGGTCATCAACCAGGATCTCTTTGTGTTCAATTTCAAAAGAGGCTGAGACTTTGTGTTGGAGGCTTGGCTGATCTCTGCTCTTCACCTCATGGACTTTTTATCAGAGAAACCTCGTTGTAATGTCCAGTTTGTGTCTTTATAACTGATTGAACCAAACTGAAGCACTTCAGCAAGTCTTTCATTTTGACTCAGACTTTAGCATTATGATTTGTTCCTTTAGCTTTCAGGTCGGTCTAGAATCAGATTGGTCATGCAAAAGGTTCCAGGTCTCTGTAAAGGACAGTAGACCCATCCAAGATGGCTCCTGTGTTCCATCCTGTTCTGGATGTGATTCCCTCAAACCCACGTGAGGTGTAAAATGTCTAAAAGCTGGATTTGTACTGTGTATGTGAAATGTTGTTGCTGAGAGAGAGAGAGTGGAGATCAAAGTGAAGAAAGAAATGATGTCACTTGATCTCTTCCATTCTTTTATGACATCACTATGACATCACCAAACAGAGTCAGCAGATAGAACCATCAGGGTATCACACTTCACAGCCTCCCTGGGAACGTTCTGGAAGACATAGTAGAGAAAGTGTCAGTAGCAGAGGAAGGTTTGGATCCATGGAGCTCTGATTTCTGGGCCCAGCAGGCTTCCACTGCTCCACTCTGCTCAGATATATCAGTATATTATACTGTTTCTGAATGTATGTATGTACGTATGTATGTACGTATGTATGTATGTATGTATGTATGTATGTATGTATGTATGTATGTTTAGGAGGAGGCGCAAGAGGAGGTGCAGGAGGATGGGCAGGAGGAGTTGCAGGAGAAGGCGCAGGCAGAGGAGGCACACAAGGAGGCGCAGGAGGAGGTGCAGAAGAAGATGCAGGAGGAGGAGGCACACAAGGAGGAGGTGGAGGAGGAGGTGGAGGAGGAGGCACAGGAGGAGGCACAGGAGGAGGCGTAGGATGTGTGCAAGGGGAGCTGCAGGAATAGGCGCTGGATGATCTGCATCTGGAGGTGCAGGAGAAGCAGAAGGAGGTACAGGATGTGTGCAGGAGGAAGCGCAGGAGGGGGTGGAGGAGGAGGCACATGAGGAGGCGCAGGAGAAGGCGCAGGAGGAGGAGGCACACAAGGAGGAGGTTATGGAGGAGGTGAAGGAGGAGGCACAGGAGGAGGCGTAGGATGTGTGCAAGGGGAGCTGCAGGAATAGGCGCTGGATGATCTGCATCTGGAGGTGCAGGAGAAGCAGGAGGAGGTACAGGATGTGTGCAGGAGGAGGCACAGATGGAGGCGCAGGAGGAGATGGAGGAGGCGGCGAAGAAGGAGGCACATGAGGAGCTGCAGGAGGAGGCGCAGGAGGAGGCGCAGGAGGAGGCTCAGGAGGAGGCGTAGAAGGATGTGCAGGAGGAGGCGCAGAAAGAGGTGCAGGAGGAGGTGTAGGATGTGTGCAGGAGGAGGCGCAATAGGAGGTGATACAGGAGGCGCAGGTGGAAGCGCATTATGTGTGGAGGAGGAGGCGCAGGAGGAGGCACAGGAGGGGGTGCAGAAGGATGTGCAGGGGGAGGTGCAGGGGGAGGCACAGGAGGAGGTGCAGAAGGCGGCAAAGGATTGTGCAGGACTAGGCGCAGGAGGAGGCACAGGGTGTGTGCAGGAAGAGATGGAGGAGGAGGCTCAGGAGGAGGTGCAGGAGGAGGAGGCACAGGAGGAGGAGGCACAGGAGGAGGTGCAGTTGGAGGTGCAGGATTGCGAAGGAGGAGGCGCAGGAGGAGGTGCAGGAGGAGGCGCAGGAGGAGGTGCAGGATCTGCGCAGGAGGAGGTGAAGGATTCTGCTGGATGAGTTGCAGAAGGAGGTGCAGGAGGAGACGCATGATGTGTGTAGGGGGAGTTGCACAAGGAGCTGCAGGATGTGTGCAGGAGGAGGCAAAGAAAGAGGCGCATAATTGTGAAGGAGGAGGCACAAGGAGGAGGCGCAGGATGTGTGCAGGAAGAGATTGAGGAGGAGGCGCAGAAGGAGGTGCAGGTGGAGGAGGCACAGGAGGAGGTGCAGGTGGAGGTGCAGGATTGCGCAGGAGGAATTTCTGGAGGAGGTGCAGGATTTGTGCAGGAGGAGGCAAAGGATTCTGGTGGAGGAGTTTCAGGAGGAAGCGCATGATGTGTGCAGGAGGAGTTGCATAAGGAGCTGCAGGATGTGTGCAGGAGAAGGCAAAGAATGAGGGGGAGCATAATTGTGCAGTAGGAGGCGCAAAGAGGAGGCGCAGGATGTGTGCAGGAAGAGATTGAGGAGGAGGTGCAGGAGGAGGTGCAGGAGGAGGCACAGGAGGAGGTGCAGGATTGCACAGGAGGAGACGCATGATGTGTGCAGGGGGAGTTGCACAAGGAGTAGCAGGATGTGTGCAGGAGGAGGCAAAGAAGGAGGTGCATAATTGTGCAGGATGAGGTGCAAGGAGGAGGCGCAAGGAGGAGGCATAGGATGTGTGCAGGAAGAGATTGAGGAGGAGGTGCAGGATTTGTTATATTTGCTGAAGTAACAAGACGTCTTCGTCCATTAAGCTCCTAATATGTTGGAAACTGTGTTGATGAATTTCAAAAACTTTTCGCTATGTTTCCTCCCGGTTTTGAACCGGAGATCTTTTCCATGTGAAGAAAACAGGCCTGGGCAGCTCAGATGGTAGAGGATCAGACTTTTAATCTGAGGGTCCAGGGTTCAAGTCCCTGTTCAGGCTCTTTGTGGGAAGAAACCTGAAACTGAGCAAGATGACTATTGCAGCAACACGTCATCAGTAGGATAAAACTAAGCTGTCTCTTGATGGTCTACGACAGGGTGTCCAAACTGGGTCAGAGAGTGCTGGTGTCCTGCATGTTTTAGTTCTCCACCTGCTTCAGCATACCTGAATCTAATGATGACGTCATCACCAAGGTTGTGAAAAAGAACAATAATGAGCCTTTCATTACAATCAGGTGTGCTGAAGCTGGGAGGAGCTAAACCCTGCAGGACGCCGGCCCTCCAGGACCGAGCTTGGACAGGATATTGAGTTTTCCTGCCTGAGATCCAGAGCCGAGGGGCCGGAGAGTAAAGGCTCTGTCAGACTAAGGTTCAGCAGTTCAGGTCCTGCCGAACAAAATTACGTCATTTCCTTCTTCCAGCTTCTTCTGGCTGAAGGGATTATTTTGGGCTGTTCCAACCATCCTGCTGAACTATGTAGGAGCTGCTCTGTTTGAAACTTCTGCTCTGCCGTGTGCTGCTCATGCGTGTTCCAGTTCTCTCATGACTATCAGTCATATTTTAATCATAATTAACTTGTAACATCACTACTGTACGAGTGCAGGCTTACGTGATGCACCTGAACGCATCACAAACAACTTTCTTCTTGTTCTTATGGGTTCAAAAAAGGAGGATGAAGGGGGCTTTACTCTTTTTTTTTTTTTTTTTTTAAAGAAGGAAAAAAGGAAAAAAAAAAAGGAAAAAAGTAAGAAAAAGGAAAAAAAGGGGGGGAAAAGAAAAAAAAGGGGGAAAAAAAGAAAGAAAAAAAAAAAGGTCCTTTCCACTCTGATGTCTGCCAAGGCAGGATAATCTGGAAGGAGGTGGTTGGTAGAAAGTCTGTTCCTGATTAGAACCCAATGGTTCTCCATGACTAAACTAAAAGCCTCTCACACCCCGTTGGGGAATTGAACCCCGGTCTCCCACGTGACAGGCAGGGATACTCACCACTATACTAACGAGGAGATGCTGATGTTGCTGCCTGTCTGTCATAGTGTCTCAGGGGTCCCCCAGCAGAGGGGACACTGTGTCCTGAAGATCCACTGAGGAGAGCAGAGGTCTTGTTTTCACCTGTGTTTTGCCTTGTATCCAGTCTATGATCTCCAGGATGATTCACAGCTCCATCACCACTGCCATGTTGACGCTGACACACCAACCCAACATGTCCAGGCCCAACAGAGATGAGGAGGAGGCTCCCCTCTCCTTGCCTGGTCTTTTCTCATGTTCTGACAAATATGACTATTACGACTTGTATTTCTCCACTGTGATCTTTTATGGTAAGGAGGAATGTGGTCTGCAGATGGGAAGTGCCTTGAAATCTGATTAGAGGAACCCTAATAAAAGGAGAGGAGGCGGCAGAGGTTTTTCAGAGCGGGTTGGAGATTGTAACTGAAACACTCTCTGTCCGTTCTCCTCGCGAGTAAAACCATCTTAACTTGGTGTGTGTTCTTCCTTGCAGAATTAATAAATGATCAGAGGCTGGACCTGACAGGAAGTCCACAATTTGCCTTTCAAAACAAGACTTTTACCCCAAATTCAAATGGGCTTGTACGCAAACACTATCTCCTCTGAGGGAGAAAATCGTATCGGCTTCAAAACACTATTAAATGACAGAAGAGACACTTCTGCTAAAAAATTCTGTACAACTTTGTGGTTACTTGAGCGGTTTGGATTTGATGAGCAGTCAAATCTCCGAATGATAAATCCCACTGCCTCTATTCTCTCATTCAAATATATTGCAAAACCAAACACCACGACCAGCAGGAATGTCGTAGAGAGATCAAACCAAAACTCACCTGTTCATCTCATCAAAATTTAAAAATCACACATTGACACCCATGACCTCAATCCAACAGGAAGTCTGCAATTTGAGTTTGTGGACACGCCTCAAACTTTAATATTCACCCTCAAACAGGAAGTCAACTGAAACTAGAGGTTTGCATGTCCAGAAGAAAATGCAAGCATGAATGCTGAAGGGGCTGAATAAAGCTGCTTTCTCCTTTGAATAAATCTCCTTTGATCTCAGCATCTCCATGGCTCCATGGCGTCTCCAGTGCTGAGGTCAAAGCAGATCAAAGGAGATCAATGTCTGTTGTAGATCAAACCCACTGAGCAAGTAACATCCATAGACATCCAAGACACGTCCATCCATCCAGGCCATAATTCTAGACGTCTATTTGACCATCTATTACACCGTCACATTTAAGAACTGTCACAACTGTATTCCACAAGATTCTCCATGGTCAGTACAGTAACTATCAACCCTTAATAAATCATCCATACTGGGGCCAATATGACTTGATACTATGATAACTTTGTTTGATTATATACCAATTCATCATAAATACAGTGAAAGAGAGTTTTATTGCATTCAAGATGGAATTCAGTGTTTTACTGCATTTCTGTGTATAATACATGCTGTGTAGGATTGGTCTATATCTATATCTATATATATATCTATATATATATATATATATGTTGGGGCCGAAGATTCCAGTGAACTCCTCCAGAAATTTCTCCCCGGAAAGAGAATCACTAGGGACAATGAACAGGCCATAAAACAGCAGGGGAGCGAGCCAGACCCCGGAAGTGGCCAATGAGGATGCTTGAATCCGACCCGAACACCACAGGGGTCCAAAACTGAAGTTGGTGAGACCAACTTTCTACCAAATCTCTCTGCATTTCAATCTGACCATGGAGGGAGAGACATCTCTTTCCCTCATCAGGATGGTATTAGAGAGCACCAAGCAGAAACAAAGAGACAGAACCAACACCAGCCCGCTGGACGAGCAGTACCCAGTTCGGACTACATCTTCTGTTCCCTCTATTTTTGCCTTTTTGGGGGATTCTGGAGACCAGAGCCAGTGTCTTCTCTTCTCCCCTCCTTCAACTGCCTTGCTGTCCACTGCTGCAGCTGGAGCCAGGCCTCTGAATTCAGGACGCTGAATTCAGACCCGGTAACAACCAGTTACCACTGCCTCCCAGAACCAACAGAACCACGGACGGTGCTTTTCAGCACCAAACCAGGGAGGGTGAGAGCTTTTGTCTGGGCAGAGAATAGTCAGATTGATGTTCTGTTAACATGCAATGTGTGTTTCAATGTTCCGCTGATAAGGCAGCAGCATCTCATGTTGTTTGTGTATGCGCATTAATGCGCAACAACCAAGTCTAGGACTCTGGTTTTCCACCTCAGAACCAGAGGTCCAAGTGAGCTCCAGGCCCACTGGGAGCTCTGTGTGGAGGAACCAGGATTCAGAACCGAGCGTCGTCAGAATTCTCTGTCTTTCTCTTGTCTTCATCCTCTCTCATTCAACAGGTCCAGTGATCATAAAAGCGTATCAGTCACTCTCATACTTTCTCATGGTTCTATTGACAATGAGAAGCAACAACACAACACTACTGCTTGGACATGTTTACTGGATCACATCATGGATGATGGATGATGGATGGATGGATGGATGGATGGATGGATGGATGGATGGATGGATGGATGGATGGATGGATGGATGGATGGATGGATGGATGGATGGATGGATGGATGGATGGATGATGGATGTAATATACAGACATGACTTATATTCACTCTGGAGGTGAGGGCTGATGTTCCCTTCCACAGGGAGAAGCTGCTGGTAGCTCACTCTCTATGTTCCTCTGGAGGTGAGGGGGGAACTCCTGTTCTCACTTTCATTGTCACTTTAATTTGAAAAAAACATATATTCTATTTTCACCAAGATGTTAGTGAGTTAGTTTTACCAGTAAATGGCTGCTTCATCCTCACTTCTCTTATAACCAGGCCCAAACACACACACACACACACACACACACACACACACACACACACACACACACACACACACACACACACACACACACACACACACACACACACACACACACACACACACACACACAACAGCCGGGCCTCCTGGGGGTCGTTTGGAGGGTCATAATTTATTTACACATGTTATAGATAATATCAAAGTAAGTGGTGTATTAGTCAATGATATCAGTGATTTCATGTCTGTTTGTTTTAGTTTTTTTACTATTTACAATAAAAACCACAGAAACATTAAAACAGACAACAGATAGATGTCAACACAAATGAGTCAGAACAGAGCAGTCCCTGGAAAAACTAGTGTTTGAGGTACAATCAGATGACTGGGAACTCATTTATAAATACGGGAGAAAGTGAAATATAAAGATGTTTAATGGATGACAAAGGGCTTAAAAATGCATCCAAGGAGAAGAATACATGACATAGAGAATCCAATAAATGATGAACGAAGGAGATGAAAAATAAATACAAGAAATGTAAAACAAAGTTCACTCATATGATGAGGAAATGTAAGAAGAATTATTTTAAGAAAGTACCAGAAAACAATAAAGACCATGTCAGCAGTACATAGAAGGTTCTACATAGTATTATTCAACAGGCTTCCAGTAAGGATACCGTTATTGAAAACAGACACACTTCACAAACTACAGACCCACAATTCTCCCAAATCTTAGAAAAACTCTTCAACGACATACTAGATACATTCAGAGAAAGGAACTCTAATTCGTTAAATCTAGGTCAAACCAAAATCATGATATTTGGAAAATATGAAATAAATAAACAGGTAAAGGTTCAAGTAGAGAGTGTAAATAGAGAAAAGGTGATTGAAGACAAATTACTAGAAAAATGTAAGGATGAGTATGAGCACATTACAACTCTACAAAGCTGATTTCCTTTGATCTGAGCGTCTCCATGGCTCCAGTGCTGATCTCCTATCAGATCAAAGGAGATCAGTGCCTTTTGCCATGGAGATGCTCAGATCCAAGATTTCCTCCGGCTTTGATCTCCGTTGATCTCCATCCGGTGCCTCTCCCATCCACTTTGTGATGAAAGGCTCATTATTGTTCTTTTTCACAACCTTGGTGATGATGTCATCATTAGATTCAGGTATGCTGAAGCAGGCAGAGAACTAAAACATGCAGGACACCAGCACTCTCTGACCCAGTTTGGACACCCTGTCGTAGACCATCAAGAGACAGCTTAGTTTTATCCTACTGATGACGTGTTGCTGCAATAGTCATCTTGCTCAGTTTCAAGTTTTTTCCCACAGACACCAGAGCACTCTGTAACAGGATTTGACAGATAGTGACGGGGCGCGGCCAGCAGGGGGCAGCAGCGAGGCTGACTTGCTCTTTGACCGTGTGACTGTGGTGACCAAATCCAGGGGGCGTATTACATTGGTTATTGATGTAGTTTAAAGAGGTGGAACAGATTAAACATTCAGATGAAACAATCAGCAAATAAAAGTCAAATGAAGAAAACGTACAAGGGCTTATTAGTCAATGATATCAGTGATTTCATGTCTGTTTGTTTTTTTACTATTTCCAATAAAAACCACAGAAAGATTAAAAGAGACAACAGATGGATATCATTACAAATGAGTCAGAAGAGAGGAATCCCTGGATAAACTAGTTATTGAGGTACAATCGGTTGACTGGGAACTCATTTATAAAGGAAAAGACGCCCTGTCACTATGAGTGTACAATCAAACAATACAAGAGAAAGTGAAATATGGATCTGGACTCTGGGAGCAGTGGGCGGAGCTGAGGTTGCACCGTGAGAGAGAGAGAGAGAGAGAGAGAGAGAGAGAGAGAGAGAGTGCACCAAGATAGAGACTGAGACTGAGTTTTACACTCGGACTTGGACTTGGACTGGAGTGGATTAGTCTGGAGGCCCAGGCAAATGACCACCTCAGCTTCCACTCAGAGCCCAGACCAGCTGTTCAGATTTGGACACGTGGAGCTGAGAAGTGGTGAATTGGTGAATTGAACCAGCTGGTGAAGTGGTGAATTGAACCAGGTGGTGAAATGTTGAATTGAACCAGATGATCAAGTGGTGAATTGAGGCTAGATTCATCTCATACCGTGAATGTCATCACATATCAGACTTATTGATCCAGGTAATCATAAAGAGCCGAGCTGTAGTGTTCTAGATGTTTCTTTATTGAGCGATGATCATCTGTCAGACTTTCATCTACAAATATCGGTGAGCTCTGGTGATGATCTCATGGTGTCACTCTCCTCTGGCCTCCATGATGTCACTCTCCTCTGACCTCCATGATGTCACTTATATGATTATAGTGTGGGTGAGCGGTCCAAGGCTCTGGATTAAGGCTCCAGTCTCTCAGGAGGTACGGGTTCTTTAACACTCCTGAATGGTTCATCACCACATTCAGCACAAAGCTCCATAAGGAGCCACTCATTGCAATCAGCCATGTTGAAGCAGGGAGACGTGGAAAACATGCAGGGCTGAGGCCCTCCAGGAACTGAGTTTGAGACCCCTGATCTAGAGCATGATCTTTGACCCCATCAGCTCCCTGGGATCTTCACCCTCTCACCAACTCTTTCATACTTATCCTGTTTGAAATAAATCGTTTCCTCCACTCAGTATGTGCCGGTACGTTATGATACAGTACGGGTTTTCATGTGTATTCACTGACTAAAGTTGTGGATGGTACTGAAAGTACTGTACCAAACCGTCACCCTCATGCTTGATGATGTGGACTTGTTTGGTTTCTCCTGTAAAAACACCAAGAAATGACTGTGTTTGTATTTGGTGCTATATAAGTAAAGTTGAACTGAGTTAATGTTGTGAGGAACTGCTGGGATTTAAGCTGATGTAAGACAGGATGATAAGAATGATAAGAAGATGATAAGAAGTGGAGGAGTTTGTTTTGTCAGACAGAGAAGTGACTCAGGTTTCTGAGTGAGTTCTGTCAGAGCCTCTTCAGCTTGTGTGTCTCATCAGGTCTTTCTGGGCCGTTCACACCTGGTTAACATCTGTTTCAGCTGATCACATCACATGGAGCAGCCCTGATCCACACTGTTTACACTTGTCTGGATCCTGGGTTACGCTGTGTCACTGTCATGTGTCTGTTACCATGCTTCCACATTGTGACATCACAGTGATGTCACAATGTGGAAGCTTTGTGACATCAGATCCAGATGTTCCCCAGCTGTCATGAAGCCACTCTTCTGTAAATCCAGCATTGGTTCAACAGGTGAGGAACACCTGTACGATGCCATCTGCTCTCTGAGGTTCACTTCAACAAGTATTGACACCAGGTAATGCAGCATTACAGTGCACCAAAGGAGGCGCTGTGGCTTAGCTGGCCAAAGTGCCTGTCTAGTGAACAGGAGTTCCTGGGTTCATATCCCAGCAGTGCCTCATGACATCAATTCAATGAATCTTTATTTATATCGCACCACATGCAACACAGTCATTTGTAGTTTGTTATGATAATATTAATTTCTAGAGGTTTGTATTTCCAGAAGAAAATGCAAGTGTGAATGCTGAAGGTTGAATAAAGCTGATCTCCTTTGATCTATGTGTTTCCATGGCTCCAGTGCTGAGATCATATCAGATTGAAGGAGATCATCTCCTGCTTTGATCTGCTCTGATCTCCTTGAGGTGCCTCTCCCATCTTCTTTGTATGACACATTTTTTCAAAGATTTTTGTGATTTGAATATATATATATATATATATATATATATATATATATATATATATATATATATATATATATATATATATATATATATATTTATATTTGAATGGCATTAATCAAGTTGTAATTTTGTGTTGGTTATTTTTCAAAACTCAGATGAGTCATTATCAGTAATAAAAAAAGAGTTTATTTCTGAGTGTTTTGGTTTTGAAGGAAACATCGAAGTTGAGTTTTGTAGTTCAGACTAATGTTCATGTAATCAGATTCCAGTGTGGTGTTCAGCTTCTCACTGCAGTCTGCAATATTAATACTTGGATGACACAATCTTGGATTTTCCAGCAGAAGCTCCGTGATATTGTTTCTGAGATTGCAGAATTCCAGAGCTCAGCTTTACTTCTTAGATTACATCAACACAACATGCTTGCTGTGGAGCTCTGTGTTTGTGTTCTGGAGGTCAGACATAAAGCTTGGAGATGCTGGGGATTGAACCCAGGACCTCATACATGCGAAGCATGCGCTCTACCACTGAGCTACATCCCCTGTCTTTTACTTTGTATGTAAACGTATGTGAATGTAGAACTGGACCACATCCTGTAGACCTGGACCTGATGACCTGGAGGAGATGAACAGGAGCTCATCAACTAGTTCATCAATACATTTGTTGGGCCCATTGAAAGTGTTTTCCAACTTTAAGAAGAGAAGGACAATCTTGTCCTTTATGTCTTGAGACAACTCCTGTGGTTCCTCAAGGTCGGCAACCTTCAACACTCAATGAGCCATTTGGACCAGTTTCCCCCTGAACAGAACACACTGGAACCCTGTTCTAGATGTTTCTTTAATGAGACGTGAGGCCGAATACTGAATCTTCAGAACTCTGATCATCTGTCAGACTTTCATCTTCAAATGATCCAGAGCGGTGGATTCTAGCACTGATTTATTAAAAGGGGTGGAACAATCAGTCTGATTTCAGAGTAAACATATGAATGGTGGAGGGACAGTCCATCTTTCATCTTTTTGTGTGTGAACATTAGGGATGGGAATTGATACGGTTTTTCTGATTCCGATTCCATTTTCGATTCTGTTTAACGATTCATTTCTTTATCGATTCTCTTATTGATTTTTTATTTTTTTTACTTTTTTTTTTTTTAAAGGAGAATTAACAGGTAGATCACTCGGGGTGAGAATTTATGAGATTTTATCAATTCTCCTAACGATTCCTGAGTATTTATTTGAGGGGAAAAAAGTAGTTTTACAGTTTTCTGCACCAAAAGGAACTCTTTTATTTTTTCCAAACATGAAACTTGAATTATAAATTTTCCCTTAAAAAAGAACAGTCAAATGTTTATTTACCTTCATTGCCCCGTGGAATTTATACTTTTTCAAATCTTGTGCTGTTGACAAGTTAAGCCTCTCTGGGAGGTCGGAGCCTGGAGAGGAATGAGGAAGTGACATATGAGGAGGAACACGTTCCCTCAGTCCGCAGGGAACGCTGTGTTTTCATATTGTAATGGTGCTTTTTTTGAGGGGATATTCAACACAGAATGATCTAATACATAGAAATACAGTAGTTATCCTCTACTAGATGGTGTATGTCTACACAGTAGACATACTCTAGTAGATCGTTTATACTGTATATGGTGTGAAAACTAGAGGCTCACACATATAGTGAGGATCTACTAGCATATGTCTACGCTGTCGGCTTGTTGGAGCAGACATTCACTACATGGGACAGATTGACGGCAGAGTTCATTTATTATAAGTCCCTCATTAGTCCTCAGACAGGACATTTCTTCCCAAATGGACCATCTTCTTCAGCCACACAGTGCAGCGCTCTGGGGAGGTGATGGAGGCCGGGGGTGGAGCTCAGGAGGAGGTGATGGAGGCCGGGGGTGGAGCTCAGGGAGCCATGGTGCAGGTTGTTTTGACTATCAGAGTAAACCGGAGTACCGGAGGAGAACCAGCACACAGAGAGAGAGATAACATGAAAACTCCACACAGAAAGGCTCCTGCTGGGATTTGATTTTAACTGGACCTTGTGGCTGTGAGGCGAGAGGCTGTGGACTCTGTGGATTCAGGACCTGGTGAGAGGAACATGTATTACCGTATCTTATTATCTAGTCCTTTATCATCTCCCACTTTAGACCTTCTTCCTCTCCATGTTTTCTCCTGGTTGAAGGAGCTGTGTCGCAGAGTGTGACGTCATGCAACGTACTGCAACGCCACTTGACGTCATGCTGGGAAATGAATCGTTAAGAAGAATCAAACACATTTAAGAAGTACGATTCTGATGGAATTGATCAATTGGAACCGGTTCTCAGTCAAAACCGGTTTTCGATTCCCATCCCTGGTGAACATGAACCAGAGACTCTGTTCTGTTGTGATGAGCTCTCTAGTAGTTTGGCCGAGTGGTCCAAGGTGCTGGATTAAGGCTCCAGCCTTTCAGGAGGTGAGGGTTCAAATCCCACCACTGACTAAGCTTTGGTTGGATTTACTTCCTCCAATCAGCAAGTAATGAGACACTGCCATCAGTTCTGCTCCTCATACGGTGGAGACTTGCTCCACCCCTGTGAACTTTCACCCCAGCAGAACCTTCAGGTTCTTGTCCTGTGAGTTTGACAGCTTCTTCTCAGAGTTTGAACTCTCCTGCTTAACAAGCATTTCTTCAGCAGCTGGCTGACATCACGGCCCAACAGTTCTTCTTGTTCTTATGGGTTCTTATAGAACTATGCAGGGATCCATTCCAAGCCAATCCAACAGATCTTTTCTTAACCTCCTCCTGTGTGAGCTTTCACAACCCAGTCACATGTTAACGGGTCGGTTCTGATCCGAGTCTTAGGCCCTGATTTCATCAACGTTTCAAGAGACAACATCTTGTTTGTTAACAACAACAATGTAGTTTCTACAATGTGGGCAAGCCACAGTCAACAGTGGTGGTCTTCTGTGTAGGACATTACAGTGAACCTTCCATGGTTCCACAACACGTTGCCTTGACTTAGAACCTGAAGCTTGCAGTTATAAGTCTTACAGGTACAGAGGTCTCCACGGTACGTCTCTGACCCCGTTGTGGATGCTTCACCTTGTCTACAACTCCTTCATATTCATTGTGTTTGAAATAAACAAATGTCTTGTTTCCTCCACTCAGTATGTGTCAATATGTTATGATACACTTCAGGTTTTCATGTGTTTTCACTGACTAAAGTTGTGGATCGTACTGAAAGTACTGTACCAAACAGTAATCCTCCGTCGAGGTACCTGGCACCTTGGGGGGACGGGGTGTCCACATGATCATGCTTGATGATGTGGACTTGTTGGGTTTCTCCTGTAAAAACACCAAGAAATGACTGTGTTGTATTTGGTGCTAAATAAGTAAAGTTAAAGTGAATTGATGTCATGAGGCACTGCTGGGATTTGAACCCAGGATCTCCTGTTTACTAGACAGGCACTTTGACCAGCTAAGCCACAGCGCCTCCTGTGGTGGACTGTAGTGCTGCATTACCTGGTGTCAGATGTACTGCAAACACAACTTTATATTCAATAACAGTCTGAAAAATCAGAGTCCATCCATCTATCCATCTGTCTTTCATCCGTCATTCATCCATCAATCATCTGTCATCCGTCCATCCACCCATCCATTCATCAATCCATCCATCTGTCATCGTTCCATTTATCCATCCATCCATCCATCCAACCATCCTTCCATCCATCCATCCGTCATCCATTCATCCGTCATCCATCTGTCTTCCATCTGTCATCCATCTGTCATCCATCCATCCATCCATCCATCCTTCTGTCATTATTCCATCCATCCATCCATCCATCCATCCATCCATCCATCCATCCACCCATCCATCCATCAATCCATCGTTCCTTCCATCCATCCACCTATCCAGCCATCCATCCAAGCATCCTTCCATCCATCCATCCGTCATAAATCCATCCATCTGTCATCGATCCATCCATCATCAGTCTTTTATCGTTTCATCCATCCATGCATCCATCATCCATCCGTCCATACGTCATGTTTCCATCCATCCATCAATCCTTCCATCCGTTAATCCAACCATCCATCCATCCATTCATCCATCTGTCATCATTCCATCCATCCATCCATCCATCCATCCATCCATCCAACAATCCTTCCATCCATCCATCTGTCATCCATCCATCCGTCATCCATCTGTCATCCATCTGTCATCCATCTGTCATCCATCCATCCATCCATCATCCATCCATCCATCAATCTGTCATCATTCCATCCATCCATCCATCCATCCATCCATCCATCCATCCATCCATCCATCCATCCATCCATCCATCCAACCATCCTTCCATCCATCCATCCGTCATCCATCCATCTGTCATCGATCCATCCATCATCAGTCTTTTATCGTTTCATCCATCCATCCATCCATCCATCCATCCATCCATCCATCCATCCATCCATCCATCATCCATCCGTCATGGTTCCATCCATCAATCCTTCCATCCAACCATCCATCCATCTGTCATCCATCTGTCATCCATCCATCCATCCATCATCCATCCAATATCCATCAACCCGTCATCCATCCGTCATCCATCCGTCATCCATCCGTCATCCATCTGTCATCCATCCATCATCCATACATCTGTCATCGTTCCATTCATCCATGAATCCATCCATCCATCCAATATCCATCATCCATCCACCCTTTCATCCATCCATCCATCCATCCATCCATCCA